>NC_141357.1:11069778-11099778 GCF_057382095.1 Aulonocara sp. 'chitande type north' Nkhata Bay
TCAAACTGTCAAGACATACGAGAAGACCCCTCCTAAAACCAGAGTGATGTCACCATGAAGCAAACTTTGACGGAGTCCCCCAATAACAGTGTGGTCCTCCTAAGTCACATTTGGGTGGTTAACACACACACACACACACACACACACACACTCAGATGTTATCCAGACTTGCACTTTGAAACAATGAAAAGGACCTACAAGCCACGGTCCATGTAAATCACATCACACCCAGGTGACTGCCAAACACAAACACACACACAGCATCCATAAAGAATGATGATAGATTAAATTATTAGTTCATTAAGTGGTACACTGGATTATATTTACCCTTTCAGGCTCTGGATGTTTCAGGTCCAGATCATTGTTTGGAAAGCTGTTTGGTTGCGGCTTTAGGCAGCTCACAGTCTTCTGAATCTGGCTGGTCTCAGTCTTCGTGTGTAACAGATAGAGAATGAAGACAAAAGAACAGTAATCTGACAGTTACTAAAAATGCATCACTCAAGAGGATGAATAGACCATTTCACTATCGGCAAATAGCGTAAGGTACACATCGTGCATGAGAAACATTCATTAAAATCTGTCCTAGGTCAATGTTACCTCTTCAAAATCTTGCACTGAAGAAGAATGCATGGCTTCTGAGCCTTGCTGAGGCATTTCTTCATCAAGATCCTGCAACAAAGAAAAGATGGCACAAAGATTAGACCAAGTGCTCTTCTTGCAACTGTACTGGGCAGGCCTGTGCTTCTGTCTTTAATTTGCATGTGTGTGTGTGTGTGTGGGGGGGGGGGGGGGGGGGGGCTTTCCACTCAAGAAATGTTTTCTTCTGAAAAAAATACTGGCTACAATAGTTAACAACTGATTCCTTTGCAATCATCCATCCTCTTCCACTTATCCTTATCAGGATTGTGGGGTAGCAGTTTTGGGGCCTATACCAGCTACCATAGGGCAGTACAACCTGGACAGATCACCAGTCTAACATGGAAGGACAAGCATTTGCATTCACACCAAAGGGCAGTTTTGAATCACCAGTTAACCTAACCCCATAAGCTACATCTTTGGACTGTGGGAAGAAGCCAGAGTACACAGCGAGAGAGCCCATGCATTACAGCAGTAAAAAGTGCCTAAAACAAGTTAAGAAGTTGTATAGTACTATCTATCTTAATGTTCAAGCCTGAGTTTCAAAAAATTTCAACATAGAAACAAAGCACATGCAGTCAGCTCTGCATGCTGTAGGTCAAACTGTCAAGACATACGAGAAGACCCCTCCTAAAACCAGAGTGATGTCACCATGAAGCAAACTTTGACGGAGTCCCCCAATAACAGTGTGGTCCTCCTAAGTCACATTTGGGTGGTTAACACACACACACACACACACACACACTCAGATGTTATCCAGACTTGCACTTTGAAACAATGAAAAGGACCTACAAGCCACGGTCCATGTAAATCACATCACACCCAGGTGACTGCCAAACACACACACACACAGCATCCATAAAGAATGATGATAGATTAAATTATTAGTTCATTAAGTGGTACACTGGATTATATTTACCCTTTCAGGCTCTGGATGTTTCAGGTCCATATCATTGTTTGGAAAGCTGTTTGGTTGCGGCTTTAGGCAGCTCACAGTCTTCTGAATCTGGCTGGTCTCAGTCTTCGTGTGTAACAGATAGAGAATGAAGACAAAAGAACAGTAATCTGACAGTTACTAAAAATGCATCACTCAAGAGGATGAATAGACCATTTCACTATCGGCAAATAGCGTAAGGTACACATCGTGCATGAGAAACATTCATTAAAATCTGTCCTAGGTCAATGTTACCTCTTCAAAATCTTGCACTGAAGAAGAATGCATGGCTTCTGAGCCTTGCTGAGGCATTTCTTCATCAAGATCCTGCAACAAAGAAAAGATGGCACAAAGATTAGACCAAGTGCTCTTCTTGCAACTGTACTGGGCAGTCCTGTGCTTCTGTCTTTAATTTGCATGTGTGTGTGTGTGTGTGTGGGGGGGGGGGGGGCTTTCCACTCAAGAAATGTTTTCTTCTGAAAAAAATACTGGCTACAATAATTAACAACTGATTCCTTTGCAATCATCCATCCTCTTCCACTTATCCTTATCAGGATTGTGGGGTAGCAGTTTTGGGGCCTATACCAGCTACCATAGGGCAGTACAACCTGGACAGATCGCCAGTCTAACATGGAAGGACAAGCATTTGCATTCACACCAAAGGGCAGTTTTGAATCACCAGTTAACCTAACCCCATAAGCTACATCTTTGGACTGTGGGAAGAAGCCAGAGTACACAGCCAGAGAGAGCCCATGCATTACAGCAGTAAAAAGTGCCTAAAACAAGTTAAGAAGTTGTATAGTACTATCTATCTTAATGTTCAAGCCTGAGTTTCAAAAAATTTCAACATAGAAACAAAGCACATGCAGTCAGCTCTGCATGCTGTAGGTCAAACTGTCAAGACATACGAGAAGACCCCTCCTAAAACCAGAGTGATGTCACCATGAAGCAAACTTTGACGGAGTCTCCCAATAACAGTGTGGTCCTCCTAAGTCACATTTGGGTGGTTAACACACACACACACACTCAGATGTTATCCAGACTTGCACTTTGAAACAATGAAAAGGACCTACAAGCCACAGTCCATGTAAATCACATCACACCCAGGTGACTGCCAAACACAAACACACACACAGCATCCATAAAGAATGATGATAGATTAAATTATTAGTTCATTAAGTGGTACACTGGATTATATTTACCCTTTCAGGCTCTGGATGTTTCAGGTCCAGATCATTGTTTGGAAAGCTGTTTGGTTGCGGCTTTAGGCAGCTCACAGTCTTCTGAATCTGGCTGGTCTCAGTCTTCGTGTGTAACAGATAGAGAATGAAGACAAAAGAACAGTAATCTGACAGTTACTAAAAATGCATCACTCAAGAGGATGAATAGACCATTTCACTATCGGCAAATAGCGTAAGGTACACATCGTGCATGAGAAACATTCATTAAAATCTGTCCTAGGTCAATGTTACCTCTTCAAAATCTTGCACTGAAGAAGAATGCATGGCTTCTGAGCCTTGCTGAGGCATTTCTTCATCAAGATCCTGCAACAAAGAAAAGATGGCACAAAGATTAGACCAAGTGCTCTTCTTGCAACTGTACTGGGCAGTCCTGTGCTTCTGTCTTTAATTTGCATGTGTGTGTGTGTGTGTGTGTGTGTGGGGGGGGGGCTTTCCACTCAAGAAATGTTTTCTTCTGAAAAAAATACTGGCTACAATAATTAACAACTGATTCCTTTGCAATCATCCATCCTCTTCCACTTATCCTTATCAGGATTGTGGGGTAGCAGTTTTGGGGCCTATACCAGCTACCATAGGGCAGTACAACCTGGACAGATCGCCAGTCTAACATGGAAGGACAAGCATTTGCATTCACACCAAAGGGCAGTTTTGAATCACCAGTTAACCTAACCCCATAAGCTACATCTTTGGACTGTGGGAAGAAGCCAGAGTACACAGCCAGAGAGAGCCCATGCATTACAGCAGTAAAAAGTGCCTAAAACAAGTTAAGAAGTTGTATAGTACTATCTATCTTAATGTTCAAGCCTGAGTTTCAAAAAATTTCAACATAGAAACAAAGCACATGCAGTCAGCTCTGCATGCTGTAGGTCAAACTGTCAAGACATACGAGAAGACCCCTCCTAAAACCAGAGTGATGTCACCATGAAGCAAACTTTGACGGAGTCCCCCAATAACAGTGTGGTCCTCCTAAGTCACATTTGGGTGGTTAACACACACACACACACACACACTCAGATGTTATCCAGACTTGCACTTTGAAACAATGAAAAGGACCTACAAGCCATGGTCCATGTAAATCACATCACACCCAGGTGACTGCCAAACACACACACACACAGCATCCATAAAGAATGATGATAGATTAAATTATTAGTTCATTAAGTGGTACACTGGATTATATTTACCCTTTCAGGCTCTGGATGTTTCAGGTCCAGATCATTGTTTGGAAAGCTGTTTGGTTGCGGCTTTAGGCAGCTCACAGTCTTCTGAATCTGGCTGGTCTCCGTCTTCGTGTGTAACAGATAGAGAATGAATATACAGTGCATTTTTGAAGAGGCTTTTGAAACATTAAATAAACTGTATGAGAAAGATAAGTTTCAAGCTATTGTCTTTAAAATATTCACTGTCATGTATAGAGAATTTAAGGCCCTATGATTAAGAGACAAATAGTCAGTGTGATTTCTTTATTTTTTAAGCCATTGCTAAAGGAGTAAAACAATCACCTGTAGCAGCAACGAACTGTCACTAGGGCCCATTTATCTTCAAGGGACAAAATTTAAAATGAATCTAACTAAAGAGGCTACACAGCAAAATCTCCAGTGTTAAATTAACACTAGAGAGTGTCTATATGGGTCCACACAACACTGTTGAGTGTTGAATTAACACTTTTGACAGTGTTATATGTTTAAAAGTAACCTAGTCAGTTTTGAAGATTAACAAAGACTAACACTGAGCAGTGCTGATTTTCTAACACTGGAATATTTCTAACATTTTGAGTTATTTTCCAGTGTTAGAAAATCAGCACTGCTCAGTGTTAGCCATTGTTAATCTTCAAAACTGACTAGGTTACTTTTAAACATATAACACTGTCAAAAGTGTTAATTTAACACTCAACAGTGTTGTATTTAACACTCAGAGGTGTGGACCCTTATAGACACTCTCCAGTGTTAATTTAACACTGGAGATTTTGCTGTGTAGAATCACATTAAACATCAATCACTGTTAAAATTTAGAAACCGAAAGCCATTTTTTATTTCTGCATACCTGCTGATATTTTTTTAGTGCTTTTAGAGGGCTTTGATGTGGCAGCCATCACAATTGCCTGTTTTCCATTAGTACCTACCCCTGTTTTTCCAGTAGGTTATAGTACCATGTAGTTTTTCAGTAACTACTGCACCAAGGTTCCAAGTGATCCAAAGTGATCAGAAAATTTGACATAGACTGAATGCCACCAGGTGGCTGGTCAATGGTGTCACTCGATAAGTTATGAGTGCGCCTCCTTCGTGAAAATCCAAGCCATCATTTTTGAAACTCTGAAATGTTTGAAATAGCGACCAAAATTAACAGCGTGATCCCTGAATTGAACACTAAAGTATAGACTGAGCAGCAGGCATTTTGTCACCTTGACGTCCATGCTTGCTGTGGCATTTATATCACTGGATGCTCGGCTGCATTGCTATAGTTACCCCAGGCACAGTAGGTGATACTCAATTTCAGTGAAAAACTAGATGCCCTAAGTCACGTTAAGCCAATTTGAGTAGGTACAAATGTAAAAATGGCTTAGGGTATGCAATTTATCAGTTCCAAAAAGTACAATTGTAGAAATACCTTGCATCTCCAGAGCCAATCCGAGTCACCATAATTATAGTCTATTTCTTCGCCTGGACTTATGTCTCTGCTTGCAAATAAGCATAGATGGGGCTTTCCATTGATATTTAATATTTTCATCTTAGCACTTGGACTGATGTGGTTGTCGTTGACAAGTCTGCCTAATGACCCATCTTCTTGAGATGCATCCACACTGTGGGGTTAGGCAAAAAAGTATTAGCTTAACTAGTTAGTTAGGAAGCTTTTTTTTTTCATAAATCAAAAGCAATGTGTCATTTAATCTTAATCAAACTACACTGATATAATACGCACCACCAGAGTTTTCCATCAAACTTGAATTCAAACATGAACACCTTCAGGCTGTCATGATAAACTCTGTGTCTCCGCTCACATTCTTCTTTTGTTATGAGTTTACCTCTGTATTCCAAAAGAAAGTCTCCTTTTTGGAATGGAACAGTCGTGAAAATGCCCCGACCTGAATTGCAGAGGCATACCAAGTGAGTGACAAAAGACAAAGTGACAAACTCCAAATCTAATCCAAACTAAAGACCAACTTACCTTTGAAGGCATTTATGTAGTGGATATCAAGTCCCAGTTTGTCCCTTCCAGCAGAAACATGACAGACTGCATCCTCCCGTGGAGGAATGCGTCTCCTTCGCATGTTCTCCTGTACGATTGGCTGTATTACCAAAGCATATAAAGTATTACGATTATCGTCATCATTGTCATCATCATCAGTAGTAGCAGAACTAGCAGTAGTGTAGTTTACAGCATAAACACAGCTGACTTATTCATAGTGCTAATTTATGCCTTCTTTTAAAATGTTAAAGGCCTAGTACTCAAAATGGCGACATGTGACATTTCTGTAATGGCGACTGCAGAGAGTGATACAAGTACTGAGAAAGCTTAGGCATCAAAACTGTAAGAAGTTTTTTCTTCAGGCATATAAATAAATACACGACTAAATACACTTATACCCTTGCTTTTATTTTAGGGCTGTCAGCAGAATGACAGACATTGGACAAACTGCCCGAAATTAGCTAACAGCGACATCAGGGATTTTGACTCAGACTGCGCTGGTTTAATTGTTAATCGCGTTAGTCGCGATGTCGGCATTAACACGTTTAAGCCACAATAATGCTTTAACACCGAGTAAATCCTAACACGGGTTAGCCCGCTTTATCGCGTTGACGCGGTTAGTCGTCAGCCCTATTTTATTTACTCAATGACAAACGCTGGGGCCGTTTTACTTCTTCAAAGACTCACTAACAGTCCATAAAGCATAAATTAAACCAGTTTAATATAGGCCTGTGCACCTATAATTTCATATAGTATTAAAGTCATGGTGCATTTTACATTAAAAAAGGCTTACCTTTGTGTTTTTAATCCGTCTTCGTATTGCCGTCGACATACACTTGTTAAAGGGCACGCGCGCGAAAGTTGTGGCGCCGTTTCCTGTAGGTACCGCCTATATATATAGCCTACCAATCACAATGACTTCCGGCCGTGTGTATTGAAAATGTGTATTAAATTGCAGTACCTACACACATCCACTCTAACTCGAAACGTCGCTGTGCAATACACTGGAATACACAAAAATCAGGTGAGGGGTATAGGTGGACTTTTAAGAAAATCAGAAAATCTTTTAATTATAGTTTAATAAATGAATTTACACTACAGTTTAAGCAAATACAGGTCAAAAGATAAATAATGACCTCATAAGAAGTAGAAAAAATTATTATTTAGACACTTAAAAATGCATTTACAAGTCATGTTTTAGGGGGACACATGAATACACAGCAAAAAGTCGAAATGTCCCCGGAGCCCAGGTACAGCGCAGGTCAAATGTCAATCCATACCACATAGACGCACTCACACACACACACACACACACACACACACACACACACACACACCGGGAGTTATAAGCTTAATGGGCATTCAGTCAGTTAGCTAGTTAGGATCCATTTCAAACAGGACAGTGGTAACAACAGTAGGCTGCGGACAATTTTAAGTTTTAGATTTTAAATAGGTTATATAAATTTTAATGGGAGCAACAGGACGGATGTCACTGATTTTACTACAGAGCAGGACGGATTGTAGGGTAGCAAACATCGACGGAAAAGTTTTCAAACCTGCAGGTTTTTCAGTAAAAAGAAACATGGCCTCACTCCTACCTAACTATATACAGAGTAACTGAAGGTTAAATGCAGCTAATATGTCTTGTTTTAAGCCAGGCACTTACAGAAGAAAGCAAAAAAGGTATACTGGGGACAAACCGAGCCAACTCCGCTATAACTGGTGTGCGGGGAAAAATGTGACATTGTTTGGTGGTGTGCTGTTTGATTTTTCTAATGTGAAATATATGCCGTGGCTCCTAACGGTTTGGAAACACACCTACAGTATGTCATATGGGGTATTGGGCCCATTGTTACTACCCCTGTACAACAGTGGTGAGAGCTTGGTTTGAAACAGCACAGTACATCAGGCTCATTCCCAGTGGGTGCTAGATTCTGCCTGGGCTGTCACTTTCCATTGAATCTGGTCATCATTTTTATATACACAATTTATAGGTGCATGGGATACAGTGTGGGATGCTTTCAGGATCTTATCTCTGTCTTTTATAGGCAATATAGTTCTTCTGGCTTCATCAGGTAGTGACCTCCTGCTCTCACTGTGGAAGGTTATTCCAGAGGTTGAAGAGACTGGAATGAAAGTTGGCACCTCCAAATCTGAAGCCGCGGTTCTCATTGGGGAAAAAAGGTGGAATGCTTACTATAGGTTCGGAATGAGCTGTTACCCTGAACTTCGAGGAGTTTGAAGATTTTTGGATCTTGTTCAAATGAGAGAGGAGGGGGCAAGAGATTGACAGATGGATTGTTGCATTGTCTGCAGTAAGATGATGGTGTGCCAGTCTGTTGTGATAAGAGCTGAGTGTTCTTCTGAATCTGTCAACTATTTTGAGTGCAACACTGTTTGTCTACGCTTCTTTCTTTTTCTGCTTTCTTGTATATTGCTTACATACTTTATACAATATTGATGTCCAGTGTTTGAGAACTTTTTCAAAGTTGCAAATAATATTTATTCTCTGTAAGGAAATTGTGTTTATAGTATTCCCAGCCTCGTACCTCTGATTTAGCATGCAGAGTAGCATTATCCAACTAGATGAGAAAATTACTTAAGGTCTTTGTCATAAATACATGGCGGTCCATGCTGCTGTCTCCCTCCCCTGCTCTATGAGCAGACTCTCAAATTAGGCTCATTCTGTTTTCTTTACAGGTTTACAGCTACAAAACAGCTGGGGAGACAGATAAATGACTAGTATTTTTTTTGTTCTTATCAGCATCAGCCCAGCAGCAGGATTCATTTTACATCTCTTAAATCTGATGCCACTTGTCAACCAAAACTCAAAAAGTCCATGGCATGTGCCTCTGTTTAGAGATTCTGGTTGAAAAATGTAAAATGTCTGTGTAAAAATAGCTCTCAGTATTTTTCACTGTCTGATAGTGTCTGGTATATTCTACAAATAGTTATATGTTTATTCGTGTCCAAAATTTCCCTATAAAAATAGTCACTGTAATGCAACAAGTGATTCTCTTTCATCACCATTTAACAATCTGTCAACGTATTTCTATTTTCACTGCCATGTCATACTGCAACAGTTTTTCTTTCATCTCTGGACTGATTCAACCAAGTTTGGTAAAAAGTACACTTTCTGCCTGATAAACATGAAAATTTAGATTGCCAATTACAGTTGGCATTTTTTTATATGAACTCACTAAAGGTTTATTTAATTCATTCACCCATTGCATATTTTCATTTCTGTCTTGCAAATGCTCATTCCATCACTAAACAAGTAGTTACAGGGTTTCTCTTTAACTATGATAAACACTTTCCCCCTTGATTAAAATCCTTCTAGCACTGATTCAGCAAGGTTTAAGAAGGTTTAAGGTCTATGGACAAAGAGATTCCATATTCCCCTTGATTATCTAGTCTCTCTGAATATTTTGTGTCTTGTAAAACATTTCCATTAATAAATACACCATGTAAAGAGAGACTGACTCTGTTTGCACATAAGCTAAATTAGTTAGTGCCTTGTTACAAATGCAAACAGCCTACAAGTATGTTTGATCACATGTTGCACAGACAATATTACTTGGACATACCCAGTGTGATACTTGTTTGGTCATTTCTAATTCCTTCCTTGTCCTAGCCTTACTCACACTTACTCACACTCCCATTTCCTGGCTCCAGATGTATAATTAACAAAGCTAAATCATCCAGTTTAAGAACAAAAATAAGTTATTTGAAGATAATCACACATTCCAACAGAAACAACAGATGTTTCTAAGTTATGCAATATTACATTTCTGTGATATTACCAAGAAAATCTCTAAATTCCAGCATTAGAATTTTTTTTCCTATCTTTTCTTAGATCATAGATAGACAGACAGAGACAGATAGATCGATGGATCTTTTACATCATAAAAGCTTTAAGCCTTTCACTGTGGTTGTCATTCTCATTGTTGCATTTCTACAGACTACTTTGTCTCTGCGTCCTTTTCTTTAGATTCTCCCTTTCTCTATTTCTGTCTCTTTCAGTGTTAAAGCTGGAATTCACAGTCAATTCCAAAAAATATGAAATCAACATGAAATGTTTTAACACTACAAAATAAAGAATTTATTTTCATCTTAATTCAATAAATTTAATTTGAAAAAAAGACTTTTTAAAGGATTACCCTTTTCTTCTTTTTTTTTTAAAGAACAGGAAATCAGGCTTATTTATAACCTCATGGCTTCCTTGTATATTGTATATAGTTAAATATGTCAAACATCTCTATATATTTTAAGGCATTTTCAACTCAAATATTCCTGTCACCTCTTTAAAAGTCACCCACTAGCAGATTCTTTATGGTCTGATTTCACAACACAACACAACGTAAATCAGTGGTCACTAGGCAAATTAGTCCCACAGTCGATTAAATCAAATGAATCAAACAGAGTACAGGTGTTGCACACAAAATTTAAAGCTCTCCTTGTTTGTATGACTATTCCTTTCTGAATGAAATGCATTCCTGGTCTCCACTCTGCTTTGAAAGACTAAGAGCTCTATGGTGTCCACAGCCTGGAGAACCAAGCAATGACTGAAACACTTGCTGGTTTTGAGAGCTCATTTGGCACCATGTATGCGAGACAGAGAGAGAAAAAACAAAAAACAACAAAAAAGAAAGAATGACACCGTCAAAAACAGAAATAATCATATTTGAATTCAAAGGCCACCATTATACTTTGTAAACAAACAGCATCAAAAAAGCAAAAAGCCTCACTGTCAGAGTGCACATAAAGAGAAAGCTGTTGATCAAAGAGCATGAAGGAGTCAGATTACTCATTTTGTGTGATTTTGTATTTGAGATCCAGAGGTCTGACAGTGTTGATGTCACAGCCATAAAATCCCCATTATGGTAAATTATTCAGCATCCAGCTTTGAGTACATACTGTATGTTTTGAAATATTTTATGTGAAATTAGGACTAGAAAAATCAAGAGGCAGACTAGATTGCGGTCTGTGATAATTGAATTTCACTTACAAAAGGACAGCTTTAGTCAATGAGTCACCATCTTCCTGTCTTTCTCAGAGATGAAGAGAAAAGTCTTTCATTATTCACTGAGGCTTTCTAATGACTCATGAGTAACACTGGCACGACTAAATGTGTAATCCCAATGTATTATTTTAAATGTAATTATTTAATAAGTACTTACGAATATTAGGCTAACAAGTTATAGCTTGCCTCCACCAGTGTGTGAATGTGAGAGTGAATGAATAGTGAATTGTAAAGCGCTTTGAGGGTCTTGAAAAGCGCTATATAAATGCAATCCATTTTTATTATTATTATTATTATTATTATTATTATTATTATTGTTATGTTTGTACAGGAAACAAAGAAATAATTACACTGTAACTACATTTAAGTAATGCATAAGTAAGTTTACATAATGTGTAAGTAATTTTAGGTGTTGCATCAGGTATTTGCACGAAAGGTGACACAAATTATACTGATTGTTGAAAACATATGTCAACAATAGAATGGTTGATAAAGGACAGAGAGGACATGCAGGCTGTTTGGACTGACTTTATTTGAATATGATGAAACACAGAATATCCTTGGTTGGAGAAACAGTCAATTTTCTTTTCTCAACTGCCTTTTATTTCCCCTGTTTGTTGTAGCAGGTTTTTTGGTCCTGTATTTGCGTAAATCTACTGCTACACTTCTTGTGTCTGTACATGGCTATCAACAAAAAGTACAAAAAGTAAGTTTTGGCCTCCTAACTTAGGTACAATAGCAAAGATGAAGTAAAGTTATTACAAATCTGATAATCGCATCATTAAGAGTAACAGTAAGTTAAAGAGAAACGGTCGCATCACTAAAAACAGTGCTAAAAAAGATCACTCTTACTGGAAATGTGTCACTTTTATTTGTGCATACCTTTAAATAAACATGAATCGACTTATTTCCTTTTACAGCTTTATTCTTGTATTGGATAAAATAGAAATATATCAAGTCTGTGCGCATCTCAACACATACCTGAAGGCATTTACAGTGAACACATAATCATAGTCATTAAAAAGCAAATGTAGATTGTGATTGTTTCATTCTTCAGCATACCATGTTTACACATGTTAACCTGCTTTAATAAAAGACAAAATTCAAGGCATAATTTTTTTGGGACAGCAATTACAAAATGCTGATGAGCATCAAATACAACTGTGCTTTGAAAAATGAAGTAATCATTCATATTAATGCTGTTGGATAGCCTACATAATATCCTTATCCAGGCGTATAAAAGAGAGAGCAGAGTTAAAGCCATAATTTGCAGCAAGAAACAAAACACAAGTTCTAATCTCTGCAGGCAGGACAGGGGAATAACACAAACAAGTACGTGATATTGATTTTTGAGAAGTAAATAGTAATATAATTCCTTAAAGAGAAGTAGTACAAACTGGTAGAAGTTTTAACTTGCACTTCTTCATTGTGTTCTATAATATGCATGCATGATTACATGCATGTAGTATAGGAACTAAATAACATGTCAGGGAGAGTTCATGCAAATGCCACACACACTGGTCCCTAACCTAAACTCAGGACTTTGTTGTTGTGAGACAACAGTGCTAACCACCACGCCACCATGTTGGATAAGTGGAAGAGAATGGAAGTCCGTTGGGTGATGTCTTAATGAGGAATAAATGCAAATGGTGTATCCAGAGAACAGAGAAAAGAGTGTATGTTATTTTGACATAACAAATGTCTATAAAAACATTATTAATCATCAACCTTAATTTAAAGTTTGGTTTAAAAAATTACAGTATTTGTAATTTTTCTGGCCTGTGTTAATAGAATGTAATTAAATTAACAAAGTCACTGGCTAAGGAAGACGATGAAGTGAGCCAGCGTTATGCTTCATCAGCTTTGGTCCAAAAACATTGTTCACTTCGCATAGAGTCTCAAGATTTAAATAATGTTTAATAAAATTGAAGACACTGAACATATATTTAAAAAACACATTTATTAATAGCTTTACAAGATTAAAATGCAGATACTGCGTTACTATAAAGAAAGTCTTACAAAGTAAAGGCTTTTTTTCTTCTTCTTCCATAATTACTGATTGTATAGA
Organism: Aulonocara sp. 'chitande type north' Nkhata Bay; assembly: GCF_057382095.1. Taxonomy (NCBI): domain Eukaryota; kingdom Metazoa; phylum Chordata; class Actinopteri; order Cichliformes; family Cichlidae; genus Aulonocara; species Aulonocara sp. 'chitande type north' Nkhata Bay. Next base: position 11,082,867 of record NC_141357.1, read on the forward strand.
TGAAATTACACTAGTTATTTTGTAAACATGAATTTGTATTTAAAACTATACTGTAATCTACGGAGCTTGAAGCGTCTTCAGTTCTAAGACCAAATGGTATTTAAGCCCTACTCACTATTGATCATGTGACTCATCGCATGCGCCAAGGTGTGAAAAAGGGTGTGGGTCAATATAAGCAGAGGTTTTGAATTTGAATAGCTTTTAAGTGATACAAAATTATTAATACAACTTAATAATACAACTTCTTATAATATACATACAGTATAGTGGGGAGACCTTGAAATGATACAGAACCAAAGAGCTATGTCTGAACAGTAAAATGAACCATTCTGCAGCCCTTTGCTGCATGTCTTCCTTTCTCTCGAAGTCCCCAATTTCCTTTTTGTCTTCACTGCATCTGTCTGCCAAAAAAATGTCATTTAAAAAAAAAAGTCTAATGCTTACTTTGCTCTGTGTCAGTCTGATGACAGGCAGATATTTATAATACAGACAACACTTAAAACCATCTATACTTTATTTTAGCATACAATCAGGAGGTTTTAGCATACAACCAATCTGGATGATTGATGTTTTGTTTTGTTTTGTTTTTTGGTTTTGTTTCTCTGGATTTTTCACACAATAACCTGTTTGAAAAATTCTACTTTTTTCCTTCATTTGAAATTTAGGTCTCAAGAAAATGCAAAGTGAAGGCAGAAAAAAAGTTTACGTTTGATCCTATAAAAAAATGACAAATATAGTTTACAGTGTAGGTCAGTGTAGCCAGATACAGGTCTCGTTTCATTCTGGACCAAAACTTATTATTGGTGATTGGTCACAAAGTAGTATAAATAATTTATGGATGCCTGAGTGAATACTTTCATACATTATTCATGACACTACACTGACACCGATGGCTTTTTAAATTGCATTTAAGCTGGTTATAGAAAGCTGGAGATCCACAATCTCAAGAATAATGTCATCTGACAATAATGGTATCGAGTGACTGTTAACAGCGAGTAATTTTGTTGTGAGGGTATGACTCATCTTTTTTTTTTCCATTATGAGAGTCAAGCGCATACAGAATAAAAGAAAATAATTTTGTTCAGATAACCTAGAGCAGGCCGCATAAAATAAAAAAATAAAGAAATAACTATATCAGCCTTGAGAATAATGTCCTGTACACAGAAGGCCACGTCCATGAACTAGTGTCAGTTTCTCTTCATCTGAAGATTGACTCACACTCCTTACAATGGCTTTATGGAAAAAATCAAAAGACGAGACACTTTCCCGTCTCTCCTCCAGGCATTTCATTTCACAACCACCTACTATAGCTGTCATCACTCTATTCAACTTTGCTATCAATAAAACTAGTTTTGAAAATGAGATTTAAGACATACTGCTGACTTTTTTTACTCCATTATCACACACTGTTTATTTCAAGGTTCTGGGACCCTGATGACAAAGACTCTACAGTAGTTGCATGCAGACTATAGCCCAGGGGTGGGCAACTCCAGGCCTCGAGGGCCGGTGTACCTGCAGGTTTTAGACGTGTCCTTGAACCAACACAGCTGATTTAAATGGCTAAATTAGCTCCTCAACATGTCCTGAAGTTCTCCAGAGGCCTGGTAACGAACTAATCATGTGATTCAGGTGTGTTGACCCAAGGTGAGATCTAAAACCTGCAGGGACACTGGCCCTCGAGGCCTGGAATTGCCCACCCCTGCTATAGCCCATAAGTCTCAAATGGATTTGGTAATGCAGAATATCTCTGAAATCTTGTCAGACCTGTTACCTATATTGGTTGCAATATAAGAACCCACAGCAGTTTAATCTCTTGATTGCATGTATATTAGCTGATTAGTTATAACTTGTTATATCACCATCCAATCACACCTGTCCATTTATTTACAGCTTATTATCCCATCCTGCATCTTATTGGCTGAATGAAATATAACTATTGTACTTTACTAATTTTGGTTTAATGACTTAAATAATAGTATCCATTTTTGTTGGCTAAGTGGCTAAGATCCAGATGTTTTTTGTTATATCTGTGGATGCTTTAATACATCCAAACAGCGAAAAAGCATACAAGATTTTGTGGAAAAAGGGATACTTTTATTGTTTTGGTATGAAATTGGGCAACCAAGAAAGGCCATAGGCACCTCATTCAGTTTGTTTGGCTAGTGTCAAAAACATCAGAGCATAGTCAAAGGAAAAGACAAAGAGCTTGGGTTTTAGTATTCTAGTGAGTAACGGGATCTATCCATGGAGGGAGCCACAGAATCATGCTGATTACTGTTACTGCTGTTTAGTCAGTATTTGTGAATACAGTCATCTATCAGTTAGCCTAATCTGCCATCACAATGAGACCTGTACCATATTCAGATGAAATAACACCTCCTATTTTTACTGGCTTAGATGAGAGAGAAGTGTCTCGTGATGTTTTGTCTTGAGATCCAGATGCATCTTCAAAGTCCTTATCACCACATGTGGACTTCACGATTCAACAGTAAGAAAGAGACTGTGCAAAATGGCATCCATTGGATTTTCCAATGCAAAACCTGCTGCTGACCACAAAGACTTACAATTGCCCAAAAACGTCTTGATGATCCACAAGACTTATAGCAACTTATATCCTTCTGAAATGCTTTGGAAAGACCTTAAACATGTCTGTAAACCCTTGAATGTTGCTTAACTAAAGTAATTCTGCAAAGAACAGTAGGTTGATATTGCTTCACAGTAATGTGAAAGACTCTTTGCCAGTTATCACAAATTCTGTCCATCTATTGCTTTTAAATTCCCCTGTATATTCTCACTTAATCTAACACGCGTTGTTTTAAGTAAAGTCACTTCTACAGCAAGAAATTTACAACATATCAGTAAAACAATGTAAAACAAAAAAAGATGTAGATATGTGGAGTACACATTGACAAATGTGCTGTCACCAGTTACATTCATCAATATAGTCTACTGCAGCAATAAAAAGATCTAAGAGATAGCTTAGAGATAAATATTTCATTTACAATGACCTTTCATATGTTCATCTCTGACAGACGCTCAATCATCAGATGTGACTATAGCCTATCTTTGACTCCACTGAACACCACTGCAGTCCAGAAATGTTGTTGTGAATTGGCATTCACTTTTCGTAACCTACAACTTTACTGTTTTCGGTCATTTACTCCTCATCAATATCTAACCACAGCATAAATCTTTTTCAATTTTCTTAAAGCTATCTGCAGTAAATAAATGTCAGAGGATGAGGCTGACCAAGCACAAAGGAGTTCCCATAGAACACATTTCACATTAATTAGCCACATGTAAACTTTAAAGTGCAATGCTCTTCTTGAAGTATTGAATAGGAGTATTAAAACATCTTTAGCCATTGTGAAATGTTGTGGCTGCTTCATGAGTCTTTGTTAAGCAGTGGATACCTTTAACTATTTATCAAGCTATTCACATACGACACTAAATAATTTTGTTCTGAGTGATAATCCTCAATATTTTCAAAAAATAACACTTAACTGCCCTCAAGCATTATATTGTATAATTATTCAATATTAATCTGAAATAACTTAAAATATCCTGGCTACTCATAAATGGCTAGAAAAGGTTGCGATATAGAATTGTGGCTGGGATCAAATACATAAATGTAAGCCAAACCCCAGGTAACTCAAACAAAGAGAGATGTATTAATATAACATGAAACAGAACTTTGACCTTTGACCGTGTTAATATGTGTGCATATAAACATTGGAAGGTGTAATGAAAATATGAATACATTTAATAAAGAAACAATATTGAACAAAAAGTAGAATATATTTAAAGTAGTGACTGCAAAGTAAACTAAAGTGACGCACCTAATGGTGAGGTGTGGTGCTGACCCTGTGTGGCTTGGCATCACAGTCTTAAAACCAAAATTACAATCAAAATATTTTTAAATGAAAAAAAGATATGTAGACAGAGTCCTAATTTAAAAATAAAAGAGAGAGAGGGAGACTTCAGTGTTTTTTTCTTTACCAGTTGTTGTAAAGAAAAAAACACTACCAGCTGTTCACTTCGATATCTCCTGTCAGATTGAGTTTTCTTCTGGGTTAAGACCACTGACCAGTTCACCTGAATCTAATCTGCATGATGCATGTTGGTGTAATGGTGATTGCGATACTACATATTCAGTATCCATCGAAAGGCATTTACTCCCACATTTTAAAGTCCTCCTGTCTCAGAGAAACTGTGCTCACTGTGAGCCTGACTAAGGCAGAGAAACAATGTGAGCACGACAGAAATAATTCATTAGTCTCTTTCTATTAAGACTAATTCTCCAGCTACACACCGCTTTGCACTAATAAACCAGTTTAGAATCACATACCTCACTTGACCAACATTTTAAAAGTCACAGCTGCACAAAACCTGACTTCTTCTCATGAATACTGACAAGCTGCTCCGGTGCTTGTCAGTATTCATGGCTGTGCGGTAATGGCTGTCCGGCCATTATGATCTTTGGGTTTGTGCTATGAGCTGCTCTCCCACCAAGGCAGTTGGAGCTGATGAATGCAATTCATCACACCACCAAAAACTAACCGTATGGCTGTCACCGCATGAGGTGAAATAACACAAACAAGCAGGAACTGGTCAAAGTTAATACAATCCAGTGCTGAAAGTAGCTGTGGGGGCTGTGATGATTCATTGTGCACCTTTCAAAAAGACACCAGGTAAAGCAGAGACAAAAATGCTCCCAGAAGCATTTTATATTCTCAAACAAAAGTGTTTACATAGGAAATAGGCCAGTTTTACCTGCATTTCAGGATTCGGCATGAAGACAATCAGGAGATAACATATAAAGAAAGAGAGAGAGAGAGAGAGAGACAGTCACCAACATGAAGTTAACCACATGAAAGTCAGCACACAAAAATATACTATTATGAGTGAGCAAAAAGGCAAATCTAAAGGCATTATTTAAAAAAAAAGACTTTTTGCTGTAATTCATATTTTGCAATAATGGTTCTGTTGTGGGCACTCCTCATACTTCCACACACGTACAGCCTTGAGCTTGAGTTTAAAAACTGATTAATGGCAAATCTTGAGACTAACTGACAGACTTTTTGATTTTATTTTATCAGCAAAAACATGCTGAACTATAATTACTACCTTCACACATGTATGATACAAAGGCATTCATATGGAGGCGCAACTGTAGCAGCTTTCACTCTTCTGGCAAGGATGCTACAAGACTGTAGAAATGGCCTGTGCCCACTCACTCATTCATTTCATAAGGTCAGATAGGGATGCTGGACAAAAGGACCTGGCTTGCAAATTTTGTAGTTGATCTAAAAAGTGTTTGATGGGATTATGGTCAGGGCCAGAGATGGGCAGTAACGCGTTACTTGTAAAGCATTACTGTAATCCGATTACTTTTTTCAAGTAACGAGTAAAGTAAGGGATTACTAATGCAAAAACGGTAATTAGATTACCGTTACTTTCCCGTAGGAACGCTGCGTTACTGCGTTACTAAAACCGTGATTTTTTTGCGAGAATGTCTCATGATAGTGACGTAAGCAAGTGCGACGTTCGTGACAACAGCTGTGTGCGGATCAACAATGGATAATATATCGAGTGCGGGAGAGAGTATGAGCGTGCAGCGTTTAAAGCGTGGAAGTACTGACCTTACTTTGAGTTTGATTCCATAAAAAGTGACAAAATCATTAGCGTCCGTTGTGCGTGGGAAGAAAACTAATTTTTCAGCGAAAAAAACCCCTAAACTTCCAAGCAAGCACCGAGTGCGCTACCACGTAATGGGAAATTCACAGAGAAACTCGTGGATTCTTCCACTGACCGCGGCACACCTGCACCAGGGCAAACCTCCGCCTACCGTAGTCCTGCTTTACAGGTGAAAATAGAGCAAAAGGACCGCTGAGTCTTTGATTTTATTTATTTTCTGCTGTGTTTTACTTGCATCTATTTGAAAGAATGAGTGTAAACACACAAAAAAAAAAATATATATATATATTTTATGTGCTGGAATGTGCAGAAAATAGGTTTAAATATTAAACAAATTTCTTCTAGTCAGAATGTTGCATATAATTACATTTTTGCTTGATGCATAAAGTTAAAAGATTAAAACTAATAAAACAAGTTTTAAAAAGAGACTTTTTCATTTGATTACATTTTGTATGATGGATTATGTAGAAAAAGTAGAATTGGGCTGAAAGATCTATCGCTTTATCACCTATTCAGGTTGTAAATCGTGTTTTTAAAAAGTAACTAAGTAACTAAGTAATTAATTACCTTTGAAAATAAGTAATCAGTAAAGTAACGGGATTACTTTTTTGGGGAAGTAATCAGTAATTAGTTACTGATTACTTTTTTCAAGTAACTTGACCAACACTGGTCAGGGCTCTGTGCAGACCAGTTCTTCCATACCAAACTCATCCATCCATATCTTTATAGACCTTGGTTTGTACACCTTCCCCAAACTGTTCCCACAAAGTTGGAGGCATAGAATTTCCCAAATTGTCTTGATAAACTGAAGCATTAAGATTTCCCATCACTATAACTAAGGGAACCAGGCCAACACCAGAAAAATAGCCCCATAGCATTATCCCTTCTCCAACAACACAGTTGGCACAATGTAGTGTGGCAGGCAACATTCTCCTGGCATTTACCAAATCCAGGGTCGTTAATCAAAATCCCAGAGACAGAAGTATGATTCATCACTCCACAAAACACATTTTCACTGCTCCAGAGTCGAGTGGCAGTGTGCTTTAGACCACTCCATCCAGCATCTGGCATTGTGCTTGGTGATGTAAGGCTTCATACAGTTGCCTGACCATGGAAACCCATGCCAAACACTCCTGAATGTATTGATATTAATGCCAGAAAAGATTTATATCACTGCAGTTACTGAATCAGCATTGACTTGGCGAATTTTAAGCACTATGCGGCTCAGCCATCGGCGACCCTGCACTGTAACTTTATGCACCTGCCACTTTATGGCTGAGTTGCTGCGGTTGCTAAATGGTTCCATTTCTCACTAATACCACTTACAGTTAATTCTGAAATGACTAGGAGAGAGGACATTTCAAAGACTGGCGTGTTGCAACAGTGGCATCCTCACACACTTAAATTTAATGAATTCTTTAGAACAAACCTTTTTTCACATATGTTTGTAAAGGCAGAATGCATAGCTGGGTGTTTGAGTTTATACACCTAGAGGACTGAAAACACTTGAATTCAATGAATTTTTCCCTTATAGCTTTACAATTAAAATCTGATATTCCTCATTCCTCACACCACATCATTGTATGAATGTCAGCCTGTGATCACTTAATATCCACATATTTAATACTGAAAATTAGACCATAAGGACAGATTAGAAATAAATCAAGATAAAAAGTTGAAGCTTGATCCTAATGAGTGAAAACTTTAGAAACTATAAGGGTGATTATGACACAAGTATTTTTTTCCAGTACTAAAGTTTTTTTTATTCTCCTCAAAAGTCCAGGGCAGTTTTCTTTTGCTAAATGAAGAAATATTTAATAATCTTATCTAGCCCTCTGGTGATCAAAAAAAAACCTGAATAAAACAAAGGCAAGAATAACTATACATTATTCTAACTTCAAATGCCCTCATATAGGCTACGTCTGCTTTATAGTTCTCACACATATTAAACATATAGTCTATGTTTAAGAGCTGTTATGTATCTGGTGAGATACTACAACACTTCTAAGTTGGAAAACAAGCACACGAGCTGAGAGAAGAAGTATTCTTTTACACCCTACAGAGCCAATTTGGATACTATAATAACACTACAAAGCAGAGGAAATGCCAGTGCCCATGAAGTGTTATGTAGTTATGCATGCCTTGGAGTTATTCAGTGATTCAGGCTCTAAAGATCCATGCTTAAATTGACCTTCTGAATCAGATTTGGATGAAGAAGCTAACAAGTACAGTCCTTCATATTACAACAGTGATAACGCTAATAAACAGCAAAGGTTTGAGGAATGACAGAGATGAGACAAAGTTATTATCCAAAACACTGACATGTCAGAGGGCCAAACAGTTAGTGGGAAAAAGACGTGCAGATGGGAAGGGCATCCAGTTGACAACCTGTGGATAGCTACAGTTCAACTTCTCATGTTTTTTGTTCAAAAAGGCCAACATCCTGGTCTTTAAAATAAAAATAAATAAATAAAAGAATTAAAAAAAAATGAATGAATGATTTGACATCTGAATGTATGAAAGTCAATCCTACACTGTAAAATCGAAACAATTCCCAGAACTAAAAAAATAAATAAAAAATCTACAAACTCCTTACCATAAAAAAACTACACTGTTCCAAAAAATAGTAATGTCAAAGTATCTTACTGTATATTTTACAGTTTTGTACTATCTTTCTAGGATATCATTAAATTTACATAAGTAGATTGTAAAATAACATAACAGCTCTGTAAATATAGTAAAACACAATTTACAGCAATTAAAACAACAAACGGCTGCGCGCGCTCAGAGTGCACCAGTGAAGAAAATGCATTCGTCATCACAGAGCATGCCGTGAGGAACACCTTCAGGAGAGTGAACACCAGGAAGGCAGCAGGACCAGATGCAATCCCTGGCCAGGTCCTTAGAGCCTGCGCTGATCAACTAGCACCGGTGTTCACGGAGATCTTCAACCTCTCCCTGGCCCAAGCTGTGGTTCCCACGTGCTTCAAACGGTCCATTATTGTCCCTGTTCCAAAGAAACAACAGCCCGCTTGCCACAATGACTACCGTCCAGTAGCACTGACTTCAATTGTGATGAAGTGTTTTGAAAGACTGATGAGAGATCACATCACTTCTTCACTTCCTCCCACCATCGACTCACTTCAGTTTGCTTACCGGACTAATCGTTCCACAGACGATGCCATATCTCACCTGCTCCACACATCCCTGAGTCACCTGGACACTGGCAGAGGGAATTATGTTAGGATGCTGTTCGTGGACTACAGTTCAGCATTCAACACAATAATTCCCTCTAAGCTTTTCACCAAGTTGACGGATCTAGGACTCAGCTCATCACTGTGTCAGTGGATCCTCAACTTCCTCACAGACAGACCCCAATCAGTGAGGGTGGGAAAACAAGTCTCCCCCTCCATCTCACTCAGCACTGGAGTGCCTCAGGGCTGTGTTTTAAGCCCCCTGCTGTACTCACTGTACACTTATGACTGTGTAGCCACATCCGACACCACCTCCATTGTCAAGTTTGCTGACGACACTGCTGTTGTGGGCCTGATCTCCGACAACATCGAGACGGCCTACCTGGAGGAGATTAGGAACCTGGAGACCTGGTGCCAGGAGAATAACCTCCTCCTAAACATCAGCAAGACTAAGGAGCTGATCGTGGACTTCACTACAAAGCAGGCGAGGAATTACAAACCCCTCATCATCAGTGGCACGCCAGTGGAGAGAGTGGACAGTTTCCGATACCTGGGTGTCCACATCACTCAGGACCTGTCATGGTCCTGTCACATCAACACCCTGGTTAAGAAAGCCCGTCAGCGTCTCTTCTTCCTCAGAAGACTTAGAGACTTCCATCTGCCACTGAAGGTGCTCAAGAACTTCTACTCCTGCACCATCGAGAGCGTCCTGACGTCAAACATCTGCACCTGGTTTGGGAACAGCACCAAGCTCGGCAGAACGCATCATTCAATCAGAGCTCCCTGACCTGCTGTCCATCTACACCAAGCGGTGCAAGTCCAAAGCTAGGAAGATTATGATGGACCTCTCCCATCCCAACAATGGACTCTTCTCACTGTTGAGGTCTGGGAAGCGCTTCCGCTCCCTTAAGGCCAAAACAGAGAGAATGAAGAGGAGCTTCTTCCCCCAGGCTATTCGGGGCCTGAACCAGGTGTAGGACTGGACTCTCCCAAACACGTCACTATAAGACTGGACTCTCACACACGTCACCACACGCACCACCACACATTTCCTATAATCCTATAATTCCTATAATTTATAATCCTTATCTTTATAATCTCTTCTGCTATTTGCACATTCTTTACTGTAAATTCCTAACTTAATTTGTAAATTTTTGTAGTAAATTGTAAATATTGTAGAACTTTTCTTCTGTCATTTAATGGTCGGGCATTGTACAGCTACAAGCATTTCACCCCCATGTCATACTGTGTATGGTTGTGTGTGTGTGACAAATAAAATTTGAATTTGAATTTGATTTTAAATATATATATATTTTTTACATATGCATATTTAGATTGTAAAAATCCAGAAATTTATCATAATTTCACGAATATTTGTCTGTTATGTGAGAGAATGATCTGTTAAATTCAAATGTAATACTATGGAAAAATATATAAAATGATCGAAAATTAATGAGAATAATCAATAATTAAAGGAGTATTTGAATTATAATTTTGCTGAAAATTTCATGTCACCTAGGTCTGATTCAATAATTAAGAGGTAACAATGTGAAAATATAATTATTGGAATAAAAACTAAAAAACAACATATTGTGGCGTGTTGGGGGAACAGCTAGTTCTCTCCCATCATGCCTTGGGACATGTGCTGCTGTTTAGATGTTCTTGTTTTATTGTTTATGATTACGTTACTTTTAACTGTTATCTTGAATGTTGTATTTACGCCGTGGTGCAGAGTCACTGACAGTTGTTGTTTTGTAGAGGGAGTGCTGTACCATGAGTGACTTCTGTTGTGGTGTTGTTGAAGCTTGAGGCACATTGTAGCATCAGCAAGTGTTTTAATAAAGAGCTCCCCCTACCAGCTGGGCAATAAATAACAAGCTTAATCTCTCCCTGTGAGCTTCTTTGTTAAGATTCCTCTGCATACCACAATGTAGGACATTGCACGGCCACGCTGTGCTAATTATAAATTCTGACAAAGAAATGTAGAGGTAGGAATTGCAATTAATATAAATCTCAGAACAGAAATAGGCCTCTGCCCCTGGGGTGACGGTGTGGCCATGAAAGCAATGTGACATGCCAATTGGATGTTGGGACACATAATAACATGACGCTAAGCATCGGCCAATGAATGTGAACTAACAACAACCAGGTCGCGGGTATGGCTGCGACCGTAGGAAAAAACCCTAATATGAAGGTATTTTACTGTGCATTTTACAGTAATGTTCTGTTCTTCTAGAATATCATTAAAGTTACGTAAATAGACTTTGACTTCACATTTCAAATGTAAATTAATGTTAAATCACTGTAATGTAATGAAACATAATTTTCATGATTATTAAATATATCTGTCTGTACATATGCATATTTAGATTGTTAAAACACATTCACAAATGTATCATGATTTCACAAATATCTGTCCGTTATTTGAAAGATCGAACTGTTGAATTCAAATGTAATGCTATGGAAAAGTATATAACATGATCCCTATAAGCTTGTGTTACATCACACAAGTATTATTATCATTGCTAGTTAGGGTGATCGTGGCTCAAGAGTTGGCAGTTCGTCTTGTGATCAGAAGGTTGCCGGTTCGCGCCCTGGCTCGGACACTCTCCGTCGTTGTGTCCGTGGTCAAGACTCTTCGCCTACTGGCGATGGTGCGATATGGCAGCCTCGCCTCTGTCCCAGGGCATGCAATCCATTATTATTTAAACCAACTGTTAACTGTATATTTCTGTACATTTACGTATTATGATTCATATTGCCACATTCATTGACCTTGTTTATAGGTAATTTCATTGTTTGATCACGTTAAAATGTTCCTAATTTAATGTCTAAAAGCACTTGGCAAAGGCAGAATCCCATGTAAAATTAGCGCAACAAACTCTATTTTCATTACTGAAAATGACCGTATTTTTATGGGACAGTTATTTTCTGTTATTTTACGGTCGCATTTTGGCGCCCCAGCTGCCGGAATATTACCGTTTTTTTTTAAGATGTTTTTTTTTTCCTATTTATAGATGATTTCATTGTTTAATCACATTAAAGGTAGAAAGGTAGAAGCCTGGGACTTCCAGTGTTAACATGTTCCTAATTTAATGTTTAGCAGCACTTGAAAAAGGCGAGATCCCATGTCAATTTAGCGCAACTAATTGTATTTTCATTACTGGAAATAACCGTATTTTTATGGGGAGTTATTTTCTGTTATTTCACGGTCGTATTTTGGCGCCCCAGCTGCCGGAATATTACCGTTGTTTTAGGATGTTTTTTTTTAACAGTGTAGTAAAGCTCACGAAAGACGACGAAGTTAGGGCAACTTATTCACTGTGAGACTCCCAACAAGCAGAACAGAGTATATAAGTATACAGCAATATATAAACTTTGTAAGTAGAAAAAATGTGAATATGAAATAGTTTCCAAGCTCAAATCATCTGTCCTTGCCAAAAACACATTTTTCTCACATTTTTTTGTCCAGAATTCTGTTATTTTCAGTGGAAATTGGCAACATTCTAGTGCTACAAAAAGAAAAAGAATCAGAATAGAAAAAAACGTAGAAGTTCTTTTTCTTTTGATCTGGACACTTTTTTCATATTCAAAACAAAATATCTAAGGAGTATTGAAAGATTAGTCAATATCATCAAAAATGATGGGAATGGCTGCAAACTCGAAAATATTTCACTAATGGGGAAAGTTTTAAGTAAATTGTGGTCAGTTTCCAGAGAGCAAAATGACTGAAGTGCTCTATGTCTATTGTCTTAGATAGCTACTTGTACTGAACGTGTGACATACTATCTTTTATCACCTAAAGTGCTATTCATTGCAGCATCCATCGTTGTCCTAGATCATAATTATGACTTTTGAGCGGGAAGAATAGCTCACATGGGAAAAAAGGTAGAAAAGCCACAATCTGTTACAGTGTCTCATGACATTAAAACGTATCAAGGTCTATTGAAGCCTCAGTCCATCCATTTTTATCACTGCTTAACCAATTCAGGGTCACATGTGGGCTCCAGCACACAGAACCCAGAACTTTTGTGCTGTCTAGCCGGAGTGCTGATCACTGGCTCACTGACCGACTACATTGAATCTGGGCTGAAGTAAAGTCACTTTTCCTGTCATTTTTTTTTACAGTCTATTTGTAAAACTACAATTTAACATTTGTTTTGATGTCATTATGTAACACTCTGTCATTTCAGGAAAGCTTCATCCATAATTTCCTTAACTGCTTATCTAGTTTAGGGTGGTAGAGCTGCAGCCTATGCCAGCTGCCAAAGGGCAAAAAGCAGGATACAATCTGGAGAGAGACAGCAGAGAGTGACAGACAACCATTCTTGCTCCTTATTCTACTAATCCCACATTTCATTTAATGTCATTTGGCAGTTTTATAGCTTGTTATCAAATTAGGGCGTGTGCATAAATAAAACATAAAAAATTAACTGGTGAATAAAATAGTGGGGTAGTGCTCACATCAGAAAGAGAATGAAGAACCTCAAACAGGCCTCAGTAGGGCACCAGTTAAGCTCAGTGGGATAAGCAGGCGGCCATATGCCCGAATTCAAGTCCCATCCGCTGCCCTTTGTTGCATCTTCCCCTCTCTCTCCCTCTGCTTTCCTGTCAGTCTTCCATAAAGGCAGAAAAAGGCCAAAAAACCAGGCCTCTGTGTATTCATAATCTCATTGTCAATTAAGATTTCAAAAGTAGTATCTGTTGGCTCAATGAACATTTTAGGTCAAAGTACACATCACTCAAATAATGTACCATATGGGACACATAGTAAGCAATATCTGTTGCTCCAACCCTTCCTGGCATTCTGCATCTCTGTGTTAGGCAGTCTCTCATTACTTACAATCTAACATAAGCAAATTCAATCTGTTAACAGACCATCAGAGCTGTTTCCTCTCTAAACCGATTACTCACAGTGTGCATGTTCAATAAGTCAATCACCACTGGTATTAATGCACCTTTTTTTCAATGTGTAAATGCATTTGGGCATTTCTAGTTTTGTAACCACATTTGTTTTGTAGATGGCACTTGTATAGTTTTATTTTCTTACAAATTTTGATGTGATTTCACATTCAATCGAGCAAAACTGAAAAGGCTTTCCGTCAGGAGAGGATGGAACAAATAGAATAGTGAGTTGAGATGATAAACATTGTATTATTTACTTTCAGAGTAATAATACTGCTGTCATTTTACAACACTATACATCCAGCAGCAATCACATGAGTTCAGCTGATTCAGACTATAACGTAACACTGTCTGAGCTCAGCTTCTTTCTATATCTCTTGGACTTGACGCTGTCTAACTGCATTTTCGGCTTGCATCTGTTTATAAAGTCATGTGCATCCATTCTCATGGTTCTCAAGAAGGAGTATAAAAGGGGTGACAGGAAGAAAGACCAACATCACAAGAAGAGTCACAAAAGTCTCCATCAGAAATAAGCAGACAGTATAGATCCATTTACCCAGTCATGTCTCAGACAACCAAACATGAAATAGTCACTAAAAGATGGCAGAGCAGAGGAAATTTATCATGCAATACCATCCGTTCCTGAGAGGAAAGGGATGACCAAAGAGTAACAAAAACAACCGAGTATTATTTCTGATCTGAAGAGCAGCATGGTGGTGTTGCCTCACAGCAAGAAGGTCCTGAAAATTCAACTCCACCATCTGGCCATGGGCTTATCTGTGTGGAGGTTGCATGTTCTCCCCATTTTTGCGTGGGTTTTCTTCAGGTATGCCAGCTTCCACAGTCCAAATAAAAAAGGAGTAAGTCACTCTGTTAGCTGAAAGCTTTCATGTAGTAGATGAAAGAAAACAGACAACAGTATTAAAAAGACAAGATGAAAGGGATCCACTGGGCCTGAGAGAAGACCGGGGTCAGTGATTCAGCTTGAGTGTTTTTTGAAAGATGTGACCATTAAAATTTGCTTCTGTTGCTTATTATTAAAAAGAAAAAGAAGCACCCTCACCAGACACTTACAACCTTGTAAGCAGCGTGTAATTCACGTAAGCACCACAAATGTCAGACAGTGTGGTATTGCTGTAACGTCAACAGCTTTTCAAATAACAGGCCTCAGTCACTATGACATTCATACAAATGTTATTATGTTAAGCACAAAATAATTATTATTATTATGACAGCAGAATATTATTAGTCATTATCAATACCAGTTCAGTCATCCAGGATTATCACATGAAACATTAACATTATATTTTTTCTAATGAATACGAGAGTTGGCAAGTTAACCACTGATGCCCTGTGCTTTTCAAAGAAGAGAGCTGGTTCACCCTGAGCACATGTGACAGGCATAAAAGGGTCTGGAGAAGCCGTAGAGAACTGTAAAATTTTTCAGCATTACTGATTTGCTGGTGGGTCAGTTATGGTCTGCGGAGGAATATCTATATATCGCTGAAACGCCAGGCAACGTCTTTTTTCAACATGTACATTTTAACATGGATTTCAATGTTTTTATTATTATTTTAATCAATGACAGCTTTACCTTTTTTTTTTTTTACAAACAAATAAGTTGATTATCTAAAATAAATAAACCAGTTAAAGAAAAACAGGAAAATGTAAAATAACAACAGAAAAACCCAAACCCCACATGTATTGAATAAATCAATAGGCTCATCGTGTTGTTTATAAATAACCCATAGTCATATCTATCATGTTGGTAGCAACAATGTTGATATTTGTCAATAGAAAATATTACATTTATTAATTATGTAAATAATTAAAATACTGAACATCATATGGATGTCCAAATCGGGTCATGGTTGGACGTCCAAATTGTAGACCAAGTTCGGACGACGTATAGAATTATCAAATGTTAACAATATTAAAATAATGATTAAAGAAATAAATAACTTTAAGTGCATCTAGCTGACTTTTCTTTATTACATGGTCCACTGCCTTACAGCCATAGTTCAGTTTCCTTTTTTACAGCCCACCCTCGTGGGTTTTCATTCTCTACTTCAATCTGCAGTAGAGACAGAGTATCAGTCATTGGTATTGATTACACAGAAATAGCTCCCTGATGGAGCAAAACAACAGCCATATTTACAGTAAAAAAAAAACTGGTAACACCTCGATTGAGATGTTGAAAGAGAGGGGAAAAAACTCAGAAGATGGCTATGAACCGCAGGCAAAAACACAACAGTGAGTTGACTAGGTTACTGTCATTTCTGAAGAACTGTGCTAGTAACATCTATCTGTCGTCATATATTTGGCTGGTGTTTGACCAGAAAAAAGGTACTTGTTTCTAAACTAGTCAGATGATACATTCCAAGCTTGTGTATGTTAAATGAATCCTTCAAACTAAATAAGTTCAGCAGAAAAAAAAGAGAAAAAAAGAGTCCAGCATCATTAATGATGTAAAACAGGCTCCCTCAGAACCGCATTCTCCAAACCTTTTCTTTGAAGTTGTATGCGTTTTAGTGTTAGCCTCCATTTACATCAACAAGAGAGAACAGTGAAACAAAAGAAAAACAAACAAAAAAAGTGTCTCATCTGCACCGAATCTGAACTGTGTGTAGATGCTGCTGTCAGCCAGGGACTTGGAGAAAACATGTCTAATGTGCGTGACAACAAAGAGTGGATCAGTATCCTTTTTTTATTTTACTTTGCAATATCACAGTAGAATGCCGTCCCAGTATTGGCAAAAAAAAACCAAACCCCAAAACAAACTACCTTTGCCAGTCTTGTCTCATACCTGTGGGACAGATTACGTGTTTTTGCTCCCCCACGGTTTTCTCTCCTGTGGATCCACTCCACTTAGCTCAGGCCCAGAGGGTGGTGATGCTACTCAACTGGTTCAGTGGTGAAAGTCTTTGTGTCAGCCAGATGAGTAACCTTTGGCAGAGTGTGTGCCTGCCTGTGTATGCGTGTTTGTATAGGTGCTTAACCTTGGCTGTGGATTGTGTTATGTTGCTCTCCTCTGGCGTCCTGCCTGTTGTGTCTCTCTTAACCCCTTTGTAGGTCATATCCACTCGCAGAGTCTTTCCTGACACTGCCAGCATGAT
>NC_141357.1:12929778-13459778 GCF_057382095.1 Aulonocara sp. 'chitande type north' Nkhata Bay
CATTTGCTAGGCAGATCCCTGGTTCTGTCCCGAGGGGAGACACAAGTCCCTGTGGGGTTCTGCCAGGAAGGGCATCCGGTGTAAGAAAAAAATAAAACAAATTGCCAAATCAAACATGCTGAGCTACCAGCTGTAGCGACCCCTTGTGAACAAGGGAGCAGCTGAAGGTAGCTCACATACTTTGTCTTTCTTCCATCTTAATTTATAAATGTAAATACTTCTAACTTACGTTTGTAATCCCTATTCAGGACACATAACTCCACAATATTTAGTTATGCTCTTATATAATATGATGTTATAATTTGACCCTGCATGAGTAAAATCCGGTCTATTTCCAAAGCCGTATGCAGCAATACTTACATATTTAAAAATGAAAAGAAAAATCTGATCTGGAGTCACATCGCTGCCATCACGATTTGCTGCTTTTCCCTCATTAAAGTTTACGGCAGGACAGGCTGCCTCAATGTTACTATTGGTGTGTTCAACAGTGCCTTATACCTGAAAATGAAGAAAGGAATTTCTTTTACACATCTGGAAATTGTGTCTTGAGCCTAAACTCTTAAAAACAGATGCAGTTTGTGTGGAAGAAAACAGGGAATTAACTTTTCAGATGGTGTGCAGGTCCCCGAGGACCCATGAGGAGTGCACAACCATCTCGTGGCTTGATGGAAGAAGGCTTTGCACCAATAAGCCTGCTTAAATCCTTCTGCCTAAAAACATCCACCACACTTAAACACTATGTTTTTCTAGCTCCTCAGTTATAATTAGTTTCACCAAGTTTTAGCATTTAGGCGTAGATTATGCTATGAAACAATGGTGAAGCCTTTATTATAGTTTTGGCCAAAGCAGGACAGGATGTAACAGTTTAGAATATCCAACAGTATTTATTTAAATAATTTTACATGTTTTATACATATTAAACACACAAAAGTATTAAGTTTAATCTCAGTGGTGCAATGAGTTAATTCAAAAATTGAAATTACATCAGTGGTGCTTTAAATTGAAATCGACTTATCCAAAGTATTAAATGAACAAATTAGCATAGTCTACCTATAAAGTGCAACTCGCCATGTCCAGCTAGCTGACAGGGAGATTCAGAAAGGTGACAGTCAGAAAATTCATATGGTTTTCTCCAGGCTTAGAAAAGTGAAGACTAGACGGATTTTACATATTTTCCAACACTTTGTCTCTCTGCTTTGATATTGCACATCGTTTTGAAGAAATATCACCAGTAGTTGTATTTATTTATTTTGTTTCCATGAGCTTTCTGTCATGTCACTGAGTCTACCTTACATGCATAGACAATGGACAAAATACAGTCTGTGTCAAGAGGTCCTATATTATGCAAGAAACAAAAAAAAAACTTGAACAAAAGCTTACTGAGTCTGGTTTAGGAGGGAAGAGATTACATGGATAATTAGATCATCATGTTTACTGTTTGCTGTCCCTTCAAACACTCTAAGCTGCAAATACAACATTGCAAATCCTATGTTCCCTAACCAAATTGCTTTTTTTTTTCTTTTCTCCTTAATCTTCCCTGTAGCTGGTTGCAGTCCTCATGGACCTTTAAAAAAACGGCTCCTCTTTGCACACCCATTTCTCTGGCTTGTGCATGGAAATGTGGGCACCTCTAGAATCAGAGTCATTTCTTCTAAAGAGTTCACTGTGACTGTTCGTTCTTGGTCCCGTCACAGCGTCCGTGTTGCTGTCACTGTCTCTGTCGCACGCTTGCCTTTTTGAAACCAGGTGACTTGAATGCTGTGTGTTTAACCTCTTTTTTGGTATTTTGTGTTTCAGCTTTGAGGCTGCAAGGGAAAACAGTGGGTCAGTGCAAGGTGATAACGGGCTTTTAATGCTGGAATATGACACATCTTGATGGAGAGTCGTTAAGTCAGTTTTCTCCTCAGTTTTAGGCTGATTCTCATCAACGGAAAAATGTTCCCCTTCCACTCTTTCATGTTTTATGTTCGTCGCCCCGTGATTGTCACTGTCCTCTGTTTTGACGGTTGCCTGTCTGTTGGCTTCGCTCTGGTGTGCAGAGTATTTCGAACACGGTGCGAAGTCGTCAAAAGTGTAGCCCTCCTCGTTCGCTTCCTTGTGTTTTTTCTCGTGGCTTCTCTTCGTGGCGAGGTAGAGAAAGCGCTGGGGACAGAAGGAGCAGCGGTACCTTTTCTCTCGGTTGGGGCTCTGGGGTGTGTTATCGAAGCAGGAGCCATTTTCCATACAGCTGCTGCAGATGTAATCGCGGCCGGCGGGCGCCTCACTGGGGGGGCCTTGTTTACCGCAGGTTCGACAGAAACAGGGGTGAGAGCCAATGACATGAGCCCTCAGACCGGTCTCCGTGATAAAAGAGCTGTCACAGATCTCACAGTTGTACGTGGCCCTTGGGCTGCAGTTCTTGCCAACGCTGTGCTTCACCCTCGTGCTGCTCACCGACACGCTCTCTTCTCTCAGCCAACTGCTTCTTTCCAGGTGGGCCTCGCTAGCAGCAGTTCTATCTACTGATGTTTCAGAAAAATGGTGAAACATGGCTTTTCTGTGCTTATATCTGAGCTTCTTCCTTTTCTTTTTAGCTTTATAGGAATAGTAGGGGCGCCAGAGCTTATCTGCTCCCTCGCAATCAGACGGGTCATCGCATGCCTCTGGCTCTCTGGTGGCAGCAACTTCTGGTCTGAAGCGGAGCCTGGGACTCTCTGAGTCTTCCCTTGTTAGAGGGCACTGGCTTGGGCTCTGCTCCACACTCAGTTCTCGAATTCTCCTTTTTTTCCTGGGAAATAGTTTCGATCCTTTGATTTGGCGTCGGATAATGGCTTCGTTGCCAATTTTGACTGTTATCTGACACAGCGGCATGGCATCGCTGTCAAAAGATGGACCTGGGCATGCTGGTTTAGCGATGTATGTTTCTGTTTTTGCCCCCAATGTTTTATCACACAACAAATTCTCTGTGTGCGATTGAAGGATCTCCTTGGTCATGTCCTCGACTCTTTTGGCAGAAGCTGACAGCTCACCTAGCTTTTTAACAGTGTTCAAGGACTTTAAGAAGGGCATATTATGACTCATGTGCTCTGAGTTAATTAACGGAGATGGATTATCTTTGTAACCTGCAGGAGATTCTGCATGGGGTTGCACAGAAAAGGAACCGTCATAGCTAAAGAAGGGTGGACCTCTGTTTTCTGCCTCTTTTCTTGTGGCCCCTCGAATTTCCACCTCACTGTTTAGATTTTGGTCGCCATCCTGGTCACATGGCTTGTCAAAGCTGATGCGAGGCATGACAGGTGAAATCATCTTTGTCGTTGCCATGAACGTCAGAGGGAATGAAGCAGTGTCAGAGTGGCTGTTGAGACCATTTTCTTCAATTTGAGGGATAACAGAGTTACTGTCTGTTGCAGACTGATCACCTCCTTCAGCTCTCTCTGAATACGTGTGACTGTACGTCTTGTATTGTCTTTTTCTAAACTTCATGGGTAGAAGCCTGTAGAGTTTGAGAGGATAAATGTTGGATTTTAGCCCACCGTTTGCAGACTTTTTCTTAACAGACAGACTGGGATCAATGCCATGAAAGGACTTCTGATGGTTCTTCAGGATATAGTATGTCATGAATGTCTCCAGGCAGAAAATGCACTGGTAGCGGCGTTCACCTGTGTGCCAGATTTCATGCTTAGTGCGATACTCTGCCAGGGCAAATACTTTGTTACAGTAATGACAGGGGTAGGCCCTCTGCCAGGAATGTACATTCTCATGCCGCTTTAGACTGGATAGGGTGACGTAAACCCGTTTACATACACTACAGCTATATCTCCTCTGACCACCATATATCTTCATTGGCTTCTCATCGTGTGGAGGCTCTGATTGGTCCACTTGAAGGGGCTCTGG
The DNA here is from genome assembly GCF_057382095.1 of Aulonocara sp. 'chitande type north' Nkhata Bay. Taxonomy (NCBI): domain Eukaryota; kingdom Metazoa; phylum Chordata; class Actinopteri; order Cichliformes; family Cichlidae; genus Aulonocara; species Aulonocara sp. 'chitande type north' Nkhata Bay. The sequence continues at coordinate 12,933,652 of NC_141357.1, forward strand.
GGTGTGAGGGCTTGGTAGGTCGGTGGGAGGAGGCTGGGATATGTTGGTTTCCATTTCTGATCCGTCATCGGAATGGTGATCCACCTCTTTGGTTGAGCTATCCCTGGCATCTAGTTTAGGTGGGCCTCTCAAAGCCTTAGGACAGACCTGCTCATGGTTGCGCAGACGTTTGAGGTGTATAAACTTCCTGTGGCAAAACTTGCAAAACAAATGACTAACAAAACGCTTTTTATGTACCTCTGAGTGAATGGTGAGAAGAGCTTTATTTGTGAATATCTCCGGACAGTGCTCACAGCCATAGATTGATATACTGTCCTCTGTCTGAGGGGAAAGTGTTGGCGGACCCAGCTCCATTGGAGCTGTGTCTGTGGCCATAGGTGGCCCTGTGTCTATGCTTTTTTCTGCCTCAGAAAAAAGCGGAGGCGGGGTCATAACTGTGGCAGGTGTTGCAGTAGCACCGTCAGTAAATGTGGGGGTCACTGTATTTGGTTTGTCGGTTTCTGGTTCGGCTGGTGTCGGAAGCATGCTTTTACCCAAAATGCTTCTCAGCTTGTGCCGCTTTTTAAGCGGTCCTATATTCCTGTAAATGAGTTGCTTTGGCTGTGGTACAGCTGGCTTACAGACCTTCTTGCTGTCACACTGACTGCTATCTTTGCCTTCAGTGGATTTGCATACTGCATATGAGTGCTCGGAGAGGGCGTGGGTAGTCTCATTGTTCCCGCTGAAGCAGGATGTTGTAGAACAACTTGATGGGAGCTGACCCAAGTCGGGTGACTGCCTCTCTCTGTTTGCTTGATCCACAGGGGTGAAAGGATTGTTTCCAGGACACACTTCAGTGATTGAGAAGGCATTGGTGATGCGTGGTCCTCTGCTGCTGTCTACCTCCTCAAGCCCAAGAGGTGCTTTCTTTATTTTTTCAGACACCGGGGCAGTGCAAGAATCTGCTGGTTTAACACATTCATCCTGTCTCTCTTGTTCTGCGAGCTTCTCCAAAAAAGCAATTCCGAGTCTTTTTCCAGCTGCTACGACACCCTTGGTGTCCTCTGCATCAGATGATGTCACCTTCGAGCAGTATATGAAGTTGAGGATACAGGCAAACACTTCAGACTTAAGGTCCATCAGCTCCAGCACTTGGCTGGAGTTCCATGGCTCAGAAGTCGTCAGAGCGTTCCTGAAGTACCCACTGCAGGCTGCCAGTATGTTCTTGTGGGCCCGAAACTTTACATCCTCCACCACAATGGTAACATCACAGAAGAGGCCCTGTAAACGCTGTTCATTAAGCTTGCTAAGCACAGTTTGAGGGTGAGCGTTATCCATCAGGTTGTGAGGGCATGGAGACACCACAGTCATCTAAACATAGGACGAGAAATAATCACATTAGAGTTTTGCGAAACAGAGAATCTGAATTCCAAAAGAAGACTCAGGAGTGAAGTGTGTACATGTATTATTTGAAGCTATCAAGCTCTTTGTGTGATTTAACACTAGATGGCAGTAATGTCCTGGCACATGAGCTCTAATGTCAACAAGCTGGTGAACACTTCTGACTCAAGAAACTATATTTTCACTTGCATTTTGCATAAAATGTAATTTTCTAACAATTCAAAAATGGCTTACACAATGACTTTAATGCAAACTGTAGGCTCATTGAAATATCAGACCTATAAACTGTGGCTGAATTGTCTTAAGACTGTGTTGCTCTCTGAAATCACTTCTGCTTAATCCCAGATGTGCTTCTCGTCTGTAGAAGAGCTCTTTAATCTCACATTTTTAAAAGTTAATCTCCCTTTTTATGTCGGGCACACGTAACTGTTAATGCACTTTGTTATTTCAGGCTGTAAATCATTAGACGGTGCAGCAATAGGGAGGGTGTGAGTAATTACTCAAGGAATGGAAATTTGAGCTTTAAGTGACAACTGTAAGCTACTACAGCAAAGGCTGCAGAGGAGCTGCTTTGTGGCTTATAGTTTGTACTAGAAAGTGCTCTGGTGGGAGTGTGTCACGCAACCGCATAGAAGTACTGCGAGCGAGCATTTTTATTCAAAGGCTGCGTTTAAATATGAGCTAAAACCAAAGAGACCGGCTTAAAAATTTGGTGGAATGGCTGCAGTTAAAAAAAATCCTGAATCTATAATGACCTAATGGTTGACAGCTGGTGCACCTGGCATTCTCAAACAGTCGGCCCTTTTTGTTTTTAGTTGTAATTAATGATGAATAAATTGAATGGTAATCCAGTCAGTGTGATGCCACAGCGGTGCACAACACAAAGACCAGTTGTACAGTCATCATGACTGCCTGTTGTTTTTGGTTTGTTTTGCTTTGGTTTTAAAGTTAATATATGAATGTTACCCATAGAGTTATGAGTCATATGCTCCCATTTTGTTTTTCAGTTTGTTGTGCAGGCACCAAAGGTTGCTTTTAATTCCCAACTATTCATCAATACCTCGTTTAAGGGCAACTAACATAAACAATGCTATGAAAAGCTTATTTATTGCATGTGTTAGTATATAAAATTGATAATGCATTGATAACAGTAATGCAGTAGTTACTCTTGAGGAAATGCCTTTCAGTTTCCGCATACTGGAGCTAATGGCGGCCTTGATTGTACAGACTGGTATTTTTGAACGCTGCCAATCCAGCGTTTATGGATTAATTTGATTCTGATAATGACTTAACGCGATCTGCAATCTGCAAACCCTAGATGAAGTTAATTCTGACTTTGAAAGAGGATGACGGGTTAACTGTGGCCTACTCATATAGAGTCAGGGATGAGTCGTTACTGAGGCATTTAGCATGTGTTACACAGTGCGCTGACTGTATCTGCTAAAGCACACTCAGCTTACACTTGCAAGTGCTGAATCATCACGCCTTTTGCAAGTCAAGCTCAGAGGTCACCACTTTACATTGATGCTATTTTCATCTTTGTGGCTGCATTGAAAGTCGCGCAGTGATGATTGTACAAATTAGCATTAGATCCTTTTTTTTAGGAGTTTAATATGTTTTTATCTACACGCCAGCCATCTTTATCGGTTAGCTCTGTTTTAAATTCACAGTTCAGTTTGATATCTGATATTGTGTCACGTTTTGTTAATGTCTGCCAGTGGTGCGCACCATTTGGCAGCCTGCTGTTGTGAACGACCGGTATTCTTTACTCCCGGGACTGCAGGTGATTTATCACCAAGGTATTTTTTGTTTACGTTTTGTTTTGTTTTTGAATTCTCGTGCAACAAATATGGCCGCCAGTCTTTAAAGCATCCCAGACTGATGAAACACAGCCACCCTGCTGCCGTCTTTCTCAGACAGGCCTCTGTTGTCATGGCAACATGCTATGGCGCAGCTCTTATTGGGATTCAGCTGGATGGCAAGTGACTGTATTAGCCGTCCGAGTATTCGGTCCCCTCTCTCTCCCACAAACAAGCTGCCCTCTCTGAGAACCTGCACCGCGCAGCAATCTGCAGAGCAATCGAGGTTTGCCTTTGTCTCGGCTTGAATGTACTTTGTGTCTGTGTATTGGTCTGTGTGTCTTTGTCTGCAGCAAAAAAAAATGGACTTTCTCACCTAGCGCAAGTGATGTGCCACGCATTTGTTTTAATTTCGTACTTTGTGCTTCATCAGAAGCGTTTCATCCTTTCCTCTGCATCGTTATTCTACTTCACCGCATTCATTTTTTCCACATTTTGTATGAGTTTTCTCGGATTTATTCCCACCACATGCTGAGCGGAAATTAGAATTTCTCATCAGGGCTTATGAATTTGCCACACCCCAACTTTAGTTTACCTTCAAAGACAAAGTGAAATTATTTTTGTTACATCTGTAATGAAAAAGTCCCCACACACTAAACCACAAACCAAGAAATGACAGTACAGCATACAGACAGCATTGTCAATCAAAGAGCGAAATATCAAAGCAAAAGACACTTCACTCATCTGTGCGAAGCGAACTTCCGCAAATAAAAATTAAAAACCCCAAACAAAAAAAGAGAAAGAAAAACGGTTAAAAAATCATGCAAAACATACCTTAGTAAATCAGAGAAAGTGATGCAGGGCGAACAGGAAGCAGTGTCATGCAGTATCCCTTTTCTACAGCCCCGTGTATACCAAACTATACATGAAAAACAGTTTCATGAGACCAAGGCGAAAGTAGTTTTCTTTTTCTATGATGGTCGCTGAACAGTGGTGTTGTCAGAAGCAGAGCTTTTTCTGACGTCTTTCTTCCTCTCCCTCCCTCTCTGTATGAAGATGACTCCGGCTCCAACGTCCTTCGCCTCTATCCATGCAGCCCAAGTCCTGGGCTAGATCTGCCCTGCCCTCCTCTGGCTGTCCCTCTTCTGTCCTGCTACAAGCTATAGGAATAACTCACGGTTTAAGCAGCGTGTAGCTAAATCGGACTATTGGTCTGCTTTTGTGCTGGCTGGGCAACTGAAGCTTTCGTTCTGGAGCCACTGAGCAGGAAGCGGCAACTTTTATTAAGCATGGCAGAGGGTTGTAGGGAGAGCGGAGAGATGCAGGGTGCTACATCACACACCAGCTCTGTACTCGAATGCACCGCCAGAGAAAACGCTGAGCTGCATTGCTATTAGCAGCATAGAGTGAAGGGTTCCTCTGCTGTACAGCAGACGATCTATTAAATCTCCCCAGCACCGCACCAGCGGGATCTCGATGCAGCTCGATGTTGACCAAAAATGCATGACATAAAATCATCTCCAGCCCACTTAGAAAGAGCATGCACCTTAAATGCATGACGCTACACTATGTCTGTCTTTGCCAGTGCAGCAATACATTACACCAAAGGTTTTCGTCTGTGCTTACGCAGTCACTGTGGTTAGGTAATGCACAAGCTAAGAGAAGATGGCACTGTCCTATTTGTGTAGCTTTGTTAGTCAGCGGACAGATGTTCATCAATGCTTTTTCTCACAGTTGCATCGAGCATGCAAACCGGATGCAAAGCTAAGAGAGAGTCCCGCTTTCAGCGGAGACTCTGCTTATACCTACATAGAAGCTGCTGATTGATGCACCGGCAGCAGATGCGTCAGCAATGCAGACGAGGAGGGGGAGGGGAGGAAGCTAAACACGACATGGCTCTGTGAGCTTCTCACTAGCCTCTAAGGACGGAAGCACTGTTTTATTTACGTGGCTGAGAGTGGAGTCATATGACTGTGCCCTCCTCATCCTGACTGAGATCCACTTTAACAAACAGCAAGCATCAAAGCTTTCATTTTTATGGCACTATTTAGTTCAAAAGACAGAAATGAGGCAGGTGCTGTATCACCATGCATGCACTTACTCATCGCCCTGAAGGGGGGAATGTTTTCTTCATTAAGTGTTTGTGCTTTCCACACTTAAAAGACCGAACTTTAAAATCTTAACAGCCGTGACTGCTGCCCCCTTTTTTGTGTTTGCTGTATGACATTAATTTGGTTTGATGAATGCACACAATAGCCACCATTTCTGGGTGGCGTGGCACGCAGCCCTCCGCTCATCGCTGTTCAGTTTTCTTTTCAAATATCATCATCTACATATCTGCTTGTGTGAACTTACAGTGTAAAGCAACAAAAAGACAGATTAAACATATTTTTACTGTAGCAGCAAACATTAAAACGTGGATTAGTTGTTTGATTCAGAGTAAAAATTAGAAAAGCAGTCAGTTTGAGAGTGACAGCGGAATGATGATGTTTTCTTTTAACCTTTGTAAAGCAAAGAAAGTAAAGTTTATGTATATGAAGACACAAACTGCCTGACACCAAAAGGAAAAAAAAACCCCTAAATGATAGTGGTATTGGTTGGACACTTTAGTTCATGCTTGGATCAGACTGATCCTTTAAGGCTTTTGAACAATGCTTTGTGGTGAAAACGCCATAATTACAGCGTGTGTTACTGTAAAGTTTACTTTGTATTCTCTGGTCTGACTCTCAGCAGAGTCAGCCTACAGGTTCGTTTGACCTTCATCATGCAGCGTCAAACTATCCGCCCATTCTGTGAGAAGTTCTTATCTACTCGCTCTCACGCATGTGAATGAGAGAACTCTGCTTTGGTGGGAAGAAGTTAATTTGTGTGCATGGATGCATTTAAATCTGCATTTAAATAAGTCTACACAGTAACCTTGTTTTGCTTTGATTGTCTGTGCCTTACACCGTACAGTAAAACTACTACATGTCAAAGTAACCTTTAAACAGAATAAGGTGGTCACAAAAACACGTGTACAAAAAATGAAAATGAAATAAAGTTAACGGTTTGCGGAGGCTGCTCTTGGAAAGCACCAGAGTGTAATGAAAAAGCGGTAAAAATGATTTCACTTTCATTTGGCATCATTTCTGGGAGGGAAGGTGGTTTAATACATTTGTTTTTAGACTCTCACCACTACTTAAGCCTTCTTCTGGACTAAGAAAGCTAGGAGCATTTAATCCGGCCCATAACGTGCTAAAACTGGAGTAATCATCGCTACCATGAAGGCATTTTTTGCATCACTGTAGTGTATCAGTAAGTCCCCATACTGAGAGTAAGAAATAACTTGATGATAAAAAGATGGAGATTAGAATGGCTAGACATTTATTGCTTTATAACAAATTAAACCTAATCCATGTAGACCATTTAGGTTATTGTTTGCCACCATCTTTTTCAATAGACACGTGTGATTCCACTGTGTGCAGAAACCATTAAGAGCTCTTTTTCAGTAAGCTGCATTTAATTAATATTTATAGACTGCAAGATATTGAAAAGAGGAAGAACAGCATCAATTTCTTACTGGTCAGACAAGTTTATAAGCTTTTTTAAATAAGCTTATCGAGATTTGCATGTCACAAAGTGGGCGGTACATCAAACAGATAATTTTTGATCACGATTGCCTTGAACTGTCAAGACATATATACATATATGTATTTATATTTTCCTTCCTGGTATGACATCTCTGTCCAATCATAGCAGCCACCTGTTGTTTTAGTTAGCGCCTGTGTGGTTCTCGAATTCACAGCAAAGAGATATTAGACGTCAAATTAAAACCCTGGTTTCAGTATATATTAGTAGTTTGTGTCTAATTTCAGGTTTTCTCCTCCGTAAAACCTGACAGCAGATTCTGATGCTGGAAAAACGAATCATTTCTTATTTATGAGAAAAAGCCCATTTTGTGGTCTTCTTATTGTTTTAACCTAAATAATAACTCATCTGTATGAACAGCCTAGATACCCTTATTAGGGTTTTTTTTTTAATTTATTGCTTGGCACAATTGCTTTGGGATTTACGAGGTTAGGTCTCAAGCTAAAGCTTAAAGAGGCCTGCAAATTATAAGAAAGAAAATAACTGTCCTAACTGGAAGTTCTGTGCTCATATTGGTATTTTGTAAACATAACCCTGACATTACAGCTAGGATGTGTTTAAAACCATAGGACAAAGTTAACAGGCCTCTTCGCCTCTGATGCTCAGTGAGCTCAGCTGCGGCCTGCAGGGACGCTCTTCGGGGAAAAGGCTGAGAGGAAAAGACTGCAGCAGAAGGCTGAGTAGGCCTCATTCTCATTCTCAAAGCATTCACACTCTTTAGCATACAAAGACATTCATCCCTTGGACAACTTATGTTGCTGCTGCAACAAGCACTCGTACTTTGAGATGCCTACCAAAACGTTTGTGTGGAAGGTCTTGCCGGGCCTGTCCCTTCGCTGTGGAAGCCTCTCTGGTGTTTGTTTAGAAGGAGGAGAGCGACTACCCAGCTCCCATTCTTCCTCTAGCCCGGATCAGGTCATTACCACTTTCCCTTCGTCACTGCCGTCTGTGGACTATGGCTCTGGCAGAGGTTCCCGGTTCCTGCTGTGCGAAGTTGCCTTCTGGAGGCTGCTGCTACTGCTGCGTCACTCCCGCTGCATCACTGACCCACAAAGAGGAACTGAGAAGGAGGGGTGGTGTTGTGAATGTGTGCAGTAAATGGATAAGCATGAAAATCCCCACACAGCCCTACACCAAGTCAGTAATCAAATGGATGTGGCTGATGTCTCTGTGCCTCAGAGTGAGGCCTAGCTGTTGCTGTGGTATTTGGGAAGTGGGTCTGGGAGACAGATTCTTTATTGTTACGTAATGAATATTTTTCCTAGACCAGACTCAGCTGAGAAGGCGGTGTCAGGGGCTAATAATAGGTCATGGTACCCACCATTCAGGGCTGTATGCTGTCATGTCAGATCACTCCAGCACACAGCTATCATTTGGCCACAGAAATATTTGATATTGCAGGAAGGCGCGGTCATTTATGTTAAACTACCTGCAGTTTAACACGTGTTCTACTTTTTGTTATAACACAAGAGCTTACTTAGGTTTTGTTTCTTTTTTTGGCATTCTTACATGACAGTAGGACTGTATTATGTTATTCTTTTAAAATTTACTATAACATGCCAGCTCTGATTCTAAAGTACCTGTAAACAGAGAAAAACAGTGCATACCTTTGTCTTATGTTACTGTAGCTTGCTGGTACAGGTTTCAGGAGAGGTAGGTAGGACTGCTGTGTCAGATGTCCTTACACACGTATATGTACAAGCTTTTAATCCAGAATAAGTAAGTTGGAGTCTTTTAGGCCTTGATATGGTAACCAGAACTACAGCACTTGTTTTGCACACGTTACCTTTACATACTTGATTTCCCTCCTCCTCCTCCTCCTCCTCCTCCTGTCATCTGACTCATTTTGACGTTTTTATTGTGACATTGCTCCCTCTGCTGGCTGCTTCAGTGATCCCACAGAAAGCCAGGCTGCCTTGTGTATGCAAAGACAGCGGAGGCCGGTTGAGGGCTTTCAGCAGAGGGCGCAGCCAGCAGTTCACCAGCAAATGTAAACAGGAAGTATGACATGATGTCAGCAGGACTTCAGTTGCTTATGTATTTTTCTGTAAGTTTGTTTACATTTTAATTTCACCAGGTTGTCATCCAGACATGAAGTGCCAATTTAATGTCATTTACAAGGAATCTTACACAACGCACACTCTTTGAAACAAAACAAAACTTGCAAGCAAGAGTTTCCTTTGTAATGCAAAAGTAGTGACTTCCTTTGGAGAATATTCACAACATTTTTACACACACACACACACACACACACACACACACACACACACACACACACAAAAGCCCTCATTCATTACTGAAGTCTTTTTTAGTTTGCTAATGAGCCAGTGTGATTTTACTTGTTTTGCAACAATAATAAAAGGGTTTGTTTTTGAATATATATTTTACTGCTGTTTTTTATCATCACTGTTGTGGAAAAAAGTTAGAAAGGTGCTCTTCCAGCCCATGGCACTGGCTATGTCCTCAATGTCCCTGTTAAACCCAGCGCAGTTCCTCACAGTCTGCTCCCAAAACTTCTCAGAGCTGAAGAGCTGGTACAATCCGGTTAGAGCACAGCACAACATACACGTGAACACAAATGAATTTGAACACAAGAAAAAAACAATAGACACTAAAGCATTATTTCTGTATCATCGAACAAATCCAGTACTTTACCGTTGTCCTCACCGTTTTGAATCTGCGTGACGTCTGTGCCAGCAGTGCCGTGTCTTTCAGCTCGAGGCAGTACATGATTCGGAGCATGATGTCATCAGGTAAACGCTCCAGGTAATCAAACTTTCCTTGGCACAGTGCTGCTGTGTAATCCAGGATCCTTTGCCCAAAAACAGCACCGACTTCATCTGCAGATGATAAGTCGACAAACACAGCCCTTTCTATGTCAAATTATAAACCCAAACAAGATTCAGAAATAGGTTAGAAAAGAATATTATCAAGAACTTCATGGAAGTGGGAGTGATGATTTCGATGAAGAAAACTTACACTGTAGAGTTTTATCATTTTGGAAGTCCTGATGAGATGTCTTCTGCTGATTTGGGGGAAGACCTCTGCATTCAAGTCGCAAAGAAATCCTCCATGAGGTTAGTATTACCTAAATTTAGAGGGGAAAAACAAAGATGGGACTTCAAGACTTTAATCCAGGAGACTCTCTTGAAGTAGTGGCTACAAGATGCCGATATGCTACTGGAACAGGGCAAATGATTTTACTAAAACATATTGCTATTAGCTTGTTATTTGTTAAGCATAAATATTAGAAAATAGTAGCAAAGCCATATTTAAAGCTAAATAACAACGTGAAAATTAAGCTAGCCTCAAATAGAGGGATTGTTTTTATAAGCACGCTTTATACAGTTACTCCTCGAAAGTCTGTTATATAAATAATACATAACCTCGTTTTTGGTAATGACAAGTTGAAAAAAATCCTTTTGAGGCGGCGGACCCTGACCACTAATTTCAAACAGTCTATCCCCAAGCAAAGACGCCATTTTGGACGCAAAAAATGTTGCCATGACAACTAAAAAGCAACTAAAACTGTCTTTGCACAACGACTCATGAAACGGACCGATTGCTTTTTCATTGATGTTGGGTAATAACAAAAAGTTATGCGGGGCATATTAATTTTACACATATGCTTGTTTCATATATGTCTGTTGAAGGGGGGAGGAGGGGGGTCACGGCCCAGCGGATTGATACTTAATATTTATGACAAGCTAATGTTACCGATGACTTCAGTGATTCAGCGACTGTCTCTGGATGCCTACAAAAATAGTTGAATTGTCTTCATTAGAAACCCGTCGCTTTGTTTCGAAAGAGCAGCCGATCCAGTGCTCGCGCTCGCTTTGTTGACTGAAAGCAAGCAGATACAGAAAATAAGGAGAAAACTAGTCCCGGAGCGGATGAATCACGCGGAGGTATATTGCGGTTGTGGGCCCCTCAGCTGATGTGAAACTAGCAGTGGTAGAGAGAAAAGAGGAGCTGGTGCACTGTCTGTTACAACTACAACACTGGAACAAATAGGTAACAACATTATACCAAAAGGTAGACATTTTCACTGACATTTAAACCTGTAGTCTTTTGGGATTTTGACAGTATTTAACCTCGAAATACATCGGAAGAATGGGTGTTGCGAAAATAACTCGAATCCCGGTCCTGCTTTCCTGTTTTTTTGTGTCTAAAGGTATCAGGGGCCATTTCTTTTTGCTAGTTAGCGTTTACTTGCTAACTGCTAGCTAGACAACTTGTTAATGTTTGGGAAATTTTGATCAAAACTTTATCATAAACACTGAATTGGTGCGGTGTTGCCAAAAACGCTGTTTTCAACACAAATCATTTTAACCATCCTGTCGAGCTGGCAAAATGTTAGCCATCGACAACAAGGCTCGCTAACGTTAATTAGCTGGCATGCCAAGGTTAGCTGGTAACAGCTATAACGCTCTTGTTTGATTAAACATCGTAAGCTGCGCGACAGTCCTGTAGCTGCTAATTCGGTCTCGACGGGGTTAGTAATGTGGTGTTACCTCGGCTCCCAGCTTAATTGAAAACAGCGAGGTATTTTAAAGCCAATAGCCGGCTGTTTATTTATTTTTTTTGTCAGCTTACTGTTTGCGAGAGAACGGTCATTGAAGAAACCCTCGCTGTGGCTAGGCTAGTATTAGCTTGCTAATGATAACCTAGCCGTGACGCTTTGAATTCTGAGCAAGGTACTTTAACGGTAGTTGAATGAGTTGTTTGGCGTTATGTGTCCCATTTACCCAAGTCTTAACAAGAACCATGCGCTGTGTTGGCACGCTGTTTGTTAGTGGTCAACTTGTCTTCCTGGCTAACAGTAGCTAAAAGGCTAGCCAGCGCTGTAGTAGTGAGAGGGAGGCACTGGCCTTAAGTCAGCTCAGAAAATATTGTTAGCCATCCTTATAGCTTACCAACATTAGTTGGGAGTCTGTCTGTACATAAAAATTCGCGCTGACAATTGCATGGAGAGTGTAGAACTGTATCAGCGTCGTTACATGTCTAGGTGACAGTTGTGTATTTTGGATTTATTTACCCCCATCAATCGTAGACGGTGAGCTTGCTTACGAAACACAAACGTATTTCTCTTTTCTCTAAACTTGATTGTCAGCCCCCACCACCACAACACACACACACACGTACACGTACACAGAGCTGTGTGTCCTGGCATTCTGACTGCCAACTTAGCTTGCGTTAGTTTACTTGTAGCCTGCTAGCTTTATTACATTAAACCGCTGTCGAAAGACGGGTCTTGTCGATGTTGCCTTTTTTTCGACGTGAAGCTAATTTCGGATGAACCCGATCGTTATTCGCCAGTTGGAGGGGCGTATTTGCCATTTAGTAAGCATTATGTCGTTTCGTAACCCAAACAAGCTAGCTTCTCAAATGTGACAATTTGTTTGGCTAGGGTACTAGCTGAATAGGTTGACACACCGGCACGCCAACTACGCATTTCAGTGTAACCGTTGCTACGTTAGCCAGCGTAACTTTAACTAACTGCTGGTCCGCAGTTAGCAAGTCTTCTAGCGTTTTCTCTTTTTTAGATTCAAGATGTAAGCGCCACAAGCTTCGCTTTTGGATGTGTGAAGCTTTTCTGTATAAATAAACCGATACGATGAAGGTATTGTTAAAATGTATGGGGCTTGCTAGGATATTAAGTGGCTAAACATGCTAGCGTTAGTCGGTGGTGGACAACTACGTCAGAAATATAGGCCTCTGTAAATCATGGGTATAAAAAATCGGACACTTCAGTTCTTGTTTTAGTTATGTGGTAAAATAAACTGGGTCGATGGTCTATGTGAGGCTGTAAATCATTTGATGAGCTTAACTAATACCATTATACTCTAGTGGGGAACACCAGTTGTCAGAATGGACGAATAACAAAGACTAGGATGCACTGTCAGTGCAGGCCTAACATGGCCCAGTGAGCTTGGCAAGTGTGGCGTATTTTTATCATCAGTATCCGTGATATCATAGTTTAACTTGTGACTTAAATAGTCAGATGCTTTTGAAAAGAAAATTAAAAACATATTTATTTAGGGATTCAATGGTTTTTGTCTAGCAAATAATGAAATCATCTTCCTGTATGTGTTTAGATCAAGTTAATCAATTGTCTTATCAGTACTGTCACTTTATTGACTCCTGTGAGTTAGATACATGCATTCACTTCTAATGTTAAAAAGAAAACTTCTGTACTATTCTGATCAATTAAACTGTTAAGATTGTACTGCACCCCTAACACTAAGCACACTGGATCAGATATATAAATTTTATACAATGCTGTAGTCATTTTGAAGCATAATTGCTGTTGGCAGTTAGTTTAGGACTTAAACTGAAACCAGAAAAGAATTAAATTATAGTCTACCGTATTGTATGTTTATTTTAATTAGGCTGTGACCTTGGTTAATAATACACAAAGGAATCTTTTGCTGTTGTAAGGAAATTGTAAAATGATCCTTTTGATGATTTTAAGTATGTGAAAAGGTTCCAGTAGTGCTTTCTGACAAAGATTTAAAGGTACCAATGTGTAAAAATGTATTATACTGTGCGTAAGTAGGGTACTTGATGATATTCATGGAGCACAGGGAGGGGGAAAAACTAAAACATTTCAGTAAAATTTGATATTGGCAGTAAGGTTTAATATTAACAGCACTGCTGTATTTTACTGAATGTTATTCAGAGAAGTATACATTTTGTTATGACTGTTATTGAGAGATTAGGAACACGAACTGTGCTCTGTGCTATGATTTAGTTATTTTTAACAGGTCATATTGGGCCACAGTAATATAGTTAGCATAAAGTCTTTAAAAGTTCTTAGTTCCCCATTTTTGATTTTCAGCTGTGAGGGGATGTAGTTACTAGCATGTGGTGTTGCTGCCAACCCCCACCCAGATGTTGTATCTTCATGTACAGTCTTGAGAAAGTTTTGCCACTGATCATCTCAAAGGGGCCAGAGTGGTGAACCTGTGGTTCAATGATACGCAATCTCAATAGACGGCAGCTTATTTTAAACCACAGACAACTTGGTGGTGATGGTGAGAGGGTGCAGGTTTAAGGGTGGTCTTTGTATTTTGTTAATGTTCTTTTGTGGTCTCTTTTTCCTTTATTACAGTGAATGGTAGTGTCTAGAAAGGGTATGTCCCTTCAGGAGAGAGGTGCCAATGTCCAACCGGCCTAATTCCAATCCAGGGGGGTCACTGCGCCGTTCACAGAGGAACACTGCTGCGGCCCAGCCACAAGACCACACAGTTGCTGGAAGGTGAGTGTATCTGCATCCTTACTGTCCAGTTAAAATCAGAATATTTAAAAGGCAGCCGTAGTTTGTGGGCAGCAGTTGTTGAACCTTTCTTGAAAGAGCAATAGATGAAATGATGTTTCGTAGAGGGGAATTTGTATTTGGGTTGTGTCTCTTTGTAGTTAATTGGTATTTAAACTTGCTGAATGGTAAAATTGTCCTATGTAATCAAAGGAAAAGCTTATCTTTGTTCTTTTGTCATAGTCGGTAATTAACCCTCTTTTAGCTTTATTTTTCATTAATCTCCAGACGTGATAATGGCCAGATTATATGCAGAGGGAGACAGGCAAAATGATTTGGAGATTGATCAAGTCTCTTTATAAGTAACTTAATCACAGACACCCACACTGTTACGTGCTCTTTAATTTCCAACCTTACAGGTTGCAGTCAGAGCAGGTAAAACATAAAGCAAATTCCCCACCTGAAAGTAGAAGACCTAATTCTAAGGCTCCCAAAGCCACAGCCAGCTCAGCCACTGGCCAGTCCAGAGGGCACAGCTCAAGAAGGTACCTGTGTTTTCTACTTGGTGCTTAGTGTGTATGTGTGTGTAAATAGGGTCATGCATTTTTTTGTCCTTTTGGACTTTGATCAAAATCTGAAAAAAAAAGGGCAGTGAATGTGGCATTGCAATGCTCTGCTTTTTAGGATTCATAAATCTTCTAAGATGGACTTCTGTGTCTTTTCCACCCTAACAGAAGCGGTCTTACTCTGTCCGTGGCTTCATTTGTATTGCAAGACGACCCAGAGGCTGCAGGAACATCTGAACAAGAGCGACCAGGCCACCAATCTAAGAGTGAAGGCAACCGAGGGCTGAAGCGAAGTGAAGCTCCTGACCAAATAAGTACCTTTGGCCCAACCCCTGCCAAGAAGCCGAAATCACTCCCATCACCCCGAGACAATACCTCAGAGACCAAGAAAGGCCCAGTTAAGTCCAAGAAGAGATCACTTACTTCAGAATTGCCTGCATCGTCAGGTCGAGGCCAGAGCAAGAAGAGTGTGGCCGCTGGGGCCTCGCCAATCCAAAAACGGAAAAAAGCAGACTCTCTCCCCGGTCTTAGTAGCACCGCTGGGTCCCTCCCCAATCGTACCGAGGGCAGAACTGCAAAACCCACCAAGCTGGCGTCTAAATCGGCCGCCTCAGCCAAAGCTGGGTGTAGCAACGTGACAGACTCCTCCTCCTCCTCTGCCTCCACCTCTTCCTCTACCACAGGCACCAACAGCACCACCACCCAAGGTGCCCGAGTCAAACAAGGAAAAGACCAGTCCAAGGCACGTCGCTCCCGCTCAGCATCTAGCCCCTCTCCACGCCGTAGTACACGTGACAAAGAGCAGGCCAAAGCTGCCAGCTCTTCAAAATTTGAGTGGGCAGCTCGCTTCAACCCCAAAGTCAATCTGCCAAAACCCAAACTGTCCTTGCCTGGATCATCCAAAACTGAGACCTCCAAACCTGGGCCATCAGGATTACAAGCTAAGCTAGCAAGTAAGTTACATTTACTGTGTACGTCTGCATTATTAGCTCTATGAGGACAGCATTTGTACTTCAGAAATATTTCTTTCATATTTGTTTTTATATTTTTTCTATTGTTCAGAATAGTTGACTATCACGGAGGGAAGTTGTTTTTTTTTTTGTTTTTTTTTGTTGTTGTTGTTGTTGTTTTTTTAAATAGAGCTCTCCTTTAATTTTTCTTTCCATTGAACTTAATACTATAAAGAGGGTTAGGATTTGGCTTGTGGGTTTATTTTTCTTATTTGTTTGTTTTTATCTTTTGGCACATTGGTCTTTGATATTTGAATTGAGGTGTTATTTTCCAGGGATTAAGTGTTACATCATGAGATACAAAACCTTATTCTGAACTGCTGGGAATAAATGTATTTGTTTTTGTATTAGACCTATTCCAGCATAACTGGTAAAGCATACACATGATTTTAACTTCAGATAAAATTGTGCAGAGAAAACATTCAAAAAGGCCCATATGCAGACATTAGTGTAATTCATATATTTATGATTTATAAGTACAGTTGGTGACACTGTAACACAGTGTGTATAAAAAAAGTTTGTGTCTTGACTAGGATGTCTCATGTACACATGTTGAGTGTGGACTGCACAGAGCTGGTTCATATTTCAGGCATAAGTACCAGTAGCCTGAAACCGGAGATGTATAAATACTGGTGGTCATTCAGTTGTCAGTGATTTCACAGGTATGGCAGGCTCAATCAGCAGTAAACAAGACTTTTTGTAACATGGTCTATATCGTGGTAGTCCTGTAAACTTAGTATAGTCAGTTACTGCTCTGTAAATTACTATGAATGCAGATGTTTTGAGTTTTAGCACAGTACACTAAAGCTGGTTCTCTTGCCCCTCCCCCAAAAGAGCAAGTATCTGAAATGGGAAACACATTGCTCCACCTTTGCATGTGTGCTGCAGAAGTTCACAACAGTTTCAGCTATATTGTGGCAAACATGTCTTTAGTTATCATAGAAGAGAGAGAGGTCAGTGTATTATTATTTTTTGTTTTACTTTTTGTGGCTTATCATATCTATAACATGAATTTGCATGAAGTTTTTTCTCCTCAATTGACATTCACAACACAGAACAGCACTTTAAGAGGAAATTCAAGAGGTCAGTAGTTTCAACAACAGTATTAAAAACGGTTATCATGAATATTGGAGCTAACGCTGGCGCACACATTAACGTTAGGTAGACACAAAGAGTCGAGGGTCACAAGGCCAGATAAAGAAGGGCACAACGGATGCCCTTCTTGCTGCGTTTTATTTCAAGTGGGAAGTCAAAAATCCCGTATTCCAAATTTGAATTATCAGCTGGAATACTGCCTCAGTTTGGATTTATATT
The DNA here is from genome assembly GCF_057382095.1 of Aulonocara sp. 'chitande type north' Nkhata Bay. Lineage (NCBI taxonomy): Eukaryota > Metazoa > Chordata > Actinopteri > Cichliformes > Cichlidae > Aulonocara > Aulonocara sp. 'chitande type north' Nkhata Bay. The sequence goes on from NC_141357.1 coordinate 12,950,606, forward strand.
TCTAAAACTTGGAACAGGCCTGTTAATCTTGACTTAACAATTCAACATGGCAGCAGTGTAGTAAAACTGTAAAACATGTACTCTGTCCTGAACCAGGGCTCTAGACTAACGTTTTGCCATGGTTGCACTGGTGCGCCTAAATTTTTTTTCTTAGGAGCACCAGCACAAAGGTTAGGCGCACCCAAATTTTTCAACCGCATCACTTAACAGCGCAGTTTTACATGTGCACTTATTTGGGGGGTAAATTGCTGTCCATACAGACAATATTCATTTGTAAATGATTAAATAACAATCTTGTGCTTGAAGTGCTTTGGCACTCCTTGGCAATATTGTAGACAATGTTAAACTTGATGGAAGCGCATCTGTAACCGGAAGGTCGCCGGTTCGATCCCTGGGCTCTCTGGCCTGGTCGTTGTGTCCTTGGGCAAGACACTTTACCCTACCGCCTACTGGTGTTGGCCAGAGGGGCCGATGGCGCAGTGGGGAGAGGGGACACTTAGGCAGTGCATTTATCATGACACATAATGTATTTTCTGGATACACTGTGATTTTTCAGCATTCAGAGATTGATGACTCCGTGTCAGAGCACTGGCTATGAATTTCAGACGGATCAGGGTTTAACTTAACAAAAAAGTTATCAATAGTTATTTTCATCTTTTCTTATTACCCATAGCTCTACATCCACTTCTGTCGGGCCTAGGCTACTCACTAGGGCTGGGTATCGTCACTGATTTCTATAATCTATTAGATTCCGATTCACAAGGTTTCGATTCGATTCAATTTTGCCTCAGACAGTCAGTACTGATACTTGTGAGACTTCATCAGAATTGTGAGCATCACAGCAGATGCCTTTGTGTTTTATTCAGTAACTGAGAATAAAACTTCCTGGCCTGGCTTTTTATAGCATATAATCTTAAAAATATTCTGCAGTATTCTCCAATTTTGCATAATTTCTTTAAATTTCTTCAGTATTGGGCAGCAGAAATTAGGCTTTCCTGTCCGAGGACATTTAAGTAAAAACAAAAAAAAACCCCACAGCTGCCGACAGCGCTGTAAACAACGGTAGACTGGTGGGTAATAAGCGAATGAATAATGCCAAAAACAGAGATTTGAGACGGGAAACTGTTCTTAAAAGAGAGAGAGCTGTGCATGAAGTGTGGTGGTGTTTTTTTTTTTTTTTTTTTTTTTTTTTGTTACTTGAACAGTTGGTCGCACCAGTGCGACCTAAGATTTTATTTTTTATTTTTTTATTTTTTTAGTCACACCATTGAAAAATTTGGTCACATTCTAGAGCCCTGTGAACTGTTGTGTATTTGTGACTCGATTAATAAGTCACATACAGTACTGACAAAACTACCTGTAAGTGCTGCAGGAGTGGTTCGAAGCTAAAGAAAAATGGGCCTTGCATATTATTGCTGCTGGTGTGGTATAGCTTTACCTTGTTAGCAAAACAAAGGCATCTAACTTCCTTGATAAAGTGAACGCAGCTAGTAGCTATGGCTACTAGTACTTAGATACAGGAGCAGCCCCCGCCCCCATGGCACCAAAAATGGCTTTGCGTATCTTCCTGGGTATTGACAAGTTTGAAATTCCAGTATTGTGACAACCATGTTGTGTATATGTAATAAAAGTACTACTTAAATGAGGTTTAGCTAATAATTATATTTGGTGAGTTTTTGTGTCCCGGTGACCATCAAAATTTATACTCAGGCTTTCTCTCCAATCATTTACATAAGGACTTCATTTAACTGCCTCAAGGTGTTGCCAAAATGGCCACAGAGTTGCAAGAGTTGCTTCTAGGAAGACATTGGCTCTAGTATCCAGCTTGTCTGATAGCCTATATAGACCATTTGCACAAATGTATTAGTGAAAATCTGGTATGTCTGGTGAAGTGAGTTTGAACTCAGAGGGGTCAGTGTGGGGTCAGTCTGTTCTAGATGGGTGAAAGGATAGTAACTGAAGTCAGCTCTGTTCCATGGGCTATGGCCCAAATAGAGACCCCTCCTTCGTAGGCTTTGGTGTGTTGGCCCACCAGCTGACCAGAGTTATGTTTGAGGGCAGGGAAGGAATCATGAGCTGGTTCTGTCAAAAGGAAAGTAATTCATCTCTCCTGCCATATCCATATCTGTCCGCCTCTGCCTTTTAATACACAGATTCTGTTACTTTATGCTGTAATGGTGAGTAAGCATGTACAGTGCTGCAGCATGTTTTTGTGTGCTTTTCAGTGCGAAAGAACATTTTGATCATATTAAATTAGTCACGTTACAGCAGCCTGTGTCATAGGACAAGTATGTGCTTTTAGTGAATTACCCCCCTGGAAGACTTACTGAAATAAGTCTGATGGACCTTTTTGTTTGACATATTGTAAATCAGTAGCAAGTGGGACATGAAGATGAGGTCAAATGAAGTCCAGAAGTCAATTTTTAATGTTTAATTCATTTGGTTTTAACTCTGTTAATATTTATTTTTATGCTACTGAATTATGAGTCACAGACCTAGCATGAAGGTTGTCTTGTCATAGTGCCATAGGTGTTGCTATTAATACTCACTGGTCTGTGGTGCAGGGCTCTACACAGGCAACACCAGTGGGCCTTTACTATAGCATCAGTCTTTGCTTTTATGTGTTGACTGTGTTTTCACAGATTTTTAACCATAAACCTAATGTAGTGGCATGTTTTCTGTTTTCTTCCACAGCCCAAACTTCTTACATGTTTTACTATTGAATAATTAACCCTTTAAAACCGGTCGGAGCGGGCACGCTCTGTTTTGCGTAACTATTTTTAAATCCCGGTAGCACTGCAACCACGTGAGCTAGCGCAATAATTTTTTTTGCATATGAAACCGGAGGAGTTGTACTTACATCTTATGCCATCAGCTTGTCCTAAGTCACGGTTTCCTTCCACATATAGCTTTGCAAAAAGTGCATAAAAAGCGCTTGCAGCAACAAAAACATAATATTCCACAAACACGCTTTGCCAATCCGATCAGCTGTTCATAACACTTCCTACGTTGGAATAGACGTCAGAGCGAACTTTCACGTCCGCCATTACCTGCCCGAAACCAGAAGTGACGTCATTTTCACGGAAATGTAGTTTTTTACCATCTGGGCCTCATGAGCCTTTACTGGTGTTTTTAAAAGTTATGTTTGACTTTATAACTTTCTGTGTAGTTTCTGGGATGCTTAGGACTCATATTGCACTGCTGGAAATAGTTTATTTTGATGCATATGCTGCTTTTTTGCAAATTTGCATTATAATATTTATTTTCGTTTTTCCTGCAGTAAAAATAAAACTATGAAGACACAAAATAAATTTCCTGTGGTGGGAATCTATTTTGTGCAACTTTTTTGTATTTACAATTTTTAGAGATAGGCCTCTTAAATTTCTCTAACTAGAAATATATGTTTAAAAAAACAAATGATTTTCAATTTTTTTGTAGGTTATTGCACTTTTTTGCAATTTATATAATTACTATGCACTTAATGCAGACATATTATTAAAATCTGGGCTATAATGGTTGTATTGATGTATATCAACTTGAAATGCTCCCAAAATGGCACTACAGCATGTAAAAATATAATATCAGCTCTGGTGGACTTGGTTCTATGGTAGGTCTTAAAGGGTTAATTAAAAAATTTGATTCACCTCCTGTAGAAGATGTTTTTAAATGAAAGAATTTGATGCCACTGTTGGGGCCCAGTCCAAAAGTTATAATCACTGTTTTCTATTTTAGGTTTGAGAAAATCCACTAAGAAGCGCAGCGAGTCTCCTCCAGCAGAGCTCCCCAACTTTCGGCGGAGCACACGCCAGAAGACCACGGGCTCCTGTGCCAGCACCAGGTACACTACAGTGACAAAAAACAAAAATGCATGTTACTTCTGGATATTTATTTTTAAGGAATGTGCACATCATTGAAGCTATACTAAAGTTAAGAAATGCATATTCATGATTTATTCAGCATCTAAAATGATTGCAGTCTAATTTTAATGATGAGACCTAGTGCTGTGCTGTCAGTCTTTTCTCTTAAGCCAGAATGATGAAAAGAGCCTTTTGGTCAGGAATATCTGTCTAGAAGTTGGTCTATAAAGGTTATCTGCAGACAGATCATTAGTGGTGGCCTTTCTGTGCCTTTGTCTCTGAGGGTCCCTCACCTGGTCCACTTATGGTCAAGTGTTGGTTGGTACCTTTTGTCCTACAAAGTTCTTCCTGTAGATCGCCCAAAGCAGACCAAGGATTGTGCTGCTTGGACCTCTTTGTGCCTCTGTCTGCACCTGCAGAACTCTCACAGAGGCTAAGGTGCCAAACGCCAACAGTAGTTGGCATTTCAGAATAGGCTTTACTAAAAAAAACAAAACACACATCTGCTAGTTTATGCCATTTCTTCTACCGCCTCTGTTTCTTTTCTATTTCCCCAATAGGACATTAAACTCTTAAAAATATAAAAGATAATTTACATCCTGGAGTCCTGCTCTCAAAAATTGACAAATGTGATGCTGTCTGTGAAGCTGAATTTAAGAAATAAGCGCTTAAAGATTTGAGAACATGTGTAGTGCCATGTTCTGTCAGGACAGAACGCTGGGTCATGTGGTTGGTCGGCTGGTTTGCGGCTAATAGACTTCTATTAGTTTATGTTAGCTAACCAGAGACAGAAACCTTCGTGAGAATAAGGACACTAAAACTAAAAAAAAAAAATCACTTGTACAGCCCCTAGATGATGCAATCAGTTCACAGACAGTGTATCTATGTTATGTTATATCTAGGTCTACATTGTATCTATTTCAGTTTTTGAGAGCAGGGCTCCATGATGTAAATTAGCCTTTCTATATGTAGTGTTTCATGTCCTCTTTAAGGTTGGAATGTTTACTATATTACGGTAATGACTAATCATGGTAAGTAGTTGCTAAACTTTTTTTTTTCTTTTTTTTTTTCATTCATTGGACTCAACTCACCCAAACACCTTAGCTTACATATATTAAACTCTTGGTTGTAGTCTACTGGGACCTAACTGATGCCTTTTTTGCTAGTGTGACTGCTTTATTCAGATGGGTGGCCAAAGGGTTGAGTTTAAACTTTTTATCAGTTTGCATATTAAAACTTTTAAATAACAAAAGATGAAAACTTAAAGATCCCTTGCTTTATTTCATGATGTTACACCAATGTTGCCATTTTAAAATCTGCTTGGTCTAATGATATTTTATTTTAAAGCACACGCCTCATCAGCTCCAGTGTCTGTCAGTAGCAGAGCTCCACCCAGACTGAACTGGATGTGAAGCCACTTCTCATCAAAACAGAAAAAAACTACTCAAAGTCTGTTGTTACGATTTCAGTAAAAAAACAAAAAAACAACAACAACAAACATCAAGGCTGAAACGATTTTGTGCAAATGCTGTCATTGTGTTTGTTTAGAGTTCATTTAAGCTGAACGGGTTAGCAGCTTGTATCAGCTGAGTGGCCTTAAATAATCAATATTTAGGTCTGCAAATTGGCATTTTGGGGAAAAATGTCTCCATCACAGAAGGTACAAACTGGTATTTCATTGTGTTTATAGATCAGACCAACTGACCCCAATTTATTTTACCACCCTTTACAACATGAGGTGGCACAACAATCCTGCACAATGTACATGGTTGGCAGTATGCCCATGAGTTTAACATGAAAACTTCTAACGTGCATTTGATAAAAGGGCAATAACTATGCATGGAAGCCTCTGTTTCAGTTGCATGATCCAAATTTACCATAGTAGAATCACTAGCCAAGGGAACCACTGCTATGTATTCGTATGATACAGAATGCATTGGAGTTTGACACTATAAAAGTATAATAATCAGAGTCTCTTTGTACGCATGTAACAGTCGGCGGGGCTCAGGCCTGGGCAAGCGCGGGGCAGCCGACGCGCGCCGACAGGAGAAAATGGCCGACTCCGACAACAACCAAGATGGGGCCAACTCATCAGCCGCTCGCACTGATGATGCATCACAAGGGGCTTCAGGTACTTTCGCTAACAAATTAAGATTACTTATTGCAACCAGAAATAACTCAAATGTTGGAATGATGTGTGATTGGGGTGTAGCTGAACATGTACTAAGAGGTTTTTCTAAAGTAAAAGGTGAACTACTAAGATTTCTGCTCCGATCTTTCTCATAATTATAGACTAGAAAAGTCGGACTAACTAACACCATGTTTTTATAATAACTCACATTGCAGTTTGAAAATGTCAGTTAATTATTCACTTCATTATTCAATTAAGCTTAAGACTTAAAAACTCCTTTGTCCCACACGCCATCAAACTGTTTAACTCCTCTCTGGAGGGGAGAGGGAGGAGAAACAGGAGGACAAAGGAGGGGGGAACGACTAAGCTGTAGTGCCTCTTCACCTCACTGTACAATACCTTGTGCAATACTTTTTGTAAATAGTCAATGGTGCAATAGACCTAAATACTTGAAATGTGCAATTCACTTGTATTTTTATTCCTATTTATTCTATTTATCCCCTTCGTATATTTTATTTATATTTGTCTCTGTATTCTGTAACTTCTGTCGGTGCTGTGCTTTTTGGAAATCGAATTTCCCAGAGGAACCCACCCGAGGGATTAATAAAGTTCTATCTTATCTTAAGATGATTCAGATTTCCATTCATTTATGTGAAGATGAAAACTTAACACAATTATGGCCATTTAATACATTGTTTTCACTTCAATAAAAAAAAATTAAAATATGAATTTTTACGGTTTATTTCCAGCGTCAAGCTCGGTTGCTGGAGCAGTGGGCATGACCACCTCTGGTGAGAGTGAGTCTGATGATTCTGAAATGGGAAGGCTTCAAGGTATGTTAAAACCACCTTAGAGATTTCTCATATTACAAAAAATATTTGACCTTTTAATACATAAAGCTTTGTATGTCCTTTAGCTCTACTAGAGGCCAGAGGTCTCCCTCCACATCTTTTTGGGCCCCTGGGACCCCGCATGTCTCAACTCTTTCACAGGACCATAGGCAGTGGAGCCAGTGAGTAATGTCTTCTAACATTGACATCAGCGTTCTTGTTGCACTCAAAATATTTTAATAAAAAAAAAAACAATCGCTCCCTTGTTTTCAGGTTCCAAGGCTCAACAGCTTCTGCAAGGCCTCCAGGCCACAGGTGACGAGTCTCAGCAACTCCAAGCCGCAATAGAAATGTGCCAGTTGCTTGTGATGGGCAATGAGGAAACACTTGGTGGATTTCCTGTGAAAAGTGTCGTTCCTGCCTTGGTAAGTCCTATTTTCTTTGGCTGTTTAGCTTCCTGTACTCCACAGCCCTGTTTCCTGGTTTTGAAGCAGTGTCTCACCTATTCATTGTTTTACAGGGAAAAATTCCTCCCACAGTTATGTGTAATGTAAATATTGGTTGACAGAAAATCAGTTACTTTTTATTTTTTCACATGTATGCTATTTAATTCCATGTAACTGCTTGCTCTTTCGCAGATTACACTGTTACAAATGGAGCATAACTTTGATATTGTGAGTATGACTGGCTTCTGTTATTGTAAATGTCGTTGGTTTATTTACTTTTTGTTTGGGGGGGGTCATGCAACTGATTATCTTCACATCATTGCTCTGCATTCAGATGAACCATGCCTCGCGTGCACTCACTTACATGATGGAGGCCCTCCCTCGATCTTCTGCTGTGGTGGTCGATGCCATTCCTGTCTTCCTGGAGAAGGTAAAGCATGGCACTTTCTGTCAGTAATCACTTGTTAATTCATAACAGTGACCTTCTCATATGCTAATGGATTGTTCGACTTTCTTGTCTGCAGCTTCAGGTGATTCAGTTCATTGACGTAGCAGAGCAGGCCCTGACTGCCTTGGAGATGTTGTCAAGGCGACACAGCAAAGCCATTTTGCAGGCCGTAAGTGTTACGCTGTCTTTTTGTTGTGCCATTAATTTGTCTTTTCTCTGCTAGCCGCATTTAGTCGTAATGATCCTCACCTGTCATCCCTTATAGGGTGGGCTTGCTGACTGCCTCCTGTACCTGGAGTTCTTTAGCATTAATGCTCAGAGGAATGCCTTGGCTATTGCAGCCAACTGCTGCCAGAGCATTACTCCAGATGAGTTCCACTTTGTTGCTGACTCTCTGCCACTGTTGACTCAGAGACTTACTCATCAGGTACAGTTTTCATATAAAGGATACTGATCTGACATTAGCAACAACGGTACATTACGTCTGATTTGGGTCAAGCAGTGAGGTCATTTATTTAATGTGGTAAATCTTTTACTTATCCACCATTTATTCTCTTGCCTTTTTTAGGATAAGAAGTCAGTTGAAAGTACTTGTCTCTGTTTCGCCAGACTGGTGGACAACTTTCAGCATGAAGAGGTCTGTACCTCAGTTTGTTTTTGGTAGACCATGTTTGCTGTTTCAGTTGTTTCTTGCCATTTAGAGATTTGTAGTCCACATGCCCTCTTAATGTACATTTATGCATCTCCGTTCAAATCAACAGAACCTGTTGCAGGAGGTGGCATCAAGGGACCTGTTGACAAACATCCAGCAGCTGTTGGTAGTGACTCCTCCTGTGCTCAGCTCGGGGATGTTCATCATGGTTGTGCGCATGTTTTCACTTATGTGCTCCAACTGTCCATGCCTGGCAGTCCAGCTTATGAAACAGAGTGAGTAACATTTGCACATAGGCCACACATTAGTAGGCCCCCTGACAGTATTGGCTTTTTCCTTTTTGGTTTTACAGTGTATTTACTTTACGGGATAGGATATTTTTAATAGATTTAAGACGTGCTAGTTACTAGATACAGTTTGGTAACTTGTTTCCCCCCACAAAATTACTGAAATCCAAATTATGACTGCCTGTCAATAGTGGTCCTGCTAACAGCTACATCAACCTACATGATAAAGCTTTTCATTTTCTGTTTCTCATCTTGTGAACTTGCAGTCTTTATTTGCCAGCAAACCAAACAGATGTGACACTAAACATGTACTTAATGCTATTTTTGTGAACGTTTGCAGTCCTATGGCTCTTTGTAAATGATTTAAAAAGAATTGCCATGTCTTGAAATTAATTTATTTTATTCATTGCGCAACCCATTGATTTATTTTTATCAGTAGTGTTATTATGGTGTGTATGAACTTGAAACATAACACTTAACAGAGAAAATGTTTGTTTTTATCTTTTTTTCTCTTCTAATTAGACATAGCAGAAACTCTGCGTTTCCTTTTGTGTGGAGCGTCAAATGGCAGCTGCCAGGAACAGATTGAACTGGTACCCCGGAGCCCCCAGGAGCTCTACGAGCTGACCTCACTCATATGGTATTGTTAAGGTCACACTGGGCAGTGTGGCAAAAATTAAAGACTAGCAGACATACAGACACCTGAGCAATGTTTTTATTTTGTTTGCTGCACATAGTTTATCAAAACTATGGGCGTCAGTGTGTGTGTGTGTGTGTGTGTGTGTGTGTGTGTGTGTGTGTGTGTAAACGTGCATATCTTTCTCATGTAATTTAAGGAATCTTCCTTAAAACAACAGCTTATTACTTTGTGGCATTTTTGTTTATAACATTTTTGTTGCATTGGGCAACCTCTGTATTTTCCCTTTCAGTGAGCTGATGCCCTGCTTGCCCAGAGAAGGCATCTTTGCAGTTGATGTAATGCTTAAGAAGGGCAGTGTCCAGACAACAGAGGGAGCAATCTGGCAGTGGAGGGATGACCGGGGACTGTGGCATCCTTACAACCGCATTGACAGCCGCATTATTGAGGTACACATTACTGTGTTGTTATTATTATGTTATGTCATATCAGTTTAGTCATTGTTGAAATTTTATTTATTTTGTAATATATTATAATGATTTAGTAGGATGCTACAATAAAGGATAACTAAAGAATGAATAATGGGTCGACTTTTAAACCTTGTGTCAGAATATTTAATGTGTTAGGATCATGTGTGGGTATAGATCTGTATATCTCTCACTGATATTGGGTGTGGTTGTCTTGCTCTGCAGACAGCCCACCAGAACGGGGAAGATGAGATCAGCTTGTCAACCCTCGGCCGCGTATACACAATTGACTTCAACTCTATGCAGCAGATCAATGAAGACACAGGAACAGCACGTGGTATCCAGAGGAAACCTAACCCTCTTGCTAACCCCAACACAGGTATTTTACTAATGATATGTGACGAAGATATGTGTGAAGACGAGTGTATTTTAGCAGAGAATAGAATGGGAACAAACTCCTTGGGTTGACTTATTTTAGGCTCGTAAAAGGAAAAGTCCTTTGAAAATCTAAATAAGCTCTCAGTGCCTAATGAATGAAGATTTATTTATTTTTTGTCTTGTGAGGGTGGTAGCTATAATCAGCTTGGAGTCGCACAGCTATATTTCTAACAGTGACAGGTTAACGGCCCAAAAAATAAAAGCAAAAAAAATTCCCTGAAACAATTCCTTCGTTGTTAAATGCAATGTTTTAGTGGTGCAGCAGCATGAGCATTTGCCCCAGATTGTTTGGTATGCTTCATTGAAATTGAATTTGTTTGCTTCAGTACACACTGTAAGCTTAACAGTTACTCAGAAAAATGGCAATAACAATAGTTCAGCTAGTGCTAGTATGGTCGGACACATTAGCTAAACTTAAATTTTGTAGCTACTGCTGTTATTATAGCTTAAGGATAGTGTGTGTGTGTGTGTGGGGGGGCTTTACAGCTTCCTAATTGGCCACAGCAAAAAGAGAACTAAACTATGACCCAAACAGTGAGGTATATACTAAACAACTACTATACTCTACTACAGACCCCTGAAATATTTCATTTTATCATTATGCAGTTATTGAGTGCATATGGTTAATGGCATTAATCTGACCCGTTCCATGTCTATCATTAGGCAGCCACCAAGAGGTCCGTCGTGAAGATGCACGAGCCCAGTTGATGAAGGAGGACCCTGAGCTGGCAAAGTGCTTTATCAAAACTCTGTTCGGGGTCTTGTATGAGGTGTACAGCTCATCAGCTGGCCCAGCTGTCAGACACAAGTGCCTTAGAGCCATCCTCAGGATCATCTACTTTGCTGATGCAGAGCTGCTGAAGGATGTGCTGAGGAACCATGCTGTGTCCAGGTAAGAGTCTAGGCTACTGGCTCCTGTTAGCACTGATATTAAATCTGGTTGTGGTCTTACAGTAGGCTAAAGATGTTGGAAAGGAAGAATTTTAAAGAAACAACAGGGCCAGTGTTGGGATTTTAAATTAAATTGACCTTTGTCTTGTGTTTATTTCTACAGTCACATTGCCTCCATGCTATCTAGTCAGGACTTGAAGATTGTAGTGGGTTCACTGCAGATGGCTGAGATCCTCATGCAGAAGCTCCCAGATGTTTTCAGTGTTTATTTCAGAAGAGAAGGTAGTGTATGATCCCATGGAGAACTGTGGTTTCTTATCTGTTCATCACACCAATAAGACAGTATAAGCGTTTTGTAAAAGAAGTATGCTCTGAAGCTGTCACTTTGTGTTAGTTTTTTGTATGATGTCATAGCTAAATTAATGTTTGTGGATGCAAATTGTTAAAGCTTTAAATGCAAAGATTTTTTTTAAATAAGATAGTAAAATGTGACAGTTAAGGCTGACTTTACCTAAAACCTTACTATATTGCAAGTGTGGCAATGCATTGATGCTAATGGTTTCCTTTGCATTTTTTCCCCTGATGCATTATTCCCTGAATTACCTGAAATGTGAATTGAGTCCCAGTCCTCAGCCAGAGCTCTATGCTGGCGTGGAGCTCTGTATTGTGCTTCTTTTAAGGCTTTTTTTTTTTTTTTTTGCAATACTTTCTTTTTGTCTTCAAGGTGTCATGCACCAAGTGAAGAATTTGGCAGAGTCTGAGAGCTTTTTGGTCACTAGTCCTCCAAAGGCTTGCCCTAGTGGCACCGCCAGTCTCTGCACTACCACCATCAGCACTGCATCCACCACATCTGCTAATAATACAACTCCTGACCTGGGCTCACCCAGCTTCCAGCACAGCATGGACGACTCGCTGGACCTCAGCCCTCAAGGGTGAGTTTGAGGCCATATGTGGCTTTGGTTTGGCTATCTAAGGAAACGATATACATTTTTTTTTTTTTTTTTTTTTTTAGCAAAGCCAAACATCCAGTGTGTATTTGGAAGAAAAGCTCATAAACACAAAGTAATTAAGTCATTAAGAGCAAATATTGTTGTCAAATAGTTGCTCAACTACTTAAAAATGTAAACAGAGCACAGATAATGTATATTGTCTGCAATTAATACATGTTACTATTTATCAAAGCATTATAGGGTATGTATGTATGTCTGTAGTTAATGGAAGAGCAAATATCTTTATAAATAACCACAAGAGCATGAAATAAATAACTTTCTCTTGCACATAGGCGGTTAAGTGATGTCTTAAAAAGGAAACGACTACCTAAAAGAGGACCTAGAAGGCCCAAGTACTCGCCACCAAGAGATGATGATAAAGTAGACAATCAGGGTGAGTGTCCCAGACACACTTTGAGACACAAATATGTTACAATAATTTTGTTGAAAAAGTTCTGAACCATACTCTTGAACTCAGATCAGTATGAGACTAATTATATTATACAGATTGACAATATTATTTGAACGTGTTTTTTGCACATTTGTTACTGTTTTGATGCATATGTTAAAGCAGGGGTGTCAAACATTTGCAGGCCACATGCAGCTCACTTTGATCTTAGGTGCTGTCAACACTGTACACAATGCAGAATGGTGCGTAACAAGCAAGCAAAATAGGCAGAAAAATATCATCATCTATTTTTGATGGAAAAGTGATCTGGAAGCACACTGAGAGCAAGAGAGCTGTGCAGGAAGTGTGGTGTGGATTTTTCTTTTGTTTGTTTTGGTTGGTTGTTTTTGTTTTTTCCCTGTTAATACAAGGGTAAGATAAAATTCATGACAATGTTTTTTCAAACGTCTTCTTTTGCTGCTGGTTCAGTGAATTTTTGTCAGAGGGTGCGAAACTTGCGGTTTCAGAATCTCTGAAATGTCGGTTTTCAGCTCCTGGGGGCACATCTGTGTACGCGCCGTCGGGTAAACAAGCCCACTTTGTGTTTGCATCTTTTTGCGGAATCTGTTTACCTGCTCTTTGGTCATTTGGTTTTTTTAGCGGTTTAGTGGTTTTGAATCCGTTTTGTGGGCTTTTATCTGAGATTCTGAGATCTGTATTAAATTACAGATCTGGGAGTAAAACCAGATGTTCTCCCTTTCACCTCTGGGGGCATTGGGGTTCAACAGGTTAATTGTTTATTGCTCAATTACTTTGTATAGTATGAATAGCCATGAGGGAGGTTTTTTATTAGTAGGAAAAGTTGTAAAACTTTTGAAAATACAGTCAAGTCTAGAACTTCTGCTTGTGCTTGCTTGTGGTGAGCAGCAGATCAAAGAAGTTAAGAATTATAAATGACTTCCTTAGCTGTGAGACTCATTTAAACACTGAGCCATGGCTCTGTGCCACATGCAGACATTTCTGCATCTCTTCCATTCAAAGACACTTTATATAATTTATTTTATGTAATACTTAACACTGAACTGTGAATGTAATACTTTTTGTCCTCCACAATGGAAAATGGCTGAAAATAAAAGCATGTATCACTTTATCCAGCTCCTAATGTCATGTAGCCTGTGCTCGTTTCTTCATTTCCTGACTGTCTCTCTGTGTAGCTGGTCTGCACCACTACACATGCTGTCTTGGGAACATCTACCTCCCTTCCTCCTTTTCACACAATGGGATGATCCCAGTCTGTCTTTGCATTTGATTGGTTGGATTGCCCATCAAAATAAAGTCCCACCCCCTGCCTGCATGGATTCTCAGCAGGGCTGAAGTTTCGGCTCCTATGTACAAACGTACCATTAATAACTGACACATGAAATTATCTAGCGGGTCGGATATAATTGTAGGGCTGTACATTTGACATCCCTGTGTTAAAGTAATACCTGCCGGCTAATATTTACAGTGTTGATCAGAACCTGTTGGTGTACAGTAACTTTTGGTACACTGAATTGTTTAGTCATAATCCTTTTATTTATTTTTTTGTATTATTAAAAAAAAAAACCAAAACCAACCCCAAATGAGCTAAATCTATAATAATCAAATATTTTTTATGTTATTAGTTGATAATTCTCCTGTTCTTCCTTTTAGCTAAGAGCCCTACCAGTACTCAGTCACCCAAATCATCCTTCTTGGCCAGTCTCAATCCCAAGACATGGGGCAAGCTGGGTGCTCAGACCAACAATGCCAACTCTGAGCCCTCGCGCACAGCAGGAGTGAGTGGCCTCGCAAGGGCCCCTCCCAAGGACTCAATTTCAAATAACCGGTACGGTTGTGAGTTAACGAAGACAGCTTAGCTTTGTCTTTACTCCTATATTATCCAAATCTCCCGTCGTGGGCTAAACCATCGTCCTTAACAAGTGAATTATTTATTTTGTCATTTGTAGAGACAAAATTAAGGCCTGGATCAAAGACCAAGCGACTAAGTTTGTGGAGCGCTACTTCAACTCTGAAAATGTGGATGGCAGCAACCCTGCACTGAATGTCCTCCAGAGACTTTGCACAGCCACCGAGCAACTCAACCTCCAGGTAAAACATGAGCGCTACCTCGAAAAAGAAGTTATTGAACAGCTAGCAACACCTTGTACAGGGTTGGTTTGTTTGAGGTTTTAAAGTTATAAGATGTATTCCAAGAAGAAGATGGTAGTTGTACTTGTTGAGTACAAAGTAACTATCAATAGTTAAACCCCATACCTGAAATATTTTATCATCTGATGCATTTCACAGGTGGACGGTGGTATGGAGTGCTTAGTGGAGATCTCCAGTATTGTGTCAGAATCTGATGTGTCGTCTTTTGAGATCCAGCACAGTGGGCTGGTGAAGCAGCTGTTGGTCTACCTGACCGCCAACACAGACAGAGAATTGCTGAGTCGTGATGTGCGGCTCAAAAGGTTCCTCCATGTGTTCGGTGGCTGTCCGGTGAGACTAAAACATATATTATTGTTAAATTATCTTATTCTGCTCAAGTCTGAAAGTTCTGCAGTGATCTGTTTTTAGAATCAACGGTTTCCTCTAATAAATGTGTTTTACAGGAAGATGGTGGAAGCATGTTTGCTGGGTTTGTTTCTAACTTTTTATTTTTAAATTCCCTCATTTTGTCTCAGCCTCCAGGAATGGAGCCCATAGGTCGCCTGGATCTAGCTGAGAATGCACCTTACTTGGCCATGGTGCACAAGATGAACAGCTGTCTGAGCCAAATGGAGCAATTTCCTGTCAAGGTGCACGATTTTCCCAGTGGCAACGGCAATGGCAGCAGGTCTGTGGCTTTACGTACATTTTGTTTCCAGCTGTTTGTGCACATTTTGGTGTGGTGTACTCTTTTTTTTTTTTTTTTTTTTTTTTTTTTTTTTTAATTGATATGAATCTCCCACTCTCTCCTCAGGGGGTCTCAGGCACTCAAGTTCTTCAACACACATCAGCTTAAGTGTCAGCTGCAGAGACACCCAGATTGCACTAATGTTAAACAGTGGAAAGGGGGACCTGTAAAGATCGACCCTCTGGCTCTGGTGCAAGCCATTGAGCGGTATCTTGTTGTCAGAGGTGAGAGACATTTGCAGAATGTTTATGTCAACTTGTGCTTCAACCCCACTGCAGGGCACTTTGCATTGTCCAAGAGACCAAACGTTTTTCAGCTGTTAGCCATTTTTCAGAACTCGCTGTTAGGTTGCATTGTAAATTTAAAATCTTGTCTCCACAGGATACGGCCGAATCAGGGAAGAAGACGAAGACAGTGATGATGATGGCTCAGATGATGAAATAGACGAATCACTGGTATGCGATTCCATTCATGCCAAATAATGGTTGTGCGTGTGCTTCTATATAATCCTCTGTAGATATGCATCTTTTTAATCCCTCCTATGTGATTTCTTGATTACTCAGGCGGCTCAGTTTTTGAATTCAGGCAGCGTACGTCACAGACTGCAGTTCTACATTGGTGACCACCTGCTACCGTACAACATGACGGTGTACCAGGCTGTGCGGCAGTACAGTCTGCAGGCAGAAGAAGAACGGGAGTCAACAGATGATGAGGCAAACCCACTTGGCCGAGCTGGCATCTGGACCAAAACACACACAATATGGTATAAATAACCACTTTTTATACCAACTAAATATCTCATGACAATCAAGATTCAAAGTCTCTTAAAGGGGGGGGGGTGACCGTGGCTCACGGGGTTGGGAAGTGCATCTGTAACCGGAAGGTTGCCGGTTCAATACCCGGGCTCTGTCCTGGTCGTTGTGTCCTTGGGCAAGACACTTTACCCTACCGCCTACTGGTGTTGGCCAGATGGGCCGATGGTGCGATATGGCAGCCTCGCTTCTGTCAGTCTGCCCCAGGGCAACTGTAGCTCTCCTCCACCAGTGTGTGAATGTGAGAATGAATGAATAGTGGCATTGTAAAGCGCTTTGGGTGCCTTAAAAAGCGCTATATAAATCCAATCCATTGTTTGTTGTTTAAAATATTGGAGTTTACTGCTTTAGTTGCTCTAGGTCAGAGTGACAGGGAAAAGGCACGAAACAGCCACTTAAAACCAGTGAAGATCCTTTACAGAGGCTTGCAACACACCAGGATGCCCCGCTTTTCAAAGACGTATTCTTCTCTGTGGCCTTTTAGAAGTAAAACTGGGACTGTACATGGTTTTTTTTTTTTTTGTTTGTTTTTTTTTTTTTCTTAAAGCATGGAGACCATTTTCTCTTTTATCCTGTAAACAGGTATAAGCCTGTGAGGGAGGACGAGGATGGAAGCAAAGATGCTGTGGGTGGCAAGAGAGGCCGAGCCCAGACTGCTCCCACCAAAACCTCACCCCGCAACGCCAAGAAGCAGGATGAGCTGTGGCATGGTGAGAATTTTGGATATCTCAGGAGTAAGGCTTTGTTCGTTTTACATTAAAACCTCACCTGCTGGCTATGAAATACTTGATGTCACTGACATTGAAATGTCAAGCAGGCCACACACACTTGTACATCTGACATTTGATGTCACCTTTGCAAAGTTTAACTGTGAAATCAAAAAGCAAGTGAGCGGATCTGTGGTCTTATTGTTCAGTTTCTACTGAATCTAAATGTGTATGTTTTGATTAAAACTATTCCCATTGCTCCCAGATGGTGTATGTCCCAGCGTCATCAATCCCTTAGAGACATACCTCACTTCGGAGCCACCAGAGACCATAACTTTTGATGACCCTTCTTTAGAGGTCATCCTGCTGCTGAGGGTCCTGCACTCCATCAGTAGATACTGGTTCTACCTGTATGATGTAAGTCTCCTTTGGACAGGATTCTGACAGTGAGGAACTTAGTGTGTGTTTGTTTCTGATAGAGTTTTGAACACCAAATATCGTCCTTAAGAAAATGTTTTCACAGGCCTTTACACAATTAGGATTGTTCATTGTGTTGGGACATAAAATATTCCAGTAACATTGACTTTAATATTTTATTTTGTTGTACAGAACGCTGCGTGTAAGGAAATTATCTCTACCAATGAGTTCATTAACAGTAAACTGACAGCCAAAGCCAATCGTCAGCTGCAAGACCCTCTGGTCATCATGACTGGGAACATCCCCACGTGGCTCATTGAGCTTGGGAAGTCCTGGTAAGTTTCACAAGAATAGTCTGTGATCTGTTTTGCAACGCCAAGATTACATTTGTTGGGGTTGTTGCCTGGCTGTAGTAACACACTTTTCTCTCTCTTTTCCTCTGCAGCCCCTTCTTCTTCCCCTTTGACACTCGGCAGATGTTATTCTATGTAACCGCCTTTGACCGTGACAGAGCAATGCAGCGCTTGTTGGACACAAACCCGGAGATCAACCAGTCAGATTCTCAGGACAGCAGAGTTGCACCACGTCTGGACAGGAAAAAGGTGCAGTGTGTTACTTCGAAGCATTGTGCTGTACTTTTTCTACCTTGGAATCCACATCTTGTGTCGTGTGACCTGCTAAATGTGATCACGTGATTCCCTCTGTTATGCTGTGTTTTCAGAGGACGATAAACCGCGACGAGCTCCTAAAACAGGCAGAGTCTGTGATGCAGGATCTCGGCAGCTCCAGGGCAATGCTCGAGATTCAGTATGAGAATGAGGTATTTAAGTTTCTCGTATCTGAATACTCAAACTCTGAAAGAAAATAGGAGGAAAGTTTGGACTTTGTTTTCCCTCTCCTTTTCAGGTGGGCACAGGTCTCGGTCCCACTCAGGAGTTCTACGCTCTGGTGTCTCAGGAGCTTCAGCGCGCCGATCTTGGTCTTTGGAGAGGCGAAGAGGTTACTCTGGCCAATCCAAAAGGTACCAGCTTATATCCTGCAACTGTGAACAGACGTGCGGGAAATGATGAAAAGTGTTGTTAAATGACGCGAGTCTGTTAATACAAAACTCATTATCGAGGTAGTCTTCATCTCATTAGTCAGGCGTTAATGAAAGTGCTTAAGTTTGGTTTTTGAAGGATGTCGTTATTTAGGGGCCACTGATTTTAATTGATCAGTTTTCCCAAGAAGATATGACTGGAAGCGAGAAATGCATTTTTATTCATATTTAATGTTACAGTATCTTGTATTAACTTTCAGTGACCGCCTTCTTGTTTTGCAGGAAACCAAGAGGGAACCAAGTACATGTTCAGCTCCAGAGGACTGTTTGCTGTTCCCTTCGGCAGGACGACCAAACCAGCGCACATAGCCAAAATCAAAATGAAGTTCCGTTTCTTAGGAAAGCTAATGGCTAAAGCCATAATGGACTTCAGACTGGTAACGGCCTCCATTTTCATCTCTTGCACACCGTTTAGCATGCGGAGGCTGTAAACATTTACATGTTAAAACAAACTTTCTGACCTGATCCTGTCCTCCTCCTCGTCTTTAGCTGGATCTGCCCTTGGGGCTGCCATTTTATAAGTGGATGCTACGGCATGAGATGTCTATAAGCTCCCACGACCTGGTGAACATTGATCCCGGTGTTGCCAAGTCAATCCAACACTTGGAGGATATTATCCGCCAAAAGAAGAGGCTGGAGCAAGACCGATCACAGGTAGAGCGCAGAGAGCTTGTGTTTAATGAAATTAGCCCAGAGTATTGTTCTGTGGAACGATGCCTCTAAACTTACTTAGAGATACTGCTGTTGGTAGTGCTCCCCCTTCTTTGTACATATTTTGGTGTCTCTTACCTTTAGATCATACTTTATACCCAGAGCAGTTCTCCCTCACTTTTCTCTGCTAACCTGTTTGTCCTCGTTTGTTTCCATCAGACGAGGGAGACGCTACAGCAGGCTCTCGAGAGCCTGAACATGAATGGCTGCTCAGTGGAGGACCTGGGTTTGGACTTCACCCTTCCAGGATTCCCAAATATTGAGCTGAAAAAGGGCGGCAAAGACGTCCCAGTCACAATCTACAACCTGGAGGAGTACCTCAGGGTATTTGAGTTTTTCTAACAACCCACGCTTTTATCAATCCTCCCCCCGTCCCCACAGTTCTTAATGTTTTGCTTTGTCCCTGTAGTTGGTGGTGTACTGGACTCTAAATGAAGGAGTGTCCAGACAATTTGAGTCTTTTAGGGAAGGGTTTGAGTCGGTCTTCCCGTTACATCACCTGCAGTATTTCTACCCAGAGGAGGTAAGAAACTTTGTTTTGTTTACTGCGTGGTAGTCATTTTAAATCTATCTGTAATGATGAAATTCAGCAGTTTTCAGCAGTGTGTCAGCATTGCTTACAGCCGCACTCGGTGTGTTTTTAGGAATGCAGGGTAGACAAAAATGGGTCAAATATAGACACGAGTTGTTTACACTTTTGGTAAAGTAAATCCTGTGCTCATAGTTTGGATTTTCTCATTCCGTTCTCACTTTAACATTTAGCTTGACCAGTTGCTGTGTGGCAGTAAATCGGAGACGTGGGATGTCAAGACGCTGATGGAGTGTTGTCGACCGGATCACGGATACACACATGACAGGTGAGACAGTCTGTGGCTCTTAAGTTTTAGATCGTTGTAAATCTCAGCGTTCTTCAGTATTTATGCGAAGAATTTGGCTGATGGTGGCAAAGCATGATCAATTCCACATTCCTGGCTCTTACTGGAAATATCGTGACTCTCGTTTCTAGTAAACAGAACCCACAGTGCAGTCAGCTAGTTGCACCAGTTTTACCATCATTGCAAAGCAGAGGAGTATTTTTGATCATTTTAGTAACACAGTAACTTTTCTCAACCATTTCATCCCGTTTTTGCAGCCGTGCAGTTCGATTCCTGTTTGAGGTGTTGAGCAGCTTCGATGCCGAACAGCAAAGACTCTTTCTGCAGTTTGTCACAGGAAGCCCAAGACTGCCTGTCGGAGGTGAGGCGCATCATACACACACGCACACCATTTAATGAGCCTGACATGTGACTCTTAATCAAATAAACTCGGATGTGTTTGTACTGCAAGTCTGCCCCGCGCTCACCCGCTGTTGCCCTTGCACGGCAGGTTTCCGGAGCCTGAACCCACCTCTGACAATTGTGAGGAAGACGTTTGAGTCGACGGAGAATCCAGACGACTTCCTCCCCTCAGTCATGACCTGCGTCAACTACCTGAAGCTGCCTGACTACTCCAGCATAGAGATCATGCGAGAGAAACTGTTGATTGCAGCTCGCGAGGGCCAGCAGTCTTTCCACCTTTCCTGATCTCGCCACATCTCAACATTAAAATGCCTTCTACAGCAGCCGATGAAATCATGACTTCCTCCTTAGTTTTTTTGTAATCACACACATTAAGGCTACATGTACAGCCTTCTTGTTAGAGAAAGCAGCTTGCAGAAAAATTAAGACTCTAAATATATATTTGCTGCCCCCGTCTCTCAAAAAAAGGAGGGGAAAAAAAAGAAAAATGGAAGGGTGTTCCATGACGCAGAACTTAAAATATAAAGAGAGTAAAATCTTATATCAGTAGTTGAGTAATGTTAAAAAAGATGAAAACATCTGGGTGACATTTTAAATTGCTATGTGATATTTAAACAAGACAAAAAAGACAAAAAAAAAAGGGATGTCTCCTCTCCAGAGTGGTGGACAGCATCACTGGGTGACGGGGGAGGAAGGGGAGCGGGGAGGGCGGGTTCCATTGAGCAAGCTAGGTTTACTTTAGCTCCAAAGATCATTTGTACAGACAAATTTGCAGACTTTGCTCATTCTACACATTTGATAGAATAGCTCTTTGTTTTCACGTCTCCCCCTCAGTTCGACTGTTCGCGTTCTGTTCTGTATTATATTCGCCCCCAGTTCGTGTGTTGCATTGTTATTATAATTTTTTATTTTGATTTGGTTCGGCTTCCCCCTCCCCCCAGTGTGTCTTTGCTTCAAGTTGTGGAAATGAAAGTTGCAGTTGGTTGAATGCGGGTAGTGATGAGCTCATATTATCTTTTTTCTTTTTTTTTTTTTTTTTTTTCTCCCCCTCGCTCTCTCTCCCTCTGCTCCTTCTGAGATTGTGTTCTGGCCTCATTTCCGAGAGCTTCAGCTCAAATGAAGAGTTGTAACTAATGTGTTGACCAGGTAAATTTTTTTTGCTCTTATTTTAATAGAGTTGGCGTCTTTCTGTTGGATCCTACCGGACGCGTAGGGTTATCTTGGTAGACCAAGCTCTGAGCAACCCTCAACACATAATGTAGCTGGGCACAAAGTTTGGCTGGTCTCATTTTTATCGTTTCATAGCCAGATTAGCATTTCAAGTTCATTTTCTGGAATAAAATATATATGCAGTTTCACACCCCGTTTGAAGTGGGAATGTCTGCTTTACCTCTTTTTTTTTTTTTTTCTTTTTTTTTTTTTTTTTCTATATTGTCTTTATTTCTTGCTGTAGTGTTTTTTTGGGTTTTTTTTTTTGTTGGTTTTTTTTCTTTGCACTGCTGGCTTGGAACAAACTGTGGTGTGCACCTGCAGTCTGTTGCCAGGGGAGGGCGCCACTGTATGCTCTCCTGGCCCCAACGTTCATGTGCTGGTTTCTAAGATCTGCAATAATTTACTGCATCAGGTTCATGTTTTTACCTGAACATAAATAAAGTAACTGTTTGACTCATATTACTGTTTGACTAATGCTCTTTGCCATTGCTTTGGCATGTTGGAACCAGCTGGGTTATTTCATAGTTCTTGAACAGTTTTCAGAGGTTCCCCCAAAGCTCAATGTTTTTCAACACCTGTCATTCTGGATCACAGGACTCCACGGTTTCCTGGTGGAAATGATTTGCTGTGGAGACGGTAACCATTTACAGGTCGCCTGTTGGGCATGGTTTGACAACAAAAGAGCTTAGCTTTAGATTTAACGTCGCATAAGATGTGTTTGGAACACAAAGCCATTTTCCATTTTGGACGTCTGTTTGTAGAAAATGGTTTCATTGATTAAAAATGTAAAAACAAAACATGTTGGTTTCATCTGACAAACATCTCCGTGGACTGATGTTTAAACGTCAACCTCTCTTCACGAGCTGTGCCTGCAGTAATGCCAGTGTTCAGAGCCACTTGGTGCATTGTGAGGTGAACATTTTCACCTCACAATGCACCAAGTGGCACCAGTGGACATTCATTATGGAAATGGGGAAGGTTGAGGCCAGGATGACATAGACAGCAGAAAGGTTTTGTATTGATCACATTGAGCATGCTGCAACAACCTGCAGCTGTTTTAAATGACTGACGGCATCAATCTTACATTATGGACAAGGTCAAGGACTGTTACAACTTTTGATTTCACGGCATAGGAAACGGATGTGTGCTTTAATATTTCTCCTGAATTACACTTTCCATGTTATTAGTTTTGATGACTAAAAAAAAATTATATTTGTAATAAATAAAAGATCTGCTCAAATTCAAAGGTAACCCTGACACTTAGGATATTTGTCTCTTTCAAAGCCTTACTTGAGTTGCCAGTATAGTTGCAGGGGTGGGCAATTCCAGGCCCCAAGGGCCGGTGTCCTTCAGGTGTTTAGATCTCACCTTGGGTCAACACACCTGAATCACATGATTAGTTCGTTACCAGGCCTCTGGAGAACTTCAGGGCATGTTGATGAGCTAATTTAGCCATTTAGATCAGCTGTGTTGGTTCAAGGACACATCTAAAACCTGCAGGGACACCGGCCCTCGAGGCCTGGAGTTGCCCACCACTGGTAAGGTCTAGAGTTTGAGTACATGATAAAGGCAGGTATCGATCTCTTGTTCCTCATACTAAAGTTTTGGATGTACAGTGCATCAATGCTTCATTTGTTCCATATTCTGTCATGTTACTCCAAAATAGATGAAACTTGTTTTTCACTTCAAACTTTGACACTTGAGCCCGTAATAACACAGTAGAAAGACGTTTGCTTAACATTCTTGCAAATTTATAAAAATATATAACATGTACATAAGGATTCACAGCCTTTGTCACGACACTCAAAATGGATCTCTGGAGCATCCCCATAAGAGCACCAATGAATTGTGTGTAAACCTCAGAGACAGGATTGTGCCGAGGCACAGATCTGGGGAAGAGTACAGAAAAGTTTTTGCACCACTGAAGGTGCCGATAAGCACGGTGGCAACATCATCCATAAATTAAAGTTTCTGTAACCACCAGGACTCTTCAAACAGAAGCCGCCACATGGCAGCCTGCAGGGAGTTTACCAAAAGGTACCTGAAGGACTCTCAGACCATTAGAAACAACAACTCTTTAGCGTGAATGCCAAGCGTCAGGTCTGGAGGAAACCAGGCACCAATCATCACCTGACCATTACCATCCCTACAGTGTGGCATGGTGATGGCAGAGAAACCGAGAGACTAGACTGGGTCGAGGGAAAGATGAATGCAATATTATACAGAGACATCCTTGATGATAACCTTGAGCACTCTCGACCTCTGGACTGGGGCAAACGTTCATCTTCTAACAGCACACTAACTCTAAGCACGCAGCGTCCATCCTGTAGATTATTGCCATCTTGTGGTCGCAGTCAGCTATTGTCTCTGAAGACTGCAGTCTCTTATTTTGGCCTCATAAGAAACTGCAGCTCCCCATGTCCTGTAAACCTTGACTGGACCTGAGCGAATTGAGAGGTATTCGGGACACTGAATTGAAGACCGCCTCGCTTCCACGTGATTTATGACCTCAGTAAACTTTTCCTTTTTTCGAGTTTACGTTTGAAGTCTTATTTTTAAAGCAGGTGCTTCAGATTCTGCGATTTATAATTTAATTTAAAGTGAAACGAATGGTCTCGGTGAGACCTGCTGATCTCTGTCTTCAAAGAGATGGAAACAGCTGGACTGTGATGTCATTGAGGTGCTGTCCGTTTTTTATTTACAGTCTATGTCTGTCTTTTCGTTATGTCCACAGCTGTCAGGTTGTCATACTTCCTGTAATCAATATATTGGCTTTGACATCGACCGCTACATGAACATGATCAACTGTAATCACCTACTGCAGGATTTTGAACAACAAAGAACTGCATCATATTAAAAACCATGTCTGCTCAAAGTAAAATCTACCCCAAAAGAGAACTGATGGCAACATTTTAAACACATTTCTTGGCACAGTTCACTGATGCTCTTAAAGCTAAAAAGCAAGGGATTTGAACTCATTTTAAAACAGCTCTAAACATGTCTGTGCTGTTGTGATTTGGGAGGCCTAAATAACCCTTACTTTCAGTTTTATCTATGCACACTTTTTTGTTACAGAACTTTATGGATTAAGTTTTCGGAGCATACCAGCCAAACTCGATCAGCATGATTTTGCAGTATTCAAGCCCAGAGTGCATTATCTCCCTTATGGTAATGTTATCACTCGAAAGCAGCCAATCTTTTGGCAAAGCTGATGAGTTTTCTCACCAACCCCTCCTTCTCTGCTTTCCCTCCTCCCTGCCTCCTTGGAGGCCAAACTCCAAGAAGAGGATATGGATGATGAGACTCTAAATGAGGAAGGTGCAGTGCTCCTCTTCACTGTTTTTCTGCACAGTGAAGGCAAGCCAGGAGAGGGAGTGTGCATGAAGTTGGTGATGATGATGAGGAGGGGGTAGCGGAGGATGGTGTGTGTGTTTGTGTGTGTGTGTGAGAGAGAGAGTGTCGTCAGCAATCATCGTCACTGTGACTCGGAGGCAGAAAGAAGCAGAGAGCCCTCCCCTTCTCCTCTCGCATCCCTACCTTCTCTCCATCAGCCAGTCTCCTCTCAGTCATTCTACCCGCGCACAGCTGAGCCTCAGCATCCAACCAGCCTGCCTCCTCCTCCGCCCCTCTCTCGCTCTCTCCTCCTTTCACACACACCACACACACATTTCTCATATACCTCTCAGTTGCTGCTGAGCCCGGTCAACAGGAGCAGCAGCTCTGAGCAAAGGCGCAAAAGAAACACACAACCTTTTCCCCCGCACCCCCCCCCCCCCCTCTAAACAAAGAAAAGAAAAGAAAACCAGACTAAGAGGATCAAGATGAGGATGAGTGTGTTCAGTGTGCCGGCAGTTCCTTGTTGCCGTCCCACAAAGAACGCAGGGAGCTTCACGTCCCCCCTGCTTCTCACCGTCCTGCTCCTGACCAGCGGCAGCAACAGCAGCAGCATCGGGGCCGTCCCCTCTCCGTTCCAGCTGGCCCCGGACACCCCGGCACCGGCCGAGCCCACCCCGACCCAGGCGACACCTCGTCCGGACCCCTGCGAAGGCAGACCCTGCCTCAACGGGGGATTCTGCTTGGCCCTCCTCCCCTCGGCAGGCAGGCCAGAGGACATCTGGGAGTACGCGTGTACGTGTAACCAGGGCTTCACTGGACGCAACTGTGAGGTATTTAATTTTTTAACCTTTTGCTACCTGTGTTGTCACACGATGGACTGTGAGCAGTCCCCGTAAGCGATGCTTTTGCTGGAGAAGATTTCACATACTTAGTGAGCAGGAAGTGGAGGTCAAGGAGTAGCCGGTGCAAGTTTGGCAATTTTGTTGGTCATGTGGAGAAAACTGACACCAGCTGTGTCACTTTCTGTAAAATCACGGTGGGAAAATGTAGTTTAGTTTGGTTTAGTGCACACTTGTGTTATTATCACAGAGACCCATAATTGTTTTCAGTTGTGGGAACTTTCACTGCTATTTTAGGATCATAATCGAGGCTTCACCAAAGATGACGTCAGTGACAAACCTGCATCATGTGTCCGTGTTATTTCTACGTGCGCCTTTACACTAGATTAGGCTGAGGGTACACTGCGTTGTAGTGCTCCCCGCTGTTTGCCGACGGTGATTTAATCAAAGCATGTGCTATCACAGAGACATGGAGACGAGTGCTGCGTTGCTGTGGCAACAGGAGGGAAGAGCGGCAGCAGTGCGATGCAAGCGAAAACTATAAATGTGTGTATTTTTATCTGTACCATATATGAAGCGTATATAAGTAGTTTATTATATGTTATAAAACATTATTTTGATGTTATTTATGTGAACTGCAAAGTTACAGTTAACATTGAATTTATCTGCTGCACACTAGTGAGCATGTTCACTGGGGTGTAAACTCAAGTATGGGTGAATTTATTAACACCAGGGATGCAGAGCCACACCGAATTCATTAACTACATCTGGATGGTGATGAATAAGAGAAGTGCCGTTTTTTTTCACATATTCCTGAAGATGCTCACGTCTGTCTTTTAAACCAGCACAGAGCTTTTATTAAGGTAAACTGAGAGCCCACTGGAGAAAGTGTCAGGAGCAAGGTTTTGTTAACATGGCATATTTAAAGAGTTGTTTTACTCCACTGGAAGACAGTTTTGATGAGTGACAAGCTGTTCGCTAGCAGACTTTAACAGAAGCAGATGCTCCTGCCTGAGCTCGGTCTGCTGAAGGTTTCTTCCTGTTTAAAGGGAGTTTTTCCTTCCTACTGTCGCCAAATGCTTGCTCATAGTGTTTCTGTACCTTACAATATAAAGTGTCTTGTGGTGACTGGTGTTATGCTTGGGGCTGTAAAAGTAAAACTGAATTGAATTTAAATGAACAGGACAGAAATTTTCCTCTATTTTCCTTTTCCTTGACGTTAACCTACACTTCAGCTCCACCTTTGTACTCCTGACTAAGCCCTCGTTCTTTTATTCAGTTTGGCACATTTCTGATTTTTGCAAAAATCGCGTCTGCTGCTGGATTAAACGAGCTTCATTTCGAAGCTTAAAATGAGCGAACTGTAGCTGAGCATCTGCAGCATTAGGCTCAATAGGCAGCCAGGCTTCTGAGTCATGCTGGGGTGAAAGAGAGCATCCGCCAGCGGCAGAGAGGATAAATGAGTCTGCCGCAGCATCACGGAGGGGAAACAGCAAGGTGACTGGGTGAACCTCAGCAGAATCACCAACAGGTGGCAGCCATATCCTCCCCCCAGAGTTAGCACCTTTGCATACTGAGTGCTTCCTTACAAAGCATATGCATCCATGTATGTACGATAGAAGACAGGCGCTAGCAGGATCTAAATAATTTAGTGGAGTGTTTAGCAAGGGACACGATCACTGTCTCCTTGGCTGTCCTGGTTTTAACTCTCAGAATAGAAAGCATTTTTTATTTTTACCTCTGCAGCCTGCTTAACTGTTACTCTGGCCCACACGAACCACAGACGCCGGTGTCATCACACCACCCGAGCTGAGGGGTGACAATTTAATGCAAAGAGGAGAACGCACAACTGCCCAAGCACTCTGCACAGTGTTTTGTTGTGCAGGACAACAACATCCTCTTATGCGCCACAGCTCAGGCCCGGCACAAGACCCGAGCCGGGCCCAGTGGGGAATCATTGATTTTTGTGCTCCCCTGTTGCTTGTTTCTTCTCCATGGAAACTGGAGCAGCAGTCAATTGAGATTTAGTAAATGACCTGACTGGCTGAGCACAAAGCTGGTTTGCATCTCACGTTCTGTGCATGCATCAAAACGCAGATGGTCGAGTGAGAGAGGGGGAGGAGAGACTGAAGAAAAGAGACAGGGCAAAGCAGGAGGAGGACAAGTCATATGGTGGGAAGACGTAGTGGCCTACGGTAGTGCTGTGCCATACTGCAAATTTTGGTATCGACCCAATACCGAGCATACAGGGCCAATATTGCCAACACCAATGCAGAGACTGATGCTTTTAACTTTTAAAGGCAGCTTAAGTAGGGAACAGCGGTGTGTCATGATTTATGAGATGATGAATGATCATCAATCTGCCAAATCTGAACATATTTTCATGACCAGTAGCACAAGTCGATGGTGTTCCCACAGTACACGCAGAACTGTTTCCAGTGTTTTAATATACAGCTGTAAAGAACTTCTACACAATGCTATACTTCCTCATTCACTGCAACACGTTGCTGCTGTGCACAGCAGGGCATGGAGGAGGGGGCGGAGCAAAGTGTGCCTGCATGAGAGGAGCGGTGTTTGTCTACTTTCTGATGAACGGGTGCAACGCACTGAACTTAGGCGAGTGAAACACAGCAAAATATCGATCCCGTCACGCTAGTATCGATCTGATATCTGTAGCAGCATTGGTATCGATCCTATCGATATTTGGATCGATCCGCCTACTCCTAGCTTAAGAAATGAGAATGAAGAAAGGAGAAACAGTGACAGAAAGCTATGAAAAGTCCACACTTTCCTCCTCTTTTAGTCTAAATTCTACCTCCAGCCTGTGACGCTGCTCACAAAGCTGAATCTGTGAAACAAAACTTGCACAGTGTGCTTACTTTTAAGTCTTTGTTGTGCCTTGGGATATTTTGCGACATATTTTAAGTTCTGCGGCTAATCCTGCTTTGTTACTTACCTCCCTGGCAGTGTGTATACTGCTCTAATCAAAGCAGACTAATGCAAACCACAGCAGTGGGCAACATGGGGAAAATAAACCCTCTAAGTGTTTCTCTCTGGGTTTAATATTTGCCTGTACCTTTTTTTTTTTCCTGGATAGCGGCCTGTAAGCTGTCCTGATGGAATTTACTGCCACTGGCCTTTCTGCGAGTTATTAGCTGCTCAGCCGCTCACTTATTCATTACTGAAGGGCCTGTTGTGCACCCTGACGGATTTGCTAGCTTGCTCTACAACACAGTAGGGCTGTTACAGCACCAAACAGCCATCCGTCATGAAGCAAATTCACGGAGTGCTTGCTGCATGGGTTACTAAGCCAGTCAGCTACTGCATATTAAAGCAGTGGATCATAGCAGAATTTGCAGACTAAACTACAGCCCTGGCATTATAAACACAGAATTCATTTTTATTTGCTGCTATTCAGAGAGGTGATATATGGCACATGAGTTATTAGCCTCTACAGCAGGCAGGTCTGCCCCAGCTTAACAAGCTCATATGAGCATGTCAGCGCTGCGAAGAACTAGCGGCGTTTCAAGTCTTTTGATGATGATCTTTTTAGATCTCAGCTGGAAGATTTGCCAATCATTATTCTCTCTCATTACCCACTCATGCTTTCTCTGTTGTGCTGTTACATAAGCATAGTTGAAATCTTCAGGCTTCTTGCACCCTTTTCTAACATCTGTGGCTTCGTGGGCAGATCGAACCAGTGGAAGGTTAGCTTAGCTTAGCATGCAAGACTCGAAACATGAGTGAGACCCTAAGCTGCACCTATTCCTTATGCTGGCTCACTACATCCATGTACCTTCTAATCTTGTCCATCCTGGTCAGTCCCAGTGAAAATCTTAACACCTTCAGCTCTGCCTCCTGTCTGTATTCTATCTAGTTTCTACTACTCTCTCCAGAGCATACCTCCACCTCTCCAGGCTGTCTTCCACCTGCTCCCTACTGTCACTACAGATCATATTGTTGTCGGTTTATGGGCTCAGTCACTCATTTTGGTTCAATTTAAATACATGATCCAGGTTGTATATTTCAGAAAGGAGCTATACTTATTGGCTCATGACTTCCGATCGACCAATGAGCCCGCAGTTTCTCTACTCACAAAGATGACAAGGCTGGAAATGCTCATCTCGAGCCTTCTCATGTCAGTAGGTGACGTCATGCTGGCTACAGCTGAGTCTGTGTCTGTCATCAGGTCAAAAACCTTTACTAAATGTTCAAAAACCAGCGTATGAACATAATAAGTAACAATTTTACTAATGTCAAATAAAGCACTTCTCTGCTGCTCTGCTCCGTGTGTCATAAAGGAACAGACACGTGGAGCAGAGCTGACACCTGCACAGTGGGGAAGAGGAAGACAGGTAAGTAAAGGCAAAGTTTCCGAACTTGACAACTCATCTTGTTACTGTCAGTGCAATAAAAATGCAATAATCAGCTGTTACTCCGACGAACGATGTGAAATAACCCGCTGTTATATCATTCAGGTCATATGTACATATGCAGTTATACTATTCTGTTTTGCATTTATAGTTTGTATAGTTGTTTGTATAGTGAATTGTGGTCACATTCCTTGTTTTTGTGCACAAACTTGGCCAAATAAAGATGATTCTGATCCACACAGTGGGGTTGCAGGCAAAATAAATACATTTCCATATTCATAGAAGGAAAAATATCGGCTAAATATATGTAGAATCAGAAGCTTTTCTAATGCGCAAACAGATTATTTTCAGATATTACCTCTAGAGAGAACATAAGAAAACAAAAATCAAATGAAGTCCAAAGAAGTAACTAAACTGTACAAACAGTACTTTACTAGTATAAATAAAAGTATTCAAAGCTAATAAGAACGATTTGTTGTTCATTCTGTTTTGTTCTACAAATTATTCTACTGGAATAAGTCTTTCGTCATTCACCCTAATGTAATTTTTCCTCACAGTCTTTTTGAAAGCTCCGGTTGATGGTTGAACAGTGTTGGACTTGGCGCCCTGCAGTGTTTGTGGTTGGTAGGAAAGGGAGAACCATCCCTATCACATTTTTATAGACGGTATAAGAAGACAACTGAATTGTGCAGCACCAACACATAATAATAATGTAAAAAGGCGAGGTTAACCCACTACATAATAAAACCCACGCTGCTGAAAGTAGAAAGCATTTACAGGACCTGGAAATGTTCCCTCCAATACAGGAATGACACACCACTTAACATTACTTACAATATTATTTGTATCTCCTTTCCGTAAAATACCTGACATTACACACTATTTAAAATTTACATACACACTTAGTCGCTTAGCCAATTTACTTAGGAGCTACAAAAATTACTCACAGTATAATTTGTGCCTCTTTTCCCATAAAGTACCTGAATTTAAGCACCACTTAAACTGTACTTATGAACTATTTAAAATTACTTACAGTATAATTTGTGTCTCCTTTTTGGGGGGGGATTCTACATTTTTCTAAGATCCAGAAGCAGGCTGAAGACGTTTATTAGACTTTAAAACATAAATGCAGCGAGAGTCACCAGCAATTCTTTCAAAAAGTTTCGAGCAGGAAGCAAAATTAATGTTCTAATGACAGACGGTTTATTTTCTTTTCCAGCTGCATGTGCCAACTCTTCAATGAAAAGATCGTTCTCCTGACAGGACTCTGCGAAAGTAAACAAAACCAAGTCCTGAAGCTCTTTTTAATTGGAAGAGAAGGGAGTCTGTGTGTGGGTGTGTGGCGGTCAGCTCTTGTCTCCCAGGACCATTCACTCTGCTGCTACAGATACAGCCTGAGCTACATCCAATTAAGCGGAGCTCAGAGCTCATCACCAGCCTTTGGTCTCTTTGATATCCCTGGCTTGTTAGTCAGCGGGAAGACAGCAAGCATAAAGAATACATTTCTATTTATATATGCTGTATACTGTGCATCAGTAAGTTTGCTTATCCTCTTTATTTTGTAAAGAATGTGGTTGTCAGTGAATCGTTGTTTGTTTAGAAGATTTTCCACATGGCAAAGCTGATGATTCTGAATCATACAAGACTGCGAACTAACATTCCTGTGCATCACATCAGTCTCTATGAACTGCCCTGACTGAGGATCATAACTGGGACTGAAATGGTCAGAAAAACCTACTTTAGTGTTAGCTGACTGCCGATTCTAATTGCTTGAATAAATAAGATTTCTTGGTGGGTAATATCAGCGAATTTCTAACTGGATATTACACCACGTACCACTTAAATGCAGGTTCAGACCAGGCACAAGGATCAGCAGAACAAGATGCAAGGCTTTAATCTTTGCTTTACCAACCAGTCGTTATGTAAAGATCTCAGGTCACGCTGATGCCACAATGTTGAAAGTCGAATTTCCCATTAAAGGAGTCCATGGTTACTTTTAAAACTTTTTCTGTTTTATGTCCAGCTTCTTTGCCTCACTCTAATTACGAATAAAGACAAATTTTAAGGCTGATTAAATAGTTTTTCTTTCTTTCATTGGAAGAGAGATTCTTCTCATATTCTTAAAAGGTGTTGAATAGATGGATGCTGAAGTTGCTGTTACTAAAACCTTCAGTTCTCATTACACCTTAGTGAAGGCTAAACTTGAATAAAGCAGCGGGCAGTGCAATGGAAATGTGTCAAAATCTCTTTGTGACAAAGACAAAAATAGGTTCTGATTCTAGTAAGCGGATAAACTGTTAGCAAAGAGAAACATGGCTGCTTGTTTAATTAGGTACAGATGAATGAAGGGATGCTAGCAGGCTGCTTATGCCCCCACTGATACCTTTGATTTGATATCTACCCTTCAGCAAAAAGAGCCTTCTTTGAGCTATTATCACTGAGGTGTTGGTGGTGTTCATGTCGATGTCCCGAGGCATACACGTGCCGCCTTTGAACAGGAAGGCTTGAGGCCAAAGACTCTGGTCATTTCCATATCACACATCACCTGCTCTTTTGATCTGGGGAAAGAGTACGAGGAGACGCTGGTGTGAGGATTAGTGAAGCCTAATACAAATGCGGTGGATATGAGCTGCTCAAAAGCAAGTGCACATGCTGCCGTGATTTCAATCACACTGGTTGTTTCGAATGTGTTTGTTTTTTTTTAGACAGACTGACAGTAGTAGTGTTGTTCTAGGTGGTGACTTCAATCTCCTGAGTCAAAAAGTCCACTGCTGATTGAACCATCTCTACAGCTGCTGCACTGGATGATCTGGAGACAGATATCTGTATGTCTGTTGTTTGGTCAGTGCTCAGAATGCACACAGTCTCAGAACTGTTGCCTATTCTCTGGTGATGGTTTTATCAGCTATTTTAAAACATAACCTCAATCTACTCACGCTGTAATCAATGAATGGTGCGCTGAGCAGAAGGTCTTGTACAGATATTAGATTACTGTCTGGATATTCATTATCTACACTCGAAGCCCCAAAATACTGGCAGCTGTATCCAGAGGTTGAGTCAAAAAAACAATAACCAGTGAGTTTTCAGGTTGTTTGAAGTATTGTAGTTAAAATTTGCACAAAGATTCAGCGTGCCCTGAAGACTTTTCCTTTAATGCCACCATCAGGTTCAGTTACGTGGTTCAGAGTGAAATATCTCCTCTATTGGATAAAATCACTTTAGCATTTCATCAAATTTAAATGTGCAGGCTTGTAAGGTTTTGGGTCATCAGGATTAAATACCTCTATGATAGGTTTACTAGCATGGTAACACGTTAATTTAAAGGGGCGGTGCACATTGCTGGGCAGTCAAGGTTCTGGTTGCCTAGGTAACCCTCGAATTTATTTGCCACTTTGTCATATTGTTACTGTAACCTGGTAGTTTAATAATGAATGACGACCAAAAGTTTTTATTATAGTCAAACCAACCAGTTATGATTCCTCATGAGTGATCAACCAAGACCCCCATTCACAACCCACTCAGAGGCACAGCAGAGTGGAGTCTTAACTTAGCAGAAATCACTGTCATAAAGTACGGACTGCAGGCTCAAATGGAGACTTTTGAGACCAATTTCTTAAACAGAAAATAAACTTTTACTGAGGTAATCTGAAAAGGGGCAAAAAATAAAACAACAGAGCAAGCACATGAAGGAGGGCAACAGCGACAAAGGATGACTCAACAAAGAGGAGATGAAAACTGAGGATTTAAATAGATAAAGGAAGATAATCAAGGAGAACGGAAACGCCGCGTTAACATAGCTCAGCTGAAACTAATTAAGACAATGACAAGAGAAGTAAAACTTACAACAAAGCACAAGAGACAGAGAACCAAATGGGGAGAAAATGGGAGAAATTTTACATACCCCCCTAAAATTTTTGAAAGTGTTAGAAAATATGTTATTCATAATTCAATTGGTGGTTACAGAACAGCGCAGAATTCATTATTAAAGCAAGTCATCCACCGCACTGGTCAGCTAACAACAAGCAAAATATAATACCGCTGTTCAACCTCAATCATTTTTCTTTTCTTGTTCTTTTTCATACAGCCCTGCCCACTCGAGTATCTGCAGCCGCCCACCCCCCGGCGCGCTCATCGTGAATGGGGCTTTTGTGTCTGTGTCATTTGCTCTTTAATTCTTCTTTTGCCTGGCAGCAAAACATCCACCTCCTGTCCTGGATAGAAAAGTCATTACAATTCTCCCTGTGGTTTCGTGTTTTTTTTCTATTGCGTTTCATCTGCCCTCTTTTCTATTTATATATTTAATGGAGCAGCAGCCAGTTTCATCGCTAGTCACTGTATAATATAAAAATGGCTGTGCAGCTCTTACTCAGCACTAATTCCCCCCGATTATAACCCTCACTGTGACACCATCATTTTACTGTCGCTTGTAATGATTAGTCTTGTTGTTGCTCCTGTCAACATAATCAGGGTCTGTATCAGGGGTGTGGAAGGTTTGAGTATGTGTTTCATGAGTTTTTTAAAAAAATCTTTATTTGCAAGCTACTAGCTACTCCAGCTTTAAAGTGTATAAATGATTTCTGCTGTATTTTTTTCCTTCTTGATTCTGGATGATGTAAGCAGGAGGGGTTTTCCTTATATGGCCATCTCAGAAACACACAGAGCCCAGTACAGCGCCCCCACCCACCACGGAGAAAGCACAAGACAGGAGAGCTCTGTATGAAGTCTTTCTAGCAGCAAAGAAAACCTCTAGCAGCTAAATACATGCAGACAAAGCCATAACTTTACTTTGAGTGGTCACTAGGACATACAAACTCCATATACAGAATCACCAGTCTGTAGCCCATCTCTCTTTCTTGTCCTCTCTATGAATGGAAGATGCAAAAAAAAAAAAAAAGGTAAAACATATGTTAGCCATGCTAACCAGCATCGTTCTGCATTACTTTGATATTTGAAAAACAACCAACAGATTTCTGTGACAGACTCAGATTTTCATCATTGCGCACAGAGATTTCTCCAGATTTTGAGACCTTGTTGATGATATTATGCTTTATAGACACAGAAGACACAGAAGTCGTCCGCAGGTGCGCATTCACTGTCAAAATAAAAGAAGCGCACCAGATAAGAAGTTGCAACACGTGTTTGCGTACATAAGATTTTCTGGAGGAGGACAGACATTTGTTTAGAAGATGTCGAAGAAGCAAGCTCCTTTAAGCAATTACTTTGGTGTTCCTCCACCTCCAAAGAAATGTCAGAAGGAGTCCGAACCACAAAAGAAGCGCATATTCTCGG
Source organism: Aulonocara sp. 'chitande type north' Nkhata Bay (assembly GCF_057382095.1). Lineage (NCBI taxonomy): Eukaryota > Metazoa > Chordata > Actinopteri > Cichliformes > Cichlidae > Aulonocara > Aulonocara sp. 'chitande type north' Nkhata Bay. The sequence continues at coordinate 12,986,056 of NC_141357.1, forward strand.
AAAAGCGGTTGCAGGAGGTGAGCTGGCTTCAAACAAATGATGAACGCACAGAGACGTGGTGCAGAATATGCCGAGAAAATCCCACTCTAGCGGACAAAAACAGTGCCTTTTATATGGACGCAAATGTGAGCATGTGCGCGTTGGAACTTCTTATCTGGTGCGTGTCTTTTATTTTGCCAAAAAACCTAATGAGCTTCAAAATCTTCCTCCGGCTGTTTCTTTTTAGTTTCACTTGCTTTTCCAGTTTTCTGCTGCCCCTGTCCCAACTGTTCTTAGATGTGTTACTGCCACTGTTCATTCAATCCCTGCACTCCTGGCTCAGACATCAACACAGACCCAGTGTTAAAAATGTATCTTTTTTTAATCTAACTTGTTGTTATTTGTTCATAAATTTGCTGGGTTGGACTCTATTTATAGCTTATAAATGAAACTGTGAGTGCTGGCCTGTTTACTTCTGCAGCAGCTGCCTGTGACGTCTTTGTTATTTTCCTTTTCACGCTGACTGTTTTTCAGTCTCACTTTGGCCACATTTTAATGATAGTGTTAATAACCACATGTAAACAGTTAACGCTTACAGTGACAATATAGGAGCAAGATGCATTTGAAAACTGCTTGTCCTCCATGGTTTAGGGTAGTTTATAGGTTTGGGCTTGCAGAGACGTGTCCTGAGTTCTGATCCATACAAATGCCTTTGAAGAGAGACCGGCAGCAGAGCGAGCGCGTGAATCATCCTCTGCTCTGTTGCCCTCTATCTTCCAAAACATGGTGACTCAGTGACAGATGCAGAACTGACTCCTGCCATCTCTTTCTCAAACACAACTTGTCAGTCAGGTTTATATGACAATATGTTATTTAATGAGGCCAGCTGGGAGACACGCCACCACGCTGTGGCAAGTGTCTGTGTACTGGTGTGTGTTATGAACGTCTTCTCTCAGCTGCAGACAATAAATGCCAGCTTAATCCAAAAAAAATCCCTTCAGGACCAGTCGAGCACCTCCGACAGAGAGACGAGCGGGGCGCAGTCACCAGCCTGAGGCGTTAGACACAGAGATTAGCTCGTATTAACAGCTGGGCCCGTCTTTCAGTTGATAGGAGAGGCGCTGTGGAAAATTTGGCTGTCTGTTGGAGATTGTGGTAGAAATGTATTCATCAGGAAGTACACAGATGACAATAAAGAAGTTCCACTTGTTTTTGTAGTGGAAGGGAGAGCTCTGACTCGAGCACATGCATCCAAATCAGTGTTCAAACAGACTGAAATCATTGTAACCAACTGATAATAGTATTATAGTAATAATAGTATCATATTATTTTTATTACTGCTACTACTTACTACTAATAAAAATAATGTATGTGATGCGAAATTGGTTGTGAGCTTGAATGTTGTATTGGTTGGACTGTATCAAAAGTCTCATTTTAGTTTAAGCCACTTTTAACAGTTGGTCACATGACCGTTTCTAAATTACCTAGAAAATGCTTTCTGGTTGTTATTACTATAGTTATACCATTACAGTTGGATGTCCTGAGACCGGTCTCGAGACCACTTTTACGTGGTCTTGGTCTTGTCTTGGTCTCGTTGTCTCAGGTCGAGATAGTGGTCGGGAGATTTGGAGTCAACAGCATCCATGACACACAACGTAACGTTCGATAATGTGTCATGCGCAAAAGCATCAGCTCTAAGAGCCGTGCTTAGAGAGTGCTTTGTAGTGAATCAGAAGAGTCGACTCCCATTGAGCGAGAGCCGGCTCCTCACTTAATTTCCTTTCGCTGCTCAGCTCTCACACAGTGGCTCAGCTATGCTCCAATCCCTGCATATTGTGGCCAATCACATGCGAGGATATAGGATAATATCATTATGTGAAAAACAGAGAGGGTGAGAGATGCGACGGTCAAGTGGAGCGTGCGTCTGTCCTCTCAGTACGCGAGTGAGACAGTAGACAGCGGTGAGGAGGGCTGTGCGAGTGCATAACACATAAATATGCCTGACACCAGTAAACGAAGCAGCATCTGGCTGCAGTTTAAAGACTTTTTGGTCTCGGTCTCGATCTTGGTTTCGTCTCGACATTGTCTTGGTCTTGGTTTTGTCTTGGTTTAGGCGGTCTTGACTACAAGTCTGTATACCATACATCTTAGGACTAAGCTGTTATTTATGCTCTAATTTACAGTTTTGATATTTCATAACTAAATATGTAATCAATTTAGGATTCTTGTTCAGTAAAAGTGATAAAGAAACTTTTTCTTTAAAATTCCCCCAAAGATCGCAGGGCTGTTAATCTTGGAGGTGTTTCACATATTATTTATATAAAACCTGTGAAACATAACAGAAACATAACAGAATTACTGTGTTCAGCTACTTTGTGCAATCTGTTTGACAGAAGTGTTGATTATTTTAACAGTTACCGTGAAAGCTATAATTTATGACGCTATAAATTTTCTATTTCCGACTTTGACCAGCACCTCTGATTCTAACCTCGATTCTGCAAAACCTCATCCTAACAGATCCAATGTGCCTAAATCAGGGATGCTATACTTATTTCACATTGTGGGCCACATACTGACGACTTTGATAGCAAGTGAGCCCGAACCAGTGAAACTACATGAAAAATGTGCAGAATTACAGAAAAAGCTAGTTTATTGCCCAGTATGGGCTAAAATATTAAAATATACCTTTTTTTAGGACTTTTCTGTAGACTTAATTACTTTTTGTGTAAAATGGATTGCAAATAGTGGTGCACTCCTTCATATTTGGTGAACTCCTTTCATATTTTCAAAAGCCACCCAGAGGGCCGGATTGGAGTCATTGCCTGGGCGATTCTGGACCCCAGGCCTTATGTTTGAGAACAATAGGACAATAGCAACAAGGAGATGGAACTGTGCGATACACCGTGGACAGTCTTGTCACGGGGGATAGTTTTCTCATATTTTCTCCTCTTCCATCACTTTTCACTGAAAACCCTTTCATACGTTTAATTTTACTTTCTTAGGGCCCGAGCACTAGTGTGCAAGGGAGCCTAAACAAGCTCACCTATGTGTTGTTAAACGAATTCCTACAAACACATTGTTTGAGGTACATGAATGAAAAATGTAATGAGGTACATCATTACATCAGAAAAGTGCAAAATGAACAAAAAAGTCTTGTGGTCCATAGACCCAAACCCAAAAGGAAGTCTGCTATTTTGAATTGAAGGTGACATTTTGGTGCCGATTTTGCCATTTCCAGGTGTTGTGTTTTTGCAAACTCTTCCTAGGAATTTTATTGGATCAAATTCCTATTCGGTAAGATCAACTACACACCTGGGCCATATTAAATCGCTGAGCTTTTGAGTTTACGTCATAGGGCGTGGCCGTGGTGCCACTGCGAATTTCAATCATTCGACATGTAATCTCACTTTGCACCGTTGGCTATAATCCTCATTGATCTAGATCGGATTTTAACTGGTGGTTCCACACATTATATGCATCAGTGTGACATTACATCAGATGGTAATCTCTAACGCCACCTGCTGGGCGTAGGGGTTGGGCGTGGCTCAATGCGCTGGGATGCGAGGGCCCTCTCAACGCTGCTTGCAGCTATAATTTAATTTGTGATTGTTGCTGTTTAATCAGTGCTTACATACACACACAAAAGATTTTTCACCTTCAATAAACATGAAGCAACTAAAGTTTCATTTTTTACAAGGCACATTTTCCTTAATGATTAATTATCATTAAGGAAAATGTGCCTTGTAAAAAATGAATGTATACCAGCAGAGTACATTTCATTTGACCAGATTTCATTAAATGTAACATTTTAGATTAAAATGTTCAATTTTTACATAATTAATTTTGCATAAATTGGTAAAAATTTGTATTTTAAAATGGTTTTGTATTGTGTTCCTCTTCCTGTACCAAGAAACAATATGGTTTACAGAGCCTGAGTGTTTTTTCAGTTTCTGACTAAATAAATTGAGTGTTTATTTGAAGCCTCATATCGAGTGTTGGGTAACCAGTGAGCTGTAGGGGGTGGACGAGGAGGGTGTTGGTGGATGAAGCTCTCTGCCAGGAGGAATTGATCCAGTCTGGAGCTTCGTCTCCTGCTGATTCATCCGCCTCTAACATCTGCTCTGCTCACATCAAACGTCACTGATCAGCAGTCAATCGCTGTTCATCAGCAGGGTGCTTACGCACACCTATCAGGCTGGCCTTTTGTGTGTATGCTTGCAACATTTCATGAAATAGTGAAACAAGCAGAACAACTTGTTACTTGTTTGTTTGCAACAGTTATTGAACCCAAAAGAAGGACGTGTATCCTCACGTAGTTTTTAAATGCACAATCCATCGTAAAGTAAATAAGACGAGACTCCTGTGACAGTTTAAAGACGTTCAGCTGCAAACATTTCCGCTGTGACATTAAACGGTCTTTAACCTGCCAGCTTCCCCCGTGTGATGAGATCCTGTGTGACGTCTGAATGCACCCATGTGAGAATACGGTGCAGATGATTATCCGCTAAACATCACAGACAGCACATGGGCCTTGTGTTGTGCCTCTTGCCTACCAGCATCATAAAACTGAATACTGCAATGACAACATGTCTGGAGCAGATGAATCCCTCGTGTCTATGTGAAAACTTCAAAAAATGTCCTGAACTGATTCTTCCAACATTATTCAGATACTTCTTATGAAAAAATGACTTCACATTCCTGTCTGGCATTCTCAGCATTTTGTATTTTTGATTACTTATGAGATAGTGTTGTTCTGGGGTTATTATTAGTTCGTCTTAGTTGAAGTTTAGTCTAGTTTATGTTATCGTCCATCGTCTCTTTGTTTATGAGTCTTTTGCTGTTTATCACGTGTTATCTCCTTGCCTATGTAGGCTACCCTTGTGTCTCTCTCCTCTGTGTCCCTCCTCCTCTCTCGCTCGCTCCCTCTGTCTCTCGTGTGCCAGTTCATGTCTCAACATGTTTCCTGTTTTATATTGATAGTCTTATTTCCATGTTCAGTGTGTTTACTTTTGTTTTCCCTATGGTGATGTGTTAATTCGTGTCAGCTGTGTTTCCCCAGGTGTTTCCACTTCCCTCATTACCCTTCTGTGTATTTAAATCCTCTGTCTCCCTCTGTTCAGTGTCAGGTCATCTGTATTGCTTCATGTCTTGGCTCATGGTTTTTCATGTTTCTGTTCAGGTTTCTGTTTTCTCTGCCTCAAGTCTTGTTTTTTTTTGTTTTTTTTGTCTTGTTTAGTTTAGTTTCTATTTTAGTTTTATCCCAGTTCGTCTTGCCTTTGTTTTGTGTTTTTTTTTCCCCTTCTCTTCCCCCTATCAGCCAAATAAACAGCTCGCTTTTTGTTATACCTTAGTTTTCTCTTTCCCGTGTCTGCTTTTGAGTCTGCTCTGCAAACAGACCGGCCATCCTGGCCGTGACAGCTTGTCTATGATCCCGTTTGTCAATTCCACTCGTACTCCTACAATCAACTGATTTCACCTTGTGTGCTGGAGGAGTTCAGTAGTTCTGGACACTACTTTTACTTTTATTGCACATAAGAGGACAATGGTAAAGTAGAAACTGCAACCAGGTCAGAAACAACTGCATTTTGCTGCTAACACAACTTCTGGTCTTTTCAAGCACTTGCACAGAAAGCATGCTAAGGCTAAGCTAGCTAAATAGCGTGCTAATACTAAGCTAGCCAAGAGCCCAGGATGTTGTTAAAGTCGTGTAAATGCTGACCCCAGCCCAGCAGCCAGACCCTAATGGTTCATACTTAGTATAGTGACTTGTATCGATGTGTGGGTCTGTAGCCTAAAGGTTTATATATTTTATGGATCAACGCAAAAGTAATGTAACGAGTAGTATTATAAATTGCTTTTTTCTAAGTAACTTACTGCATTACTTTTAAGAAACATTTTGAGGTAATAATTACTTTTTTGAGTAAGGACTTAATTCTTAATGATGGTGGCTGCTCTCAAAGCAGAGCCAATGAGAACCCAATGATATCAATAATGGAATCAGAGTTGCTAAATCTTTTTTTTTTTTTTACTTCTAAGTATATCAGCTGCACAAACAGAGCAAACAACACTGTGGCATGGACTTGTACTAGTTAAAAAAACACGATATGAAACAGTAGATTTTTTCTTTGAGGAACAATGCCACTCTCTTCCTATGTTTTTTAAATATTTAACTCTGTTCTTATTTGTAGAAACTGAACAGTCGGGCTTCCTCACTTCCTTTGTAACGTCAGCCAAAGCCGGCTGAAGACCAGACTCCCCTGAATCATATTTGGTACTGTCACTTCAGATCATCCTGCTCTCTCCCCCTGTCATGATTCAAGCGTGCTTTGTAGGTGTGTGTTCAGATGGTCCGGAGCTGCTCCAACAGAATCTCATTATCGTGGCTTCTAAAAGCGTTTGACAAAGCCAGTGGGAGGAGAGCGCTGATACATGTCCGGTGTTGCCTCCTACTACGAGGCCCAGTTTCATTTTCGGTGCCCTCATTCCTCTCCGAGGGTTTCTATGGCAACAGAGCAACGAGGGGGAGCCAAAAAGATCAACAGGTGGAGAGGACGTAACATCGTGCAGAAAATGTCAGAGCCGGCGCTCGGTCTCTGTTATTCATCAACGTAACAAATGATTTGTGCCACACTAAGAGAGCACAGAGCAATCTGCACAAGGCACGGATGCGTCCTCTTGTGCTCTTCTATAACATCCAATTTCCTACAGAAGTATTTCCTGCGCGCAACAGCTTCCCCGCGGTTACACCGACTTCCTGAGAGGCAGGTGAAAGGAACGCTGATCATTCACGGTCTCATATTTTCATGACAATGAGAGCAGGATGTTCCACTTCCAGTGTTTCAGGGGCTAATTCCCAGTGGCAGCAAGACCAGCTCCAGACCCATTTTTAGCTTCACGCGAAACCACAAGGGATTTGGGCTATTTTAACATCTGCTACATACCTATTTAAAAACAATAAGATGTGACCTGAAAAATCATTTGCCCAGCTTTCAAAAGCTTGCAAGACATCTTGTGCCTTTTGATTTAGCTCCAGAATCTGCTTTGCTTTCATGCCACCGCCCGCTTAATCATGTCAGCGGTAGACGTCACCTTTCTTTTTCTTCTCTTTTTTTTTTCACAGAGTGGGTATCTTGTTCTGCAAGGAGCCCTCTGTGTATGTAGGTCACAGTGGACAGCGAGCTCGTAGATCACCACGCAGAACGGCATCCATCTCAAACAGCTGCGGCCTGAAAAAAGACAGAGACAAAGAGTTTTACGTCGATAGCTTGATAATCGCTCACCATTTTCACTCCAGGTGCAATCTACTGCATCCAAACCAGTTTAGGCTAATTTGCTGTAAAGTGTTATAAGTAACGTTCCCACTCAGTGGGAGCGTCACAGCGGGTGGTAATTTTTTTTTTCTTTTTACGCAGACGGTAGTGATGAAACAGCGTGTCACACAGATATGCAGCTTAAAAAGCCAGAAGGTGGGCTTCTGTTCAAATCCAACAGTTTTCAATGTTGTGCAGCAGAGTCTGTATCTGATTTGGTGAAACTTGCAGAGATAGAAAACAGGGAGTATCAGCTTCTAATCCAGCGCTGTTATTGGTAAAACACTGGTGATGTACACACATGTCCATCTGCTGTCAGACCACAGCTGCCCGCAGCTTTGACAGCTTGTCGTTTTTCATACTGAGCAAACATGTCGGTGGGTGAACCATCAGCCTAAATGCAGTTTTGTCTCATAATAAAACTTGCCAACAGTATGCATAGATTTGCCTTTATGCCATTCTTACTTGGAGAACAAGACATTTATGTCAGCTGACGTTACAAGTTTTGTCTTCCTCCATCAGATAATGTAGCATGTCGATCAAAAGCCCGCATGATTCACAAGGGCCGCAAATTACAGGACATGATTGTGCAAGATCTTTGTGAGGGCTGGAGGGGCAGCACAACCGGCTTTGATGTCTGAGCTGCGGTGCTGCTGTCAGATACAGAAGTGTAAACAAGTGCCAGAATACTAAATGTAACTGCAAGTGTGTCTGTTGTTGTTTTTGATGAACGTTGGAAGGAAGGAAAATGATGGGCCCAGTGCCATAAAGCAAACATTATGCATAATGTCTTAAAGTGTAATGAACCGGGTGACGGGTAGCCGCTCTGCCGCGTCTATCAGTGTGTTCAATCAAAGAGCTAAGCTTGAAAAATTAACAAGAAATGACGCAACACGTGCAATCACTGCGATCAGTCACACTGAACATAGATAATGTACTTTGCAAACTGCCATCTTTCTTCCGTCGCACCACAGTGTGAGCTACGCTCTGAGCCGATGCGATTATTTGACAGATTTTTACAAATGAAACTTGATTCACCTCAGTTAACTCAGTGAAAGACGTGAAAAGACGCGAGGTTCTGTCAGTCCAATCGGTCTAATGATAGACGCTGTGGCTCAGGAGGTAGAATGGGCTGTCTGCTGCTACGTGTGTGCAGAAAAGTGCTTGTGTTTACTATAAAAAGGACTTCATGACTGTGGACATAAATGAGTTAACGTGGGTGTAAAGTATTGCTAAAAAAGTACTATATAAATGCAGTCCTTCGACCTCACAAGAAGCGCAGAGAGTGCAAACATTCACCAAAGTAGCTCTCTGCGTGGGTGCTATTCACTTTAAGGCAATCGTATTGTATTTTGTATTTTAAGAAGTTTGCAGTGCAGTAAAAACAAGTGCATTTGAATATACTTGACATATTAACACATTCATTGTAATGTTTAGTAAATTCATTTAAATGTTTACTGATAAATATCAAGGGACTGAATTTTTTGATCAAAGGTGAAGATTTTGCATTTATTCAGGCTTTATGTATTGTCATAAAGGAGGGGTCAAAGGTCACGTGCAACCTGACATTTTTAATCTTTACACAGTAACAATGTTCCCTCTAAGCTGCGCGCATGCGCAATCGCGCACTGCTGGCACGGTCTCTGCACACAGAAAATCTGCGTTGCGCACAAAAAAAAATCTAACCTGAATAGAAATTAAAATTAAAACTTTAACAATTCTGTTTTGCAGTGTTAGTCAGTGAGTGACTGGCTGCTCCCGTATGGGATTACAACGATGCCACCTTATCCCATAGTCCAGCCAATAATGCGATTCACATTTGTATATACGCAGCTAATCAACGTCATTGACAGGCTATGACAGCGTCCTTATGTGCCACACCGGTGTTTTAGCTAGGAAAGCGGCGTGGCTGATGTGGAGTGAAGCCACGTTAATGACAACGTGTACAACCATTGGAGATGTGAGCAGGACAGACGGAACAATTGACAGAAACAGTGTGGACTTTATACCAGTTTTTAAATTGTGTTGATAGGTCACGTAAAACCAGAGTTGTGATAAAAATATCTGCAATGTTTGGTTTCCTTCCTGAATACTATCATTGTTTATATTTCCTGCAGGGAGAAATGGTAAAAACGGCGTTTTATAAGGAAAACGCTCGAAAGCACTGTCCGCCTGTGAGCAAAAACAAAAACAAAAACCCCCCACCCTTTCCTATTGGTCGAAAAATGTACCATGTTGACCAATCAAAAAATGATATGGCAACATGGCATTTAGTTGTTTAGGAAAGGGGGGACGTTTTAGGAGTGACGGTGTTTTGAGATGTGAGAGATTTGTGACGTTTAACGCAAATCTTGTGTAGTTAGTGTGTAGTGTAGTCAATAGTTTTGTTGTGCGTCCGAACAATGAGGCGACTGCTGAATGTTACAGGTGTTACAGGAGTGATACATCTCCTGCTGTCAGGCCTGCAGGTATCAGGCTGTTGTTCTCCTGGACAGAAATTATTTTTTGGAGTGGCACAAATAATTTGTGTGGCATCAAATTTGATGCAGAACAGCTGATTGTTCTGTAAATAGTTTGAAATGTTTATTTAAAAAAAAAAAAAAACCCGCCTTGGCTGCATTTTTAGGCAAACAGCTGCAAAAAACTTTGTTGTTTGCATAACTCAGTTACTTTTTTTGAAGAAGTAACTATATAATTAATTGCGCAACATTGGTCATTATATACTGTATTTTGCAGACAGAGTTACAGGACTCTCTCCCAGACCACAGACTCATAATACAAGTCAGAGCTTTATTTAAAAAAAAAAAAGTTTTGTTTTCAAAATTGGAGTTCAAGTTATTTTTACTTCCAATAGTGCCATGAACAAGATTTTTTTTTTTTTTTTAATTTTCATTGTAAGTGGGCTAAAGCAGTTAATTAAAAGTAGTCTAAGATAAATGTAAATGCTGTAATTTGATTATTTTAATTAACCATGTAACTTGGATGGATTCTATGCTGGCGTGACCACAGTGCACACGTCTGCTGTTGCTCACAGTGGTCCAAGGGATCACTCAGGGAGTTTGTGTGTTCGCTCAGACACATGAAAAATTAGAGGGAACATTGCACAGTAGGTATATTTTGACAATACACAGCACATATAGTTCCTAAGTTATAAGGTTTTTGTCCATTTCTGACCACTAAATAGGTAAATTGATCCCTACAAGGTTCTATCAGAATTCCTTCAAAATGATCTGAGCCATCATGTTTACAGACAGAATGACACACATGCATTCAAACACCGCCGAATACATAACGTCTTTGGCGGAGACCACCAAGACTGATCAAAACTAAGCAGTGTTAATGCAAGGACTGCATGGTAACATCAGGTGGAGTGCATAATAAGTTTGGAAAAGGCGGATGTGGTAAAAGGGCCGGCGTCGTATCAGACATCGGGAGGAGCGTCACAACCGCCTATTCTTTAACCTTTCTGAAAAAGATAACCCAACGTTCAGGCCAAGGCTCAGACTTCTACCTCCTTTCTCACTCTTCTTTCTTATTTGAACAAAAACTGCGAACGCTTTCTCGGAGACAGTGTCAGATTAAATGATTATCACGTCTCAGCTCTCTCTCACTCTCAGCGATGTTCGGCTTTTCTCTCTCTGCCGACATCCTCCCCCTGCGCTCGATTTAGTTCTGTTTGAGCATGACCCAACCCCGTGTCCTCGATCCTCAGTCGCTGCTAGGTTTACATGAACACACAGCTGCATGTGCTTCCAGATGCCTAAAATAAAAATCAGTGCAAGACTGATTTAGCTTTCGCTTTCAGACGAAATCTCCAAATGAAAACATTTTTATTCTGTCTTTCACAGAGGAACTATTTCTAGACCGTCTGCTCTGGTTGTGGCTTAAAACAGTGCCGTCTCAACACTGACACGGGGCTCATATTAAAGTCTCAGCTCATCCACTACAACTGTCGCGTTGCGAAGTGTCCTCACCGGAGAACTTATCTATCAAGCAGACAGATTGTCGCTGTAATGTGAAAAAGCTGCACATGGGAGACGTAACACCAAACAACGAAACGCCGTCAGTGCATCTGCAGCAAGAGATGTTTCGGATCATTTCACAATGAGCCCGAGAGCTCCTGATCCATTTTAGTTCCTGTCTGGTAGCATAAGAAGACAGACAACTGTGTCCTCAAGGAGAAACGTCTGAATCCCCTGCAGCCCCGGCTCTACTTGGATAGGTATAAATAGAGCCATGCAGCACCTCCTCTCTTAAATCATTCTCTTTCCACTTAATATTCTCCTTACTCCTCTCCTCCTCCTCTTCTCGGTCTCATTTTCTTGCATCAATCCCTCTCTATCACTCTGTCTGTTTTGGCTTTTGGGAAAGTTGAGTGGTAATTGTTTTTTGAGGGATGATGTCGGGCAATCATGGCAGGTTATTTAATGTCATTTGCATAGGGAGCCTGGTGGAGTACAGTAAGCGTCGTCCTGCTGTGGGCTGCTTTTTGAGTGACACATTTCAGAGAGGGGGAAAAAAAACTCCAGAAAAGTATGACAAGCAAAGATATGTAGAGATAGAAGAGAGACAAAATGTGATGGAAATGGAAATTTATGGGCGTTGATGGCAGTTTCACCTCATTAGCATTTCCTCCTTCTCATCTTTCCTCTGCATTTACATCTAGTTATGCATCAAGGCGAGATTGAAATTTATCAAGGTGCTCGGCCATGTTTGTGTAGGCCTCATAGATTCAGATTTTAAAAGAAGGATTGCTCTTTGAAGCCACGGCGGCCAGGAAGTGATGGGGGAAGTTTGACGGAGAGGGGAGGGATGGATGGAAGGCGCTTTGATGTGCAGAAATAGACAACATTAAAAAGCCCCCTCACTAAAACACAACGTGGGCAGTGTCCTGCGTCTCCGGACATCAGCTTAGGTAAGTATAAAGTGCAGATAGTTGCACGTGGTTTTTATGGCAGATATGATTTTAGAAACTGTGAGCCTATTGTGCGAGGACTGCACAATCCAGGGTGCCATTTTTTTTTATTTTTTTTTTACTCAGTGAACATCCATTGCGTCCATGCATGTTTCTCTCCTCCTGTTAGAGATGGCACTTCATCAATAAGCGTGCTAATTAAGATGCATCACATGGCTCAGCCTGATATACACAGATATAGCTAGAATATAAAACAAGAAAAAAAAATCAGTTTCAGGCCCTTGAATGCCTCCCATAGATGGAGTAATGTCTATTTTGAGCACTGAAGGGCTTTAGTGGTATCAACAAACCGCTGTTAAGAGTGAGTGAATGAGTGTAATTTATCTTTCTTGTGCTACACTCCCCCAGGCTTTACTGTGAATAGTAATATTGTTTATTTTTCGGAGGCTGTACAGGATGTTTGTTTGTAACATGGTTGTGTCCCCTAATGGATTTTGATCTCGTCATCACACGGGGCCGATGACCTAAGTGTACAGCAGCTATGATCAGGGGTTAATGTGGGCCGGAAAGACGTTCCTGCCCTTCGATTAATCAGCAGTTAAATCTGATATATTACTGTTGATCCTGGCGTTGCTTCCAGTGACGCCGTATTAGGTTTTTGATTCATACCTAATAGGAAAATAATGCCATCTCGCAGTCCGGTAACATCCAGTTTACCTCCCCTTTTTCTTCCTTTCTTTCCTTTTTTCCTTCTCATCCCTTTGATGCGTTCGCGGAGTGATATCGATACAGCTGTGGCTGCGGTATCTAGGTATTGCATCCATATTTAACTGGTCACTGGATTATATTTGTGTGAAATATGGTGTTAAATAGCTCTTTTCCTCACACTGCAGCATTACACCTGATCTTATTGTCCTCCCACCTGCCAAATCCCACTTTATCTCCTGCCTGTAATCAATATTCTCATATGAACAGTGCCTCATATGATTATAAAATCTACAACTTTAAACTGAATACTGAAACCACTAAGGCCGTCTCTGCTGGACAGAAACAGTTTATTTCACATGTCAAAATCTTTCTCTTTATCGATGAGTTCAAATTTCATTGGTCCTTGAGGGAAATATATGGAGACAGGTGCTGTTTCCGCTGTAAAGTGAGAGTCCAGTCCTAAATACCAGTAAGGAAGCTACTGGTAAACAAATAAATAAACAAACAAACACATAAATAAATATAACAAAGTTAAAATCAAAAAATTGTTTTGCATTGTATGACTGAAATGATTTACTTGAGGAATCTTTACTTAAGGGTTAGCAACATATGTGATAGGGAAATCACATTTTGGGAAGGGCTTTTGCCACCCAGTGCCCTCCCTCTGGATGCACCTCTGACTTTGAGGTCAGGGGTGAAGACATTAACAGTGGGAGTGAATGTTTCAGGATTACAGGGTCTGACTGCATCTAACTGCGATAGATGAAGGGAGGATCACCTCATATGTGGGCGGAGCTTTACAATTCATACACATTCATCTCCTTTGTCAGGCACAGTGGAAACAGAAGCAACAGGTGGAGATAAAAGCAGAGCTACAGAGAATGAATTTTGTAGAGTTTTGTGTTGTACAGTTATCCAACTCAAAATGAACCATAAAATAATGGTTTTGAAACACCCGAGGACAGTGACACAAGCTGTAAACAACTCTGACATATCATCATCTTATTGAATTGTTATGACAGCAATTCTAAGAACCGCTTTCCCTAAAAACGAACTACACCCTTACTGCTTTCATAGTAATTAAGAGAGCAAGTAGCAGCCAGGTGATGCTAAGCACCTGATCATCAATAATTGTGTGCACCTCTGTAAAAACAGAGGTTTTGGTAGTTTGAGGTTCTGAGAATTCAGATGAGTGTTAACACACAAGAAGAAAGACATCAGAAATTGGGACACTTGATTGCACAGCTTAAGTTCACAAAGTTTTACCTGAACAAAGCACGGAAAGACTTCTGGATCACTAACCTTTAGACGGATGATACTAAAGTGGAGATGTTTGGGCTTAACGCACACCACTACATTTGGAGAACATACCAGCTGTCATGCATGGTGGTGTACTGAAGTATTCTGGAGTCAAATCTCAGGCCATCTGTCTGGCAGCTAAAGCTTGGTCCAAACTCAGTCATGCAACAGGACAATGATCCCAAGCACAGCAACAAGAATCAAGGTGCTGCTATGGCCCGGTCAATGTTTAGACCTCAACTTAACTAAAGTGCTTTGGCAGGACCCTGAGAGAGCTCCGCATAAACAAATACCTGCAAACCTCAATGCACTGAAGCAATGTTGCATAGGACAGACAGACACATTGACATTAGAGTGACATAGAAAACAATCATTTCAAGTTTTTGCTGCTAAAAGTGGTTCCACAAGCTAACGAATCCTGTTTTTCACAGGACTGTACGTAATCTGCAACATTAGTAACTACCAGGTGTGCTGAATTGTGGAAAAAATAGATAACATACCTCTGACATATGTGTATCTCATATATTACTGTACCTTTAGCTTCTCTCATACAGTAAAAGCTGAAGCTGCCCATGGTGTGAGTGAGATCACCACCTGTTCCTGCTTTAGCTCTGTCTGAGGCTCTTCAATCATCCCACAGATAGCAGCGCTGACAGCTGACATTTTTAATTTCAGTTTAACTTCATAGCTAAAATGGCTCATGAGATAAAAGCTTGTCGGAACAAGGCAAACACAGCACCCTCTTGGAAGTGCATGCAAATGAAGATGAATACTCTTTCTGACCAAAGAGAGGAAGGTGCTGGAGCTGAAGGTTTTTACGGCTGGAGCTCTGAAGCTCACACGGACTGCAAGAAGCACATATGGGTATTGATGTATGAAAACATCCAACCAGTCACCCCCCCCCCCCTCCCCCGCCCCCTCCTCTGTTCAAGACTGTCGCAGGAAGGGGAAAAAGTCTCCAGGTGTGAATCTGAAAAGTGTCTGTGCTGACAGCAGAAGTGATGAGGCTGGATCATGAGGGGGTTTCATGCTGGGTGGTTTTCTGACTGATGGGTGTAATAAATCATAACAGCAATAAAGTCTGCCTGGAATACTGACAGGAAATCGCTGAACTCCTAAGGCAGAAGCTCAAAACAGCGCATTACAGCGTCTTTGAATATTGTTAAGTTGATATTGTTGACAGGGCGGGACAAGGGTGGCGGAGTGATTACTTTTTCATTTGGAGAAGTGGCGAATAAATTTGTCATTTCTTCCGAAAAATAATCTCACTCGTCAACTTTTCGGTATCCTCTTACTCTAGTCAGACAGGGCAGCGTCGGACACTTGACAGCTTGTCAGTGCATAACATGACTTATATACAAAGACACACTTATTAACCCTTTAAGACCTACCATAGAACCAAGTTCGCCAGAGCTTATATTATATTTTTACATGCTGTGGAGCCATTTTTGGGAGCATTTCAAGTTGCTATACATCAATACAACCATTATAGCCCAAACTTTAATAATATGTCTGCATTAGGTGCATAGTAATTACATAAATTGCAAAAAAGTGCAATAAACTACAAAAAAATTGAAAATCGTTTTTGTTTTTTTAACATATATTTCTAGTTAGAGAAATTTAAGAGGCTTATCCCTCAAAACTGTAAATACAAAAAAGTTACACAAACTAGTTTCCCACCACAGGAAATTTATTTTGAGTGTCTTCATAGTTTTATTTTTGAAATACACCAATTTTTATATACTGCAGGAAAAACGAAAATAAATATTATAGTGCAAATTTGCAAAATAACAGCATATGCATCAAAATAAACTATTTCCAGCAGTGCAATATGAGTCTTAAGCATCCCAGAAACGACACAGAAAGTCATAAAGTCAAACATAACTTTTTAAAACACATAACAAGTAAAACACAAGCTCATAAGGCCCCGATCGTAAAAAACTACATTTCCGCAAAATGACGTCACTTCCGGTTTCGGGCAGGTCATGCGGTCATGTGATAGTTCGCGCTGATGGACGTAGGAAGTGTTACAAACAGCTGATGGATCGGCGAAGCTGTTTCTGGAATATCATGTTTTTGTTGCTGCAAGTGATTTTTATGCAGTTTTTGCAAAGCTATATGTGGAAGGAAACTGTGACCTAGGACAAGCTGATGGCATAAGATGTAAGTACAACTCCTCCAGTTTCATATGCAAAAAAAATTATTGCGCTAGCTTACTTGGTTGCAGAGCTACCGGGATTTAAAAATAGTTACGCAAAACAGAGCGTGCCCGCTCCGATCGGCTGTAAAGGGTTAAAGACTAACACTGACACTGAAGAGGAGATAGCTGGGGTTTCACCTGACCTGATCAGTTTATGAACTGCGGGAAGAATCCAATGTGTTTGGCATGCCAGCATGGCATGATGTGAGGTGAACATTGTTATGTTAAGCAGTGAGGTAGTCTTAAAGGAAATGATTTACTCTCATATTTGAATTTGTGACAGTGTAAAACTGAAGAACTGAATCCTCGGAGAAAACTGACACATTACATCATTTAACACGAAGTATGTAATGTGCAAATCTCTTCTGCCATGGTAGATGCTTCTGATCTTTTTATCTTTTTTTAATAATAGCACTGTTTTAACTCATGCTGAAAGATGGTCGCCAAAATGTGGTAATGTGGTGGCCCACCAGAGGGCTCCACTCACACCCAGGTCGGGAGGAGGGGTTCTGCTGGTTTTTGGCACAGTGTGTCCAGATGTAGTTTGGAGATGAATAAAGTCAGAATGGAAAGTTACAGCTCTGAGTTTTTTAAATGGACTAACAATGAGGTGGAGTTGTTGCTGCGAGTAACACAAAAGAACAAAGTTGCAAAAGCGAGTGAGTGTTAAAGAATTTGAAAAAAGCTATCTGGAGCATGTACATGCTGATATTAATCTTTAATAGGGCTGTCAAAATTGAGAGCAAACAAAACAACTGCTGTATAATGCCCTCCGCTATCTTAGTTTAATTGGTCACATGATTGCATCACATGACTAACATGACAAACTTTTAGAAAGTCTCCGTTTTCGCTGTCCACACTGCGACGCAATAGCACCGTTTTCAAATGTATGCGTTTTCGAGAGCGTTTTCAAAACGCTGCGTTTTCCATGAGTGAAAACGCTGTGTCAGTGTGGACAAAAGGCCAAAACGGAGAGAAAACAATGCGTGAAAACGTGTGGACGTAGCCTTAGGTTGGTAGGGAAAAAAGCACACTCTCTTTGAGGGTGAGGGGTTGCTGGAGGTTGCTTGGTGTTGATAAGTGAACCTGGTCGTGCAGAGGTGTAAGGTACTGCACTGAAAATCTCCTTACAATCCGGACTCCAAGTCTGATGCCATTAGCCGTTTATGGGTCCAAACTCTGCTTCAGTTCCCAAACTCAAACAAACACTGCAGCATCACTGCGAGTTACAAACTAAGTTCTTTCATCTTTATTAAAATGATCAGTGTGGCTGCTCTACCAGGTGTAACAATTAAGTTTAACATTCAGGAATCCATGAAAACATAATTTGTGAAGTTTAACGGAGTTAAAAGTTAGCAGGGAGTTTGCTCACTAGTTTCCATCTAAAGATGATATAGCATGTTCTGACTGAGGGATTTCTGAAAATTCAAAACGTACAGCTTTGCTATCAGTTATAATAGCAGACATAAATGAAGACAGAAAACTAAACAGTAGTAAGATTTGTAGGGTTACTGAAGTTGGGCTAGCTGGTGTATCATAGCGTTTCGTGGTGGCTAGCTACACAGCTATGGTTAGCATAATATAAACACATTAGCAAAGTGAGGCTGGAGGATGAACGCTAATCTTTTTCCACTCGATAAAAGTTAAAGTGAGGTATCCCAATGGTTAGGGACAAATGTAATCGCATGGCAGGATGCTGTAAACGGACCAAACTTAAGTCAGGAGAACAACTGAGATAATCCATCCACAATACAAGGTTAGTCATTAATATACTGCTGCATGGGCTGGGCTGTGGTTACATTGTAAGGTTTTAGAAAACTGAGCTTTAAAACGTGCTGCCGAATAGTGGTAATAAAAGCCAGAGAGGCCGACAGCGACACAGACTTTTTTAGGGGCTTGTTCAGATTAAATAGAACAAGATACAAAGCATTAAAACATGTTAAAAACACAACAGCCTTAATAAACGCAGAGTAGTTTGGATCCAGAAGCAAAGTTCATACGTCATCACTTAACAACCAGATTGTTTTGGTTGCTAACAGGTTTTCACGGTTTCCCATAGTTTGCATGGAGGACCCCAACTTGTCTGCATACAACTGCTCCCCAGGTGGTAGTGAAACTGAAAAGTGTGATGCAAACAGGAAACAGAGAACGTTTACCTTCAAAGTTAAAGTTGCACTTCTGAAACATGTTGGTAAGGCAAAACCTTTACTTTGATAGCAAACGTTATTAAATCTTTTCAAGTTTCATGAGTGTTGGGAAATTCGCTGACAAGTACTTGAGAAACAAGTCTGTGTCTGCCATGCAAACTACAGCCAGCTCTGGCAATGCACTAGTAACCAAAGCAATCACAGTGGGGGTTTTGGTGCAGCACCCGGTTGTTTGCAGTTGATTTCATGCAGTTATGTCCAACAATCACCAGCCAACCAGTCAGGGAATACAAATTTTTCTTAGCTGCAAGATGTTGTCAAGTCCTTAGCAACCAGTTTCTAGGCATGCGTGACTGAGGCATCAGTTCGCATTGTTAAAATTCAGCAGGAATTACAATTACAGGCACCTGAGTCAAACTCTTAATCTTAAACTTAAGCTGGATTCTGTCTTTACAACTCTACAAAACACGTGTCTAGTTTAAGCCTTTTCATCTTCATCATTCTGTCTCTTTATCAGAGATATTTTGCTTTGTGTTTTCACACAGTGAGACTAGATTTTTATACAATTAGAACATTTTATCTTCCTCTTTAGCTTTTAAAGTAAAGCAGAGGATTTACTGTGCTTAGTCATATTAGCATTTTACCACAGTGTGCTTTTTTTCATGGATATCTAGCCTCACATTGCCTTCATATCACCAGCAGAGTTTATTTAGCAAATATCACGGCACCATTTTTATATTTCTTTTCAAGTTTTTACCAAATATAGACTTAAAAACAAGGCAAACATGTTATTCACAGGATTAGAAATTAACACCAGCTAAAGGCCCAGATCCCAAAATATACAGTGTGACTCATCGAGTCTTTCACTTTTTTGACAGTTTCTCGGCAGCATTTCCATCAGTTTATTGTGTTACAAAATGGGTGAGTGATTAGACTCTCTTCCAGAGATGTTGATCCTCTTGCTAACGTGGCCTGTTAAAATAAAAATCACCACTTTTCTGCCAAGGACAGGAGAATTTAACGCAGTTTTGCGTCACGAGAGAAATACCTAAAAAGACTCAAACCGAGCTTAAACATTTGAATTGTCTGCAAGACCCCACATGCTTCCTTTTCCTATATTCCGATTAGGAGGTTCGTTCTTTCTTGTCCATCTTTTATTAGAAGACAAAAACAAAGCTCCTTCTTGTGTCCAAGCCATTATCCTGAGAGGTATTCAGTATGGGCTCAAGAAGTCCTATGTCTTCATAACATATTTGTCTGAACTGCTTTCCTGCTTCCTCGTTTCTCGGTTTGCTTATTTTATTTTATGCCTCATTTGGTCTGTTTTTGCTTCTCAGCTGTATTCCCTCAGTCACTTGGCTCATAAAGCAGGAGTTCACCGAAGAAGACATTTCGAGGCTTTCTGTCTGGACAGCGGATCCAAAGGATCCAAACCAGAAGAGTCGTGTGAAGTGAATTTTTCACTTGATTAGGCCGATTCAGCGTGTATCGGCTTCATGGATTTCGGCCTTTTTTGTGCCGTGTGTACTGCGTACATTGAAAATCACTTTGGGCCCAAACCTCAGAAGAGAAGACTTCAGAAAGTACCGCAGGGAGAAATGGGTCCATTGAGGGATGATTTCCAAGTATTATTTTGTCACTATCATGAATTAAATATTTTGTTTTAGCTGACTTGCGGGTGCTCATTATGCACCGCACATTTCATATAAAAATGACTGCTGGCTACATGAAAGTTTAATTTGGTTCATCCAGCTAATTGCTGTGTGATTGATTATATAATTACAGACTGTTTGTTGGCTGTTGCAGTCACAAAGCTCTGGTTTTAATTCCCCAAACTGCGGTGATGCCGTGTGTTTCACAGCTGTCCGTCTGCAGCGTATAGTGCCGTAAAAGCTCTGTTTGCGTTTGCAGTGCTAAGTACACGGCCTGAATGTTGCAGGGTTGTATTTTCTCCTCAGCCTCATATTCCCCGATATTTGTACTGATCCTCTGAGATTACACAATGCAGAGAGAGCAAGCAAGAGCCAAAGACACTCTAGTTTTCTCTCTGTAGCCTTAAATTCAGCTAACAGCAAATGCTCGACAAAAAACAAAGAAGAAAGAAGATGGATCTAGTTCAGGTGCATCAATTTTTAACTTTATCACTCATTAGTAAAACATTAAATGAGAAGAATCGTGCAGACACATCATGCCGTAATCTCTGCTGATATTCCTTCAGATCAGATTGCAGCGAGAACAAATGTATCCAACGAGATCCTGATTCTGCTATTTGTAAACAAATGTTTTCATGAGAGAGAGAGCTGAAGAGAAACTGGATCCATTCTCCCTCTATGGAGGCCACGGGAGGCTGCTGACACCCTGACTGAGGGTTGTAAAATGGTGATAAACAGTCCAGGTGAGGAACTAAGTGGATTATAAGATGGATCATCTCTCTGCAGCATGATGGGACACTCTGGGCAAAAGAACCGATGAAGCACACTTACAGTACTGCCAAAAAACAAACACACAAAAATCTATCTATCTATCTATCTATCTATCTATCTATCTATCTATCTATCTATCTATCTATCTATCTATCTATCTATCTATCTATCTATCTATCTATCTATCTATCTATCCATCCATCCATCCATCCATCCATCCATCCATCCATCCATCCATCCATCCATCCATCCATCCATCCATCCATCCATCCATCCATCCATCCATCCATCCATCCATCCATCTACCGGTATCTATCTATCTGGCGCAGCACTGAGGCGCTTCTGTGTTACTATCTTACATTACAAATAAAGTACAGAGAAGTCTACATAAATGAAACTTATTTTTACCTTTTTGTGATAAGTGGTTCACTTGCTCCGTTGATAATATTCTTCACGTACGTGTTTCCGTCGTCTTTTTCGGTGTAATTCGCGGAACAAAGTGAACCATCAAAGTGAACCCCTGCAGTATTGTCATCACCAGCCACTCGAATGAGTCGCACTTAAACAACAAGTGGCCGATAATAATGGTGAAATGGCGCACTCAGTCAGTTGTTGGCATTACGATTGGAGGCTCACATTAACTTGTTGAACTCTGTTTAGTTAAATTACATTTTTGAACTTAAACCCTTGAAAAGAGTCATTAAAACCACAAGGAAGCACAAATATTCCCCTCAAACCTGAATGCGATTAATAGTCTACTAATATTCTACTTCACATTATAAACTCGCCAGACACTTTATTAGGTACACCTTGCTAGTACCAGGTTGGATCCGCCTTTTGTTTGAGATTTTGGTCAATGCTGATATGATAACATCACACCTGCTTCACCTTCCACCACATCCTAAAGATGGTGACCGTGGAGGTCATTTGAGTACACTGCAGTCACGGTCACGTTCAAGAAGCCAGTTTGTAACACAATTCTCAGTTCAGCCTCTATGTTGCTACACTGACTTGAAGGATTACGTACTACTCGGTTATTGCACAAAATAATTTGTTGAAATCCTGAAAGCTTTGCACTTTTTGTCCAAAACCACTTTGCAGCATCACTTGTAATAGAGTAGCTGTTGAGTTATTATGCTTGATTCTTCCTTATTGCATCACCTTTTCAAATAACACCCGTTGCCCTCAAACACAGCAAGCTGCAAAACAACTTAGCGACTCAGCTCGGCCCCCTGGTTAGAGTCAAATAACAAAAGCTTTGGAACATTTATTAATCTGTGTTGAGTCTTTTCATACTCTCTGAGGTCAAAAGGTACAGTAGCTTCATATTGTGCAACTTCTTGCTCAAGTGCACTTCTGCCGTTCACTCTGAGCTTCTTAAAAGACTCGAAATGTTCGAGAACCCATTCCACAACCTTCACAGTTAATTTTTCATGGCAAGTAGTATCAATATTTTCAATATACACTACGCTGACTTCTACATTCTTTACACTGAGAGTTACCAAATGTTACTTCCTGAGGATGTTTCACAGCCCACACAAAGCCAATAAAGAGCACAATGAATATAGACATCGGCTTTAACAAACATGCAGTTTCATGTCTTCCTAACTGCTACAGCTCACTGACACAGCTCGTCAAGTCATCGCAGCATCAACGTTTGCTTCCTTGTCACGGTGTCAGAAGAAGCCGTTAGCGATGTAACACTCCCTCGTCACACCTCTGTTAATTATCATGTTAAGTTGTGGCGATACACAGATAAACTGCCACTGTAAAGCATGAAGACAGACCGTGCATACTTCCCAGGTTTAGTTAACTACTTGCGTCAGCTTCTGCAAATACTGATGCATCACAGCAGTGACATGCTTACTTTTAAGTAAAACTTTTGCTCACTTTCCTCATGCTTTTACTTTCTTTCACCTCTTTGAATCTCCAATTAAACAATAATGTTCAGAAATATATAATGTATGTATGTACATGTGAATGTGTCCCCCCACCACGGTTGGAACAACATGCATTACATTCCAAAAGTATTCACTCGTCTGCGTTCACATGCATATGAACTTGAGTGACAGCCCATTCTCAATACAGATATAACAGCTTCAACTCTTCTTGGAAGGCTTTCCACGAGGTTCGGTGTGTTTATGGGAATTTTTGACCATTCTTCCAGAAGCACATTTACAGTGGGGCAAAAAAGTATTTAGTCAGCCACCGATTGTGCAAGTTCCCCCACCTAAAATGATGACAGAGGTCAGTAATTTGCACCAGAGGTACACTTCAACTGTGAGAGACAGAATGTGAAAAAAAAATCCATGAATCCACATGGTAGGATTTGTAAAGAATTTATTCGTAAATCAGGGTGGAAAATAAGTATTTGGTCAATAAGAAAAATACAACTCAATACTTTGTAACATAACCTTTGTTGGCAATAACAGAGGTCAAACGTTTACTATAGGTCTTTACCAGGTTTGCACACACAGTAGCTGGTATTTCGGCCCATTCCTCCATGCAGATCTTCTCGAGAGCAGTGATGTTTTGGGGCTGTCGCCGAGCAACACGGACTTTCAACTCCTGCCACAGATTTTCTATGGGGTTGAGGTCTGGAGACTGGCTAGGCCACTCCAGGACTTTCAAATGCTTCTTACGGAGCCACTCCTTTGTTGCCCGGGCGGTGTGTTTTGGATCATTGTCATGTTGGAAGACCCAGCCTCGTTTCATCTTCAAAGTTCTCACTGATGGAAGGAGGTTCTGGCTCAAAATCTCACGATACATGGCCCCATTCATTCTGTCCTTAACACGGATCAGTCGTCCTGTCCCCTTGGCAGAAAAACAGCCCCATAGCATGATGTTTCCACCCCCATGCTTCACGGTAGGTATGGTGTTCTTGGGATGCAACTCAGTATTCTTCTTCCTCCAAACACGACGAGTTGAGTTTATACCAAAAAGTTCTACTTTGGTTTCATCTGACCACATGACATTCTCCCAATCCTCTGCTGTATCATCCATGTGCTCTCTGGCAAACTTCAGACGGGCCTGGACATGCACTGGCTTCAGCAGCAGAACACGTCTGGCACTGCGGGATTTGATTCCCTGCCGTTGTAGTGTGTTACTGATGGTGACCTTTGTTACTTTGGTCCCAGCTCTCTGCAGGTCATTCACCAGGTCCCCCCGTGTGGTTCTGGGATCTTTGCTCACCGTTCTCATGATCATTTTGACCCCACGGGATGAGATCTTGCGTGGAGCCCCAGATCGAGGGAGATTATCAGTGGTCTTGTATGTCTTCCATTTTCTGATGATTGCTCCCACAGTTGATTTTTTCACACCAAGCTGCTTGCCTATTGTAGATTCACTCTTCCCAGTCTGGTGCAGGTCTACAATACTTTTCCTGGCGTCCTTCGAAAGCTCTTTGGTCTTGGCCATGGCGGAGTTTGGAGTCTGACTGTTTGAGGCTGTGGACAGGTGTCTTTTATACAGATGATGAGTTCAAACAGGTGCCATTCATACAGGTAACGAGTGGGGGACAGAAAAGCTTCTTACAGAAGACGTTACAGGTCTGTGAGAGCCAGAGATTTTCCTTGTTTGAGGTGACCAAATACTTATTTTCCACCCTAATTTACGAATAAATTCCTTACAAATCCTACCATGTGGATTCATGGATTTTTTTTTCACATTCTGTCTCTCACAGTTGAAGTGTACCTCTGGTGCAAATTACTGACCTCTGTCATCATTTTAGGTGGGGGAACTTGCACAATCGGTGGCTGACTAAATACTTTTTTGCCCCACTGTATGAGGTCAGACACTAATGTTGGATCAGAAGGCCTGGCTCATAGTCTCCACTCTAATTCATCCCAAAGGTGTTCAGGTTGAGGTCAGGACTCTGTGCAGGCCAGTCAAGTTCTTCCACACCAAACTCCCTCATCCATGTTTTTATGTACTTTGCTTTGTGCACTGGTGTGCAGTCACGTTGGAACAGGAAGGGACCATCCCCAAACTGTTCCCACAAAATCGGGAGCTGAAATCGTCCAAAATGTCTTGTTATGCTAAAACATTAAGAGTTCCTTCTACTGGACCTAAGAGGCTGAGCCAAACTCCAGAAAAACAACCCCTCACCATAATCCCCCCTTCACCAAACCTTATAGTTGGCACAGTGCAGTCAGGCAAGTACTGTTCTCCTGGCAACCACCATACCCAGGCTCGTCCGTCAGACGGCCAGACGGAGAGGCGTGATTCATCACAGCTCTAGAGTCCACTGGTGGTGTGCTTTATACCACCGCATCTGACATCTGATTTTATACTCCTGTGGCCATCAACGTGATTGAAACACGTGAACTCAGTGATTTGGATGACTGAGTAAAACATGTTGGCAATGTAGTGTGTCTTCATGTGTGTGTGTGGCATGTCTTTAAAAACAGACTCATCCAGCACCTCCACCAGGTTAAATTGTGGCTGTCAGTGCTTAAGTATTGTGGTTGTTTCCCTCCATCCAGCTGTATTGATCTTTTCTCCTCAGGGCGGCTATCTCAAATTAGCAAATAGATCACAGCACCTTGAGAAGCAATTAATTTGGCCTCGGAGGATCTCTTTGTACTGTGTGTTGGAGCATGTGGGGATATAGATAAAGGAGCTAATGTGGGTTATTATCAGCTGCTTAGAAGAAATTGATTCACATGGTTAGCCAGACCCCAGGCATATGAGCGGTCTGGTGGAGCAGAACAATCAGAAAAATGATGCAGGAAGACACGTAAAACACGAATAGCTAACACGAAGCATGTCAGGACATCATGATCAATCTGATATAACTCTGCAAACCTGTTTTCAGTATATGCAGCTGATAAGAGTGATACTGGGCAGAACTGTGCCCACAGAGTCACCAGCATCTACGTACTGAAGTGATAAGAGTTACTGCACACACCTCCCCTGTCCTGGTAAAAGATCTGATCAGGCAGATAGGTGGTCTGTTTTAAATGCTTGTGAATCTATTCCAAGGCTAACTTACACGTTACAAAAACAGACTAAGGACATTTTTATTGAATTAATCAACTGCAGCTCTACACCTGTACAGCTTCCATTGGAATTAAGAGTGTAAGCAGCAGCCAGGTGCTGCTGATCAAATGCACTTGAGTAAATGATGAGCAGCAAGTGTGAGCACCTCCATGAAAGCAGATGTTCTGGCGGTGTGCAGGTCTGGAGCGTTCAGGTGTGTGTAAACACAATGCTAAGAAGGAAAAGCATCAGCAACATGCTCAAACTATTACCTCCCTTTAACAGTCTGGGAAGGGTTATAAGTCCATCATTCTACCATGAGAAAAATCATTTGTCAATGTGGAAGCCATAGATGTCCCAGGAGTGGACATCTGGGTAAATTCACCCTAACAACAGACTGTGAAATGCTCAGAGACAGCAAAAAACCAAGAGCTACATGTCAGACTCTACAGGCCACAATTGTTCTGACAGTACAATTATAAAAATACTTAATCAGTATAACTTATTTGGAAAGGTTTAGACTTAGATTTTCAAAATTGGATTTGAAGAACCACAAGACTTCTGGAAGACTATCCTTTGGACGGATGACATAAAACTGGAGATGTCTGGTTATAATGCACAGGGACACATCTGGTGAAGTCGAAAGACCATCATACCAACTTTCAGCACGGCGGTGGAGGCGTGGTGATTTGGTCTTGTTTTGAGATCCTTGCAGCAATTGAGACTACTATGAACTCTGCTGTATACCAAAATATTCTAGAGTCAAATGCAAGGCCATCCGTCTGCTTGGCTTAAATTGGGTCATGCAATAGGACAATGATCCCAAGCACTGCAGCAAATCTACAACAAAATGGCAGAATAGCAAAAGAATCAAGGTGTTGTAATGGTCCAAAGTCCAGACCTCAATCGAAGTGCTGTGGAAAAACTTAATGAACTGAAGCAATGTTGTAAAGAAAAATGGGCCAAAATTCCTGCACAATGGTGTGACAGACGGATACAGTAATAGAGGAAATGATAACTGCAAGTTATTGATACTACGAGGTACTGAATCCAAGGTGTGTTTAGTTTCTCTTCTTTGAAAAACTAAGAACATCCAATCAAGTATATTGTCTTTTTGTAAGTGAATGAACAGATTTGGAACTTTTGTTTTCCAGATGATCTACTCAGCATCAGAAATTTTCAGACAAAAATGACCAAATCTCCACAGCTGAGGAGCTGGAGGCATTCACTGCAATATTTCTGTAGATTATTATCAACCAAAAAAACATTGAATAAATTCTGTTGGCGCTAACGCAGTCGTACAAATGTAGCAAACATCTAAACCTGACAGTTTTTTAAAGAAAGCTCAAACACGAACTTAACTTTATAAAGATAATAATGTTCACTTTGATCAACCCTGTCAGAGAAGCATTGCTATAACTATCTCTATACTGAGGCTTTAGCTTGAGGTGCTTCATGCTACTAGAATACTAGAAGACGAGGCAGCGCAGGATTGTATTACCTCTACTTTCAGCCTTGGAAAGTCTTCACAATAAGCGACAGGGATTTTTTTTGTCATGCAGGTTTTACCTCATTGGCTCTGGTCCTGTTGTGCTGTGCTTGAGCACATTTCGTGCAGCCTGGATGGAGACATTTGGGATGGAGGGGGGAAAAAAATCAGGAGTGACACACGAAAAAGGTCATGAGCCGGACTCTAATGCTTCCTGCAATAAGGCAGCATTGCTGTTCTCTAAAGGTTGATAAACTCAATCCCCGGTGCCGTCTGAGTGCAGATAAGAGCAGCAGACTGTGCAACCACTGCTGAGCAGCTCGCTGGGACTGCTGGGACTCTCTGAGCTTCGGAGCAGGGAAAGTTTGATAGAAGCATTGCTTGTAAAAACCTGAGAGAGATTAGCACTAATGAGCTGTGACTTGCTTGTGGAGAGAGTGGACTGTTAATGATGCCTTGTTGTTCTGCTGCTTCTCGCACATACTTAATGCTCACATCTTTATGCACTGAGGGTTTTTGGGTTTTTTTTTTGGTGTGAGCATCATTCCCCTGCCTCTGTTCACCCTGATTTTCTGTTTTCAGCTGCCTTTAATAAAACTGCATCTACATTCATTCATATTAGACAGCTGGAGTCACAGATACCTGAGGATGTTGCAGGGAAATTGCTTTAAAAAAGAAAAAGAGGCAGCGGGATTAGAGAAGGCTCTGAAAGCCAAACACAGTGTGAGACAGCGAGCTTCATAAACGCGGCTTTGTCCCTTTTCACCTTCAACATCCACGCCTCAGTGTTTTCTCCAAATATGATCAATTATTGATGGGGGAAACCAGCATGAAGGAGGCTGTCAGGGTGCATTTTTCTCTTTGCTGCACGATGAGGGGGAAACCGTATTTTGGGACAAAGTGTAAGTGGGTCCATGCTGTGAGAGTGGAAGAATAAAATTATATATGCATAAGAAGGGATGGAAGAAAAGCCGTCCCTCGACAATTTACTGGAAACAAAGAGTCCAAAATTTAATAAAAGGTAAAAGCAGAGATGAGGATATAAACAGGGAAGCTGAGTCAGAGAGCAATAAAAGAAGACGCTGAGCACCGAGGGAAAAGGAAATGATGAGTGCGAGCTTGGACTACTTATAAAATGTCCTCCACATCGTTCAAGGGCCCGCTCCGAGAGCCCATTAAAACAGAAGCTGACTACTCTGTTGACATTTTGTGATTTGGATGTAAAAAATGATGTGGAGGCAAAGAAAGAAAAAAACGAAAGGTGCTCGGGCAGTGAGGACAGCAGTGAGAAGCATCTGAGTGTTTTTCGTTCTGTTTCTTCCTCTTGATGTTTTGCCGGTTATTTATTTTCTCCATTATCTCAGTTTTTCACAGACCCCTGTGCCAGCAGCCCCTGTCTCCATGGAAACTGCAGCCAGCGCAACGGCAGCGAGGAGGGGGAGCAGGCCTACACCTGCGAGTGCGCCGAAGGCTACGAGGGGGAGAGGTGCGATCAGGTCCTGCTGGACCTGCCGGCCGCAGACTGGGACCCCGCCACCCCCTCCGCTCCTGAGCTGGCCACCCCAGTCGCCTCCACGACCACAGCCGCCACTCAGCCGCCGCAACCGACCACCGTCCCCACCACCACAACGCCGCCTCCTCCCACCCTGCAGCCATGGCAACCCAAACCTGGGCAGAGGTTGCTGGTAGTGCCGTGGGAGGCAGACAGGGTGAGATAAATTTAAGCTGCTGTAGAGCTTAAATTTAAAAAAAGTACAAAGATTTCATGCTGTGTGGCGATGCGTGTGTGTTTCAGGTGACCGAGGGTCTGCACTGTGTGAGTCCTGAGCTTTGTGAGCTGACATCAGGAACTCTGACTCTGTCTCTGGAGGTGCCTGAAGAGACGGCTGTAAAGTAAGAGTACCATCAAGTACCTTTTATAACTCATTGCTGTCCCCTTAGAGCAAGCTCTGATCAACCAGAACCACAGCCCGCAGGGCGAGCTCTACCTGTGGGGCCTTGTTTATTCATCTCGCTCTGTTTCCGCTGTATCTGTCTGGTTTCTTTTAAGTACTCGAGAGATGCCGTTTGCTCAGCAGACAGAATGACAGCTTAATTAAATTTTCCCAATAGAGATTCAGAGACCAAATAAACTTGCTTGGGAATACGAACCCGGAACATGTTTGTGTACATGAGAGCTTCTGTAAATTCAATAAACGCACACATTCATCCAACTGAAATAACATCGATAGCAAAAAGACAGTTTGACACCAGTATTGTGTTTTAATCATGTGTTGTTGCTGCTAAATTACTCCAGACTAATATTAACACAGGGACTACGATTTCTTTCTTTCTTTCGGTAAACCAGACTTTAAAGGGCTTGGAGGTTAGCCCTTTAAAGTCTGAGCTGTAAAATAATGGCCAGAAAATTCAGATTTTTTTGAAAATGGAGTGTTTATTGAACCTTCTGCCTTTTTTTCATACCTTGGTTCATGTGATGAGTGGGTATAAGTGGGTCAAAACCCTGTTAAGGGATTACCACTATGGTTTAAAGACCTGGGACTCTCCATCTTTCAGTTTTAGAGGTGACGAAACTTAAGATGAGAAACATCTTCCTGAAACTTAAAGAAGTCCAGTGCTTTCTTTCCAAGCTCCTTAGACTCCCATAACGTGGACAACTGAGAACCTACACAGACGAAATAGCGCTGATTTTAAATAAACTAGTTTTCAACTAATCGTGAAGACACTGCTTCTGTCTGCTCAGCTGTGGCATGCACTACACTGCATGTAATACACACATGAGAGTACGAGAGTGTTGCGAACACTGGAGCTGGAGATGCTCTGCTCAACAAACCATGTGATGACATAATTTCAGAGTTCCCTAAGGATAGTCTTTTGCTTTTTATGCTGTGAAAAAAGTCTGTTTCATATCAGTGCTCTATCTGTGATAGGCCACTGTCAGCCAATAATATTGACAAATGTCTCAGGCATGCTCTGATGGAAACACCTGTTTGTGTGCAGTGCTTTGGAATGATTAGTCTTCTTCGATCCATCGTGGGGGAGGGCTTCAGCATATCCCAGCTATCACAGGCCGTGTAGACCCTGGACAGGTGGTCAAAGTATTTTGTAGTGGTGCTATAATGGGAAAAAAACTCCTGATAAAGGGGTTTGAGCTGTATGTATCCTAAATCAGCTATTTTCCTGCCCTCATAATTCAGAGTGCTTAGCAGTCTAGTTGTAGCAGCAGTAATTTTTTATGTTTTTTCTGATACTTACAACTCTTTCATTTACAACCAGGAAAATTTCCCATCTCAGCTTTTTGTAATTACCGCGTGAACAACATGACATGAACTTGTGGCATTAGCTCAGTGATGTGGAAATGCCCTCAGGAGAGAGTGTTGTGGGGAAAACTTTCACCTACAAGTGGCCAGCGATAGCTTTTCACCTCTGTGTTATGTGAGCACACAAACACCAGAATCGAGCTTAAAAAACCATCTCAGCAAAATTAGCTCAGCTCTTTGGCTCCTAATCAGCAAGAGGAACAACAAAGCACGCTGTCCGGTATATCGGGCGCATAATTAACATCAAGATACATTAAAATAGATTCTACTTTGTGCAGCCTTTCATCTGCATACTTGCATGCAGAAACTTTCCTTGGAAACCGAACACAGCTCAAAGATTTTTAAGCTAATTGCCTCCCACTTGAATCCCCTCGTGACTCGGCTCTTGCACGTAAGACTTTGGCGTTACGTGACTGAAAGTGCGTTCTGTATTTTCGGAGCTTGTTTGCTCGCAAACTTTCTTCCTCTTGCTCAGTAAATAAGGGTCAGTGAATTATGCTGAAGGAATGGTCAAGGTGAATGCTGGGGGTCCTTTATGTAGAACCTCCTTACATATTGCAGGCACGACTCGGGCCCCTCATCACGACCGCAGACCGAGAGCTGCGAGTTAATCAACTGCTGCTGCTTTGTTTTCATACTGTATAATTGCACATGACATCTGAACGCACGCCCAGATGCAGGCAGTGAAGGGCACTCTTACAAACCTGACGCACCGCACTTAGGAATGAAGCAGCAATCCCAAAGTGGCATCGATTTAGAGATGCTGATAGTATGATGATGAAGCTTCAGATCCCAGAGAAGCCGGAGAGAGTAGCTGTCATGTCTCTAAACAGATGTGCGTACGCTGAACCTGAGTATCACTCGCAAGACTATGAACTGTTTTAATGCAAGCGCTTTGAATTAATAATAATCACTCTAGGTCACAATTATTCACTGGCCACGAAAAATGAGACAAATGCCAACATGAAGTCGAACAAAGCCTTACACACTCCCGACACGCATGAGTGTAGAGCATTCAAATGCAGGACTAGCTGTCAGATATCACCGGGCACATTTTCATTTAAAAAACCCCCGGATATCTCGACTCCTCATGTTGCGCCTCAGGCTGAAGCGAAGGAAAACTCATTTCAGCTACAAGCAGCCCGTCCACCATCTTATTACTGCAGTCACTGCTCGTAGCTTCACCTCCAGGCTCAGCCCCCCTCTTTGCCGCAGCGCTGTGGGACAGCCATCGTATTGATTCATCCAACCTGCCCTCGCTCCTCAGCTCAAACCTACAATATATCCTTATGGACCACAAAGTGTGCCTGGCAGATTTCTTTTTAAAAGCAAAATTGGCTTACTTAAGCAGTTCTGTCCTCTTTTGAATAATAAATTTAGTGCTGTGTAAAAGTCTTAGTCTTTAGTGATGTTTAAAAATAGTTTTCCAGGTTTTCTGAAGGTCTTTTTTTGGGCATTGTACGGTGGCCCTGAGAGGCCAAACAGACAGCAACTTAAGAAAACACCAGCAATAAGAAAGCACACAAAACACAACGGAAACAGGAAAAAAGAAAACAGAAATAGGAAAAAACAGATCTCAAAAAGCACAAGGGAAGTGTTTCTGGGGAGACAATAACCCGATGGACCAGTTGCAGGAACCAAAATATGCTAAGGATTTTGCTGGGAGACACTTAAAAGAAGTGGAGGATCTATCGTTTTTGTGAGGAAAGAAAAGATGAGATGTAAGTGTGTTAGCCTGACTGTTAGCCTAAAAATCTGTCATCAGTATTATGTGAGTCATGATAAAACAC
This sequence comes from Aulonocara sp. 'chitande type north' Nkhata Bay, assembly GCF_057382095.1. NCBI lineage: Eukaryota > Metazoa > Chordata > Actinopteri > Cichliformes > Cichlidae > Aulonocara > Aulonocara sp. 'chitande type north' Nkhata Bay. The sequence continues at coordinate 13,018,616 of NC_141357.1, forward strand.
GCCTACCATGTTTTGGGTTCCTGCAACTGGTCCCTCGAGTTATTGTCTCCCCAGAAACACTTCCCCCTTTTTTTTGTTGTTGACCTATTTCTGTTTTCGTTTTTTCTATTTCCGTTTTGTTTTGTATGCTTTGGCAGCATTTTTCTTATTGCTGGTGTAGAATTGGCTGCTTTTTACTAGATTTCAGTCCACTTTATGTACCTGACCATTTTCAGAGGAGTGTTAAGCCACTTAAAACTCATGAATCATTCAAGCCCCAAAAGGCACCTAATTCGAGGTATATCTTGTGTCTACAAAGAACCAGTTTTTAATTGTATCTTTAAGTGCTTTGTTACTAGCAGCCTGTCACAAAACACGCAGCAAAAAATGCCAAATACAGCACAGTTTGACAGGCATAAGATAAAATATTTGCACCGGTAAGGTGAGAGTTGTTAGTTGGATACCTGGCATAGTATGGCGTCTATCCTTAAGAAATCTGAGGAAACTGGAGAGTGGAAGACAAAAGAAAAGGTATCTACAGCAGATGAACAGAATCTGAAAGTCATGTCCTTAAGACAGGAAAAAATCCAGCAAAGCGACCAACAAGACCCGAGAGATGCATCTGAGCCTTCAGTTGATCATCTACTGTTCACTGAAGCCTCATCAGAAATGGTCTCAGTGGAATATTGGCTGTCAAGAAGTTATTCTTAAGGAAGGGAAACAGGGAGAAAAGACTGACGCATACCAAATTACACAAGAATTGGACTGAAAATCAGTGACAAGAAGTCTGATGGAGCGACGAATCCAAATGAGCAATCATAAGGATGTATGGAGGAGATGAGGAGACAGGTACAGCAGTGAGTGTCTGCAACCATCTGTCATGGTTTGGGGCTGCGTTTCAGCCTGTGGTGTTGTGGATCTTGTCAAAACGATGGAAATACAGAATAAACACAGAAAAGTAGCATCACTTGCAGCAATTTGCTTTTTCTTCATAACAATGATCCCAAACATGCTGCCAAAGCACACCTGGATAGAAAAACACTGAATGAAACACTGCGTGTCATGGATTGGTCTCCCCAGAGCCCGGACATCAACATTAGTGAAGCAGTGTGGGGTCATCTTGACAGAGAACAGAACAAACAGCAGAAACATCCAAAGAAGAGCTTTGGATGTCCTTCAGGAAGCCTGGAGAACTATTCCTGAAGACTACTTTATAAGGAAGTTGGACTAAGAGAGTTCAGACTGGTTATTAAATATTGAGCTTATTAGAATTGTATAAACTCTGTTTATGCCTCATATACTGTATTGCCAAGAACACTTACACTTGTTATAATAAGTCCCTGCACCTATTTCCCATGACGGGCTGGCTCAGTATGTTTACACAGCACTACAAATATCAGTCTTTAATTCTGAATAATTTATTACCATTTTATATTTTTTCATGCCAGCAAAGTTGACTCTGATTTTTTATGTTTTAGTAATGAATCAAACAGCTTGTTACAAACACTCCTGTGTGCTTATTTGTCACGCCAGGCACATCCTGTATCTGTCATTTTTTTATCCTAATTTCTCTGTAAATCTGTTTCATCTGTGGCTGAGTGTATGAAAAGCACACAGAGGTAATAATAACAATTACTGCTCTTATAAGTAACAAGCGTTCATTAGAACAGATACGTGACGGCGGGAGCTGAGAGCGTAATCAGATTGATTTTTGTTTTTGTTAATATTGGATGGATTAGGTGTGGGAGTGGGGTTAGAGGGCTTCTCAATTGCATTTAAACAAGAGGAGGCTCATTGAAGCTGCTGCCTCTCACAACCCCCAGTGACAGATTTCACTCTGCTCTGCGTGGTGATCCAGCTCGGCTCAGCTCGGCTTGGCTCTGCTCTTTACTGTCTCTTCAGCAAGCAGCTGGTGGAGCTCGGCGTCTCTGGCATGAAACATGGCGCGCATTGTTCTTCTCGCTCTGCCCAGAGGGATTAGATCATCCTGCTGGCAGCACGATCCCCAGAACAGTAGGCCTCCAGATACGGGATTTACCCTCATGGTCCGTGTTGGCTGTGGCTTTGGTAGCAGTGAGAGATGGACTGAGCTCTGTAAATAATACTTTGTCTCATCGATATCATTTGGGTTGCTGATCTTGGCCTCTGCATAGACATTAATTTGGAATTGCTCAATAATAGGTTTGTCTAAATAAGAGACCAAAGAGATCATTTTGGTGTCACTGGTATTTTTATGTGACTTATGTTTGAATTATGTGGTCTGCAGAGACCTCCGTGTCCCCGGGGGTCTATTTAATGGCTCAGTGTGAATGATGGATGCCAGCAACACTGATTGTATTTCACAACTCTATTCACAAGATTCACAGTGTTTCCACAAGACGCATCAACCTCTCTGGCAGTCATTACTCACAGACCTGACTATGATCCCAGCTTGGACTCACCAACAGGAGGACAGTACTTTAATCATCGGGTACGCCGCACAAAATGTCCTTCGGTACAAAAACTGACTGACTGTTGAGCTGCTGTCGACCATGACGTGTGCACACGGGATGATATTTCACCAAACTTCTTCTTTTGAATAAAATAATCATTAGCAGAAGCAGGCAGCTTCACATAGAAGATTCATTCATGTGTCTAATATTTCAAGCTGACATGCTGACATTTTAAAAAGGTTCATGGCTGGCAAGATGGATTAGACCCTCGCTAGGTATACAGTAGCAAAAGCGTGCACTACGTGGATTGTGTTTGAGCACTGAGTCTTGAATTTTCTTGTGCAACCTATGATTTACACACTGAAGGCTGTAAGCGTTCGTCACGAGCTGGGAAAGCAGCCTCATCATACTTGATTCCCTTCCTGTCTCTGCTCCAAACAGGGTCGTGGTGAATGCCAGTGGAGCTCCCGTGCTGTGGCGAGTGAACGAAGAGGGTTTCCTCCGTTCGTCCATTTTGAACGGCACCACCATGTGGTTCCTGCAGACCCCGGATGGACTGGTGGTGCCAGACCACTTGCTTCCCCTGGGACAGAACTACTTCCTGAGTAAGCCTCTGGTGTCCTGGTACTTTTTAATAATGCCTTTTGGGAAATATTAGCATGCAAACACAGGAAACTACAATAGTGGACATGTGCCAAACATCAGCATGTTAGCATTTAGCTCTTTGAGGCAACCAGCCCTGAGCTGTATTTCTGGACACAGAAGCCAAGAATCTGGATTTGTCTTTACTTAAAGGCATCAAAATTAAACAGCCTTGAGAAGAACAGAGGATTTAGTTTGTTATGAATAATTTCTTTAAAAAAGCTGGTAAATCCGGTTTGAGTATGTTTGGCTCAGATTGCATAGAAAATATAGGCATACGGTGCTTAACAAATTTATTCGACCAGCTGCCATAAAATCAAGAAAACACTTTTTTAAAATTGAAAATGATGTTGTTATTTTTTAAGCAAATATTAAACTGAATTCATGTTTTCAAATCCAAATTTGAGCAGAAACACTGCAAATGAATTAGGCGCAACACTCGACCACTAAAAACAAATGTTCAGGAACGCAAGTAAACGGATGCAGTTTGGCATCTTAATCAAAAATAATATCGCACTTGTACTATTTTTCTGCTTTTTTTGGTAAAAACATTTAATTTGAACATTTCTAACCACAATGATTATAGATATTATAGATTAACGAGCTTGTGCTTATTGGCGGATTAACCATGACAGAAACATAACAAACAAGAGCTCAACTCCTCCTGAAGGACAGGGCCTATATCAAATCTGTGATGTCAGCATTGGTAATATAAAAATCTAGTGTAGCGAATTAATTAATGTCAAAATATAAAGTTAAAGAGCTCAATGCCCCCCTAGTGACTAATATATTGGTTCAAAGTTTGGAGATGATCCAATAGAAACTAAGATTTTTCCCTAATTCGTGTGACTCTGGCCCTTGACCCTTAACCTCGAAGCACTACATACTAAAACTGCCTATTTTATTAACTTTGCCGATATGATTGCAGCAGAATTAGTTGAAACCTTTAGCTTCTATAGGCTGTAAAGATTTTAAGATTCGAGTGTGTTGTACAGCGGTCTCCGTGCCCTGTCATATGATACATTACTTGATATGGTTTCTGGAATTTCGTTTTCAAGGTCGACTTTGACCTTGCTGCCTGAGAATGAAGGCCAAGGTCAAATGTTTAGCCCACCTAGGTACTCGTGTCCCCCAAGGCTTGGTGTATTGTTGTGAAGTTTGAGGATGATCTATAAAAAAATTGTGGGAAATATAAATAGATAGTCCCTCGATGACTCCAAACCAGCCATAACTTTATTAAAACTAGATACATATTTACAGAGAATCGTGTGTTTTTTTTAAATTATTTAATGTGTATGGCAGTTCATCCAACAACCACAGAAAAGCTGAATTTGAAACATTGTCAAGAAGCTCCAAATAGATCATTTACAGCCGAGCCAAGAACATCAGAGGATTAATGAATTTAAATAAGTTGTAATTGCGACGTTTATTCTTCAGTGTCATCGGGGGAAAATAACATAACATTTGCATATGTGAGTCAGAATGTTTTATTTGCATACCGAACAGACATTTATGCTGATATTCCATCTGTGTTTTAATACCGAGCTTCACACGGGCAGTTTTTGAGTATTCACAGAGTGGTGCCAAAAAACCATGGCGTGAGCTACAGCGGGTGCCGCCGGGGGTTAATTGGAGCCTCGCTCCTTTGACTGAAGGGCTGGCTGACCCCTGCGTGTGCTCTACATACCTGATGCTGTTTCGCTACTCTTCCCGGCTGCTGACCTTGACACGTCTGGTAACTCGGTGGCAGCTTCACCGGAGAGAGACGGAGGGAGGGAGAAAGAGAAGGACACGGTGGCGGTGGCAATGACACTGGGGAGTTAAATCAGAGAGAAGAGAGGATGAGGAAGGATGGAAGAAGGAGAAAGAAGAGTTAGATAAGGAGGGAGCAAGGGAGGAAAGGAGACAACAAAGAAAGGGATTAGAGGAAAGGATAAAGGGGCGTGAAGGAGGCGTGAATGAAGGACAATTTGTGGGAGAAGGATGAAGACGCAGGCGGTATCGCATTTATTGAATAAAAATGCTTGCAACAAAACCAAACTCACATCTACGCATGATTTTAAGCGTGCTGCATGTTTCCCTGCAAGATCAGGGGACAGGAGGAAAGACACAGGCACCCATCTACACATGGGACGGAAGTGCCATGTTTGTGGCCATGTGCTTTCCTCGCAGTTTAAAAGCGCAATGACTGCGCAGGTCCGACTTTCAGTGTCATTGTGCTGACGATGGTTCGGTCGGGGATGACGGAGGAACACGCGTCGTTTTATCAGGGCTCCGATTGGCCGAGGAGCTTGCATCATCGCTGTCGTCACCGGTGTTGCTCCAAAAGAATGGCAGGTGATATCCACTACGAAGCTATTTTTATCCGAGTGCCCGCGAAGCTGTCAGCTTTGATTGAACCTATAATACGACATGTTCTACATTTATAGATCCAGAGATGGGGAGAGACAAAGACAGAGAGGCACAGTCTCTATTTTGGTCACTGTAATGAACTGAATCCATCAATTCTTTTATTACCACTTAAGTTTTATGCAGTTTTGGGGCAGCGGTGTGTACTTTTACTAAAGCATTGTTAAATGAAAGCTGTGTGCGGCTGCTGCAGGCCGATGTTTGATGATTCACTCAACATGCTAAAAGGCTAAAAATACAGCTGAGCGCTAGGCGAGAAAAGAGAAGGGCTTGCCAACAATTCATCCTCTGGGGACCAGGAATCCTTTTAAAAACTCTCCAAAAGGTGTTGCGATATTTATAAATGAAGAGCCGTGTCTGAAAATAGAAAAAGAAAGTACATCTTCAGACTGCTGTATGGTTAAAAACTCCACCACCGAGTCCAATTATCCATCCAAATTATCCATCACATATTACTGTACTTGTTGTATAAATGAGCAGATTACACACTCTCTTGTGGCAGGTGTGATTCGCGTTGGCGCTCCCACGGCCCCGGAGGTCACGCTCCGTCTCAACCTGACGGTGAAGGCCAGCAGCTGTGTGGAGCCCGGCAGCAGCTTCAGTGACCCTCAGTGCTCCGGAAAAGGCAAATGCATCACCCAACCCTCTGAGGTGAGAACGTTTCTTTTCTTCACCCGAGAACACATTTCAGTGCTCGCTGATACAAGAAGCTACTTTCAGCAGTCAGTATGTGACTAAAATGAAGAATCCTTGCTTTAATTCAAAGGGTTTTTACAAATTAAAGCCTTTTTTATACACAGCCCTCCAATAGGTTCACGTTTTATGGGACAAACTAGCATAAATTAGTGAAATAAATAAAGGTAGCACCGCTGAATGGGCACGCTCATTGCTTTAGTTTTAGCAATCTCTTTATTGCTTTCTAACATCTAAAACATGCAACTTCCAAAAAAGTTGAATTCCCATTATCATCATCATCAGAGATGCATTATTGTGCTCTGTTTTGATCACTGAAATTTAATAGCTGGAAGAACAAACACTGCGGTGCTATTTTTGATTTATGCAGGCCTGTTTTAATTATCCGTTGCTCATAGTTAAAAATGGATCCACTGAGCCCCAACATTCACGTACCGAACCAAAAAAAGATGTAGCGGTTGGTTGTGCCTCTTAAGCGTGAATGAAAGTGTAGAGAGGGAGGTGTTGGAGAGGTCATCTCGCCGTGTCTGGTTTTGTGCCGTTTCTTCTGTTTTCCCTCGTTAGCTGAGAAAACCAAACTGTGTCACCGCTGCTCATAATTGCATTGTTGTGTCGCTGAATTATTTCACAATCTGCGATCTCATTATTACTGTTTCACAAGTTTTTCCTCCCTCCTGCCGTTTCGCCGTTAGGGCTCCCTGATTTGACGCGTGAAATCTGTGTGCTGTCGCTTTTTTGCAGAGCACCTTCTTCTGCGAGTGCGAAGACGGCTACACCGGGATTTTTTGTGAGGAATATGACGCCTGCCACCACCGACCTTGTCGCAACAACGGCACCTGCACTGACATCAGGCAGGGGGGTGAAGGACGCAACTTCACGTGCACCTGTCAACCAGGTGTGTGTGGTGAACTTGTTCTCATTCCAGAGCGTCAGATATTGCTGCTTGGAGGCGGATGCTTGTGCTCGTGATTTTCACTCACTGAGTTGTTTTGTTTTCATTCACTTTTTTCACCAAAGCTGACTTTGCAAGGTTAAGAAAAGATTGTGTTTTGGGTTAAAACTCACAGCATTAACCCTTTTGTGTGTGGCCTATCACACTATCAGTGTTTTTATGCCATATCGTGTGGTTTTACTTTCAGTGCTGTTTTTGAGATAGACTGTTTGAACATCTCAATTCAGGTTTATTTATATAGTGCCAAATTACAACACCATTTGTCTCAAGGTGCTTTATATTGCAGTGTCAAGATACAGTACTCTGAAGAAAGCTCAAACAATGAGCAACACGTGGTAAGGATGTTGGTAAGGAACAACTCCCTGAAAAGAGAAAAAGGAGAAAATAGAGAGATGGGACAAAAGGGAGGGAGAAGGTAAATTAATGATCTGTTCAAATGGTGAATAAAGGTGGTAAATGGAAAGAAGTGCTCAGTGCATCACATCAAGTCCTGCATCAGTCTGAGCCTATAGCAGCATACCAAGAGGGTTCAGGGTCACCTGATCCAGCACTAACTATAAGCTTTATCAAACAGGAAAGTTTTAGGGATAATTTTGAAAGTAGAGAGGGTGTCTGTCTCCCGAATCCAAACTGGGAACTGGTGCTACAAAATACTCGTCTCCCATTCTACTTATAGAAACTCTACACAAGTAAGCCTGCAGTCTGAGAGTGCAGTGCTTTATTTGGACAATATGGTACTATGAAAATCTGTAAGATATAATAGGGCCAGAATATTCAAGATCTTGTATGTGAGGAGAAGGATTTTAAATTCAATTCTGGATTTTGCAGGGAGTCAATTAAGACTCTCTCTTTTTAGACCCTGTCAGGACTCTCGCTGCAACATTTTGCATTAACTGAAGGCTGTAATAAATTACAGTTGTCCAGCCAATGAGTGATAAATGCATGAAGTAGCTTTTCAGCAGCACCCGGAGACAGAGATGGAAAAAGAAAAGCACACCCACATATTTCTTTAAAATGCAAATTAAAGGACGTACATTCCTCACAGTGTTACTGGAGGCCAAGGTAATGCAATCCAAAGTAAGTATCAGCTAGACACCATGTTTCTAAGAGCTTTTGGGCCGAGTACAATAACCTCAGTTTTATTTGAATTTAGAAACAGAAAATTTCATCCAGGCCTTTATACCTTTAGGACATCTGGCTTGATGGATAAATATAGCTGGGTGTCATCTGCATAGCAATGGAAATGTATGCAATGTTTTCTTGTAATGTATAAAAACTAGAAATTTAAAAAGTAGTGGTCCCAGTATGCTTTTGTATTTGAAGAAGATTCCCCATTCACATATTTTGGAACCTGACTGTGTTGTCTTGGCTGGGAGGTGAGAGCTTCTTTCATTAAGAAAATGTCTGAATAAAAAGAGCAGCAGAGAGTAGCCTGAACTTTTGATCTTGTCAGATTTATTTTGAGACGGGAACTGGAAAAAAAGACCCTGTGGAAGGTAAATGTCACAGGTGACTACTGATTGCCAGTCACTTCTCATTAGCATGTTGTGCTAACGAGCCCTCTGTGAGCATCTGTTTGGAAAAAAATTAAGAAAGCGGAAACAGACAGCAAACACCACCGTCTTTACTAGGTGGCTCAGGTGGTCTTGCTGACATTATTCTTTAATTAGAAACCAAATTAGGCACAACTCTGAGCAGCCACTCTTAATAATATTAAATATTACTACGATCATGCTGTAGTTAGGCGTTGTTAGGTGGTTGCTAGACAATGTGATGACATCATAATATAACATGCCTAAATTGCGTTTACATTAGGTGTCATTACAGTAAAATTAATATCAGGCTTTTTTAATAAGGTGTTGTAAGTGCACAAAGGCTACAAATGTGTCAATTTAGCCAGCTGGTAGGTTGTTGCTAGGCAAGATGATGACATCTTAATGTATCATGCATCCCTCAAGTTACGTGGATATTCATTATTTAGTTATTACCCTAAAGTGAAAATCATGTTATAGATGGCATTACAGCCTGTTGTTAGGTGGTTGCCAGGCTGGTAACATAATAATCATGATATCTGATGTAGATAAAGACTCTCAGGGGTGTAAGGTGTACCTGTGTGCCATTTTTGGCTGTTGAACTGATTGTGTGGGAGCAATTTGCAGGCAAACAGAGATTTCATGTATTGGAATAAAACAGCTAAAAGGTCAAGAGTAATAACACAAATGTAATAACACAGTACTTAATTAGCAATCCAACAATCTAACATTGAAAGCAAATCATTTCCAGCTTTTCCATGTATTCATCACTTTAGTCTTCTGCAGATGTATAAATATTTATATATCACATCCTTGTATGATAACAATACACAGAATGTTAACTCCAGCAAAAGCAGTGTGATCATAAACCTCGTGTCTCTCAGGTTATGAAGGAGAGCGTTGCCAGTTGTTGGTCGATCACTGCGTCTCCCAGCCCTGCAAGAATGGAGCCACTTGTTTCAGCAGCCTGGCCGGGCCCAGGTGTTACTGTCCCGAAGGTAGGAAGCCCGTTATCGCATGCTAGAACCAATCGTGTGCCGTCAGTGAATCAGAAGGAATGAGTGAAGCTGCCAGAAATGAGTGGTCTGTGTGCTTGAGATTGCCAAGAAACCTCACAGCTTATGGTGTTTGTGTGCCTTTGTGAAAAAGAAGGAAAAAGAGAGAAATCTGTAGAAATACGTTTGCCGCAGTAGTGTGTGCAGCTTTTAGCTGTTATCATAGACGCTGCGTGTGCGTGCGTGTGCATGTGTGAGAGTATCTGTGCCACTGACATGCTTAATTTGAGCCCTCCTCCTCTATTTTAATTAGTCTTCATAGCCCAATTGACCTAAAACCTGTGGCCACAAAGCAGTTGTCAAAACAGCATTTCTCAACACTGCGGTTTCCAGTATGTACACAGACTGTGAAAATATTAGCCGACCGTGGACATCAACATGTGAATAAAGAGAGCCTTGAGTGAAAATTGTTTTGTTGTTCCAGGGATAAATCCCAGCAGTCAGTTCATTCTCAGTCTGGAGGAGGCCTCACACACATTATCAGTCTACAGCTGCCTAAGGAGCAAGGTCTCCAGAGAGGAAAGGAATTCATAATCCACTGCTTTTATGAATGTTGTCTTAAGATTAAAGCAATATTGGTGAAAGCTCAGTCAAGAACTGTGCCAAAGCAGTCACTGTGCTGAGATTTTGTGAAGGGAGAGGTTTGAAAAAACTTCATGCTGCATCTGAATTTTGACTTGTAGACAAGTTTGTTGCCACATGTTGTGTAACCTTAGAAACGAATTCAAAGTTTCATTACAGGCCATGATTTCTAACAAGGGATTAATCAATATCTCAGTAATCATTCAGAACTACAACACCTGCTCACACACTGCATGAGCAAATATTCTGCTTTTCATAAGGTAGCAGGTGGGGGTCAAATTGAGAAGTGCTTGCAGGGCTCAAAGATGACCCCACGATGTCTTATTATCTGTATGTCAGAAACTTTAATGTCTTTTGTTTTTTTTAAGTGTGTTTGAAAACTAGGGAAGACTTCAATTCAAAGAATTCAGTTCAAATGTATTTATACAGCAACAAACTACAACAACAGTTGCCTCAAGGCTTAAGGAAGGAGATCCTTAATAACAGTGTTAAACTGCTGTGTCAAACATAAGGCCCAGGGGCCAAAAACCGGCCCAGCAGAGACTATGATCCAGCCCACTCGACAGCTTTGCAACAAGTGAAGGACGGCATGAGTTTTGAATATTTAACTATATTTATTACATATTATTCAATATTATTACCTTCCTGTTTTATAGGTATTTAAAATAAAAATTTCTGTAAATGACCAAAAACGATCTGTTTTATAGTTAAATGACATTCTGGGCAATGAGTTACCAGAACTTGTTCCAAAATTTTATACATTTATTTTTTACAGTTTATGCCCAAAGAGTCATTGGGACAGACTTCATTCTTTTACTATCACAGCATTTCTTTGTTATGCAGAAAATATACTGCTGAAATTGCACTTTATTTTCTAATACCAACATATCTTAGGGATTAAGTGTGCAGTTAAACTTCTTCATACCGATAGACCGGGGGGATTCACTGGTCTGGCTTACTTGAGATCAAAGTGGGCTGTATGTGGACCACGGTGTGAGTGAGTTTGACATTCTCAGGTGTAAAACCTCTGAGTAAGAAATCATCAAAGGCTTTTATTCACAACTCATGGAGGTGGAAAAAAAATGTATTCCACCTGTTTCAAATTGTTATAAACCCAACAAACGGCTGTTACTGGCTTCCTATGACAGCCAGCTGGTGCCGTCTTGCACCTTCTAGCAGGCATCACTAAGATGAAAAACAGAACAAGTCAGAATGGCACTACATGCAAAGAGTCCATACAAACATTTCCTTGGTGAAAGTTATCTGATTTCTGCCAACTCCACCATTCTCACACAGATTTTAGTTGCTCTTTCAAACTGGAAACACTCCACCTATGTCGATGCAGGAACACCGCACAGTTAAATGAATTGACAACAGCCTACTGCGCCTTGTAGCTGGGGGAAAAGTTTGCCTACTGGTAATATCAATGGCAGTGATAACAGCTGATAACAACCATTTAATGGACCGATAACACTGGCTTTCCAGCTTTTCTTCTCTCTCTCTCTCTTTTTGGGAGCCAGTAGAGCAGAAACGCTCTGCAATCCATGATAAATGAGACACTCTGTATTTATTATTTTTCTCCACTGGCAAAGAAGTACAAGCAAAATTAAACAGCCAAATTGGCACATGCAGAGGATGCGTGTTCATGTTTTTAAATGCTGCTTAGAGCACAGATAGGATCTCTTCCCATATAAGTTTTCTTTCAGTGTCTGCACAGACACAAGCAATAAGTAAAAGGATGGGAGGCATGACAACTCCAGTAGCTGTCATCAGAGATGCATCAGCTTTGGGATCAATAGGGCAAATACGACAACATGAGCTGCATTTTGATTTGCTCGATTCGCCTCACAGGGAAACAAGATATTCTCATCCCTGTTTGTTTTTCCTACCGGCAGCATTTGACAAAAACAAATTTTCAGAGAGAATTTGAGCCAAGAAACAGCCAAACTGGTGTTTGAGATCTCTATCCACTGGTTTTTATTGGTTTTAACCCACAGTTTTTACTGCAATCAGCATCATGTTATCAAAAATATCTCTACATTTTTCCAATCTATACCTGCTTTTCGACTCATAATAACACAAAGTATGTACTTAGTTCCAGCTGCAGCACTTTCTCTGATGTAGAAGTCATAAGGGTTCACTTGCAATTTTCAGTTTTCAGTATAGCACCAAATTGCAATAATACTTGCCGCAAGCAGGGGCGGATCTACTGTGATGGCATGGGGTGGCATGTCCCAACCTAAAAATAATCTGTTGCCACTCCTAGTGTCACTCTAGCTTTGCATATGACAACATTGTTTATTAAAATAACCTAGCATTAAGAGTTTGAGCCTCGCTACAATTAACATTGAATACATGAAAACATCGCCCACAGGTTGATATAGATTTATTTTTTGTTTTAAGCAGCAATCGACCCTTGATTGTGCCAGAGTACATTTTAAATCAACACCAGGGGCATTTCAGATCAACACAGGTGGTTGATTGTTACAGTCTGGAAATGAATGAACGTGTGTGTAATAACCCAATAACTCATGAAAAATGATGTTTACATTTTTGGAGAAAATGTTTTCATGATAGTGCAGGTTTCTGACATTTTGTGTAAATTTAAGCATGTGACACTTTAATTATTTGTAATAAAAAGAGCGTTAGACGTGTTAGAAGAGTTAGACTTGTGTTTCTAACACGAGTTATAACACGTTGTGTAGCTTTCTGGATTTTAAACTTACTGGGCTACACACTTATTTATTATATAGGCAAGGACAGTACATAAAATCAAAAAATATTACATTATTCATGTAACTGAAATGTCTAATTATTTGGGTTAAAGTCAATAAGAAAGTTACAGACTATGTTTATATGAAACGTGTATACATGCTGTATTTAATGTATTTTAACCACATATACATATACAGTCTGAAAGAAGGCCTCGCACACATTATCAGTCTACAGCTGCCTAAGGAGCAAGGTCACCAGTGAGGAAAGGAATTCACAATCCACTGCTTTTATGAATGTTTTCTTAAGATTAAAGCATATGCGTAAAGTAATAGCTTTGATATCCATGCCACCCTCAGATCTGCCCCTGGCCTCAAAGTACCTTATATTGTAGGTAAAGATTAATACAGAAAAAAACAACAATTGACAAGCATTTGACAACAGTGTGAAAGAAAAACTCCCTTCTAAGAGGAAGAAGCTCAACCATAATTTCTCCTGAAAACAGTGACTTCCAAAAAATCTATCGTCCCTATTTTATTGCTATATTTTAGTGTGTTTAAATTTGTGTGGTCAGAAGCAGAGAGTTTAATAAACAATGAACCAGGTGTCCAGGTTTGCAGCCCAGTCTTACTAAGTGTCCTTACCTACCTGCTTCATCATTTCCCTGTCACATGGCCATAAAGAAAAAACAAATCTTCAGTCCTGACTGGCAGATAACAACCTGTAGACTGTGGATCATGACAGCAATCATGCCTAATTTACAGGGAATGTCTTGGGTTGTTTTTTGTGCATGTTAGTATCAGTTGGAGATTTATTATCTGGACAGAAATTGCAAATTTTCAAATGTTTTGAAATGAAAATCTAGTTGTTTGGACGTAGCCTTGTTTTAAGACAGACTTTGAGAAGAAGAATGCAGGAAATTTAACTTTGATCCAAAGTGCTGGAAAAGTCAAACCTGTAGGTCTCATGTTTAATCTGAATTTCATGTGTAAGTAGGCCATGTTTCGCACTCTGAATCCTCAACAGAGACAACCACCGTCATATTAACTTCTTCTCACTTACACACACCGACAGAAAAGTGTGAAGTGTGAACGCCAGCACTGTGGCTGCCTCCAGCCAAAAGTAGAAGGGTGGAGGAGTGAGCAGGCTAGCTAAATTTATACTGTTAACTCCTGGCAGTTTGAATGCTGGCAGCAGGAACGAACAGACTCCTCTCTGTCAGCTGGGACCTATGTCACAGTGTAGTTGTGCCTCTTTAGATAAATGTACGTGTTACCGAAAAAATAAAAGCTGAACCAGACAAAGAGAGAAATGAAGCTCAAGTTCTTAAATGGAGCTAATATGTTAAATACGAAGGAAAGCGGGGGGATTAAACCACAGCGGAACAAATGCAAATCAGGAAATTAAATTTATGTGTGTGTTCGGTATCAGCGGCGCTTTTGGAACTGTATGAGAGAAACGGGGAAAGGAAGATGAGATGAGGGGGCTTGGAAGAAGTCAGAGGACCAAAGAAAGGAAGGGATGAAGCAGAAAGAGAAGGAGGCAGCAAAGGGAAGAAGAGCTGTGGTGATATTTTCCCTGCCTGCTCCTGATTGCTCCTGTCCGCCCTGCTGAATGATAAATGTCCTGCTCACACGGTGAAATAAAGTCTTGCAGATCAATGGATGCTTCAGAGAGATCTCTTCATTAGTTCAATTGAGTGTGCACTCTGGTGCAGTCAGCACAGGGAGTTACTACGCTGTGAATCAGAGGACCAAGACATACAAAGAAAAGGTATGTGCGTAGAGACTGTGTCTTTCTGCTCTCTGCAGCACAATGGTGGTTCTCATGGGAGGTGAACACGGAGGAGGAGGAGGAGGAGGAGAAGGGGTGACGGGAGGAGGTTATTTTTAGAATCGGAAGATAGGTGAAAGAGGCAGAGGCTCACAAGATAATGAGAGGAGGCGAAGAAGAAACACGTGAGGCACATCAGCAAATGAGATCATGGATGTGCACAGGACAGAGCCCCCATACAAACACGGAGGAGCATGACGGAAACAGACTCAGCCCCTTCAGAGATGCTGGTGTAGCATTATAGATGTCCCTGTCAACACAATATTTCGGTGTGCGTTAAGGTGCTGTCACTGTTTTTTTGGTGACCTGACTTAGGAAGAGGGACTGATGAAAGAACATTTTGAGTCAAACCATTTGCTCTCTCTTTCTTTCTGAGGATATTATAGAAAACAAGCCATTAATCAGGCTTCAAGGTGTAATTTAACATTTTTCTGAATATGCTGAATTGCTTCTTTGAGGACCACTGTTGGGCAAGTTACTTTGAAAAAGTAATTAATTATATTTACTAGTTACTTCTTCAAAAAAGTAACTGAGTTAGTAACTGAGTTACAAGATTCTAAAAGTAATTAATTGAAAAGTAACTATTGCGTTACTTTAAAAAAAGTTTTTTAACTACTTTCCTCTACATTTCACCTTTAAAAACTATTTACTTTGCCTTGTTTCGTATCATCCTTTAGTTTACAGTTATGTTTTCATTTTGACACACTGTATTAACACAATTGATCTAAATTCAGACAAAAAACATAAAAGTTGAAAAGGTTATATTTTTTACTCTAACAACCACAAACATGTTTAGTGAATCATATTTCATAACTTTAAATGCAAATATAAATTATCAATTTTAAAATCATATGCACAAGTTTTGCAAACAACAAAGTTATTTGCAGCCATTTACCTTTTACCCATTTTTTAAATAACCATTCAAACTATTTACAGAACAATCAGTTGTTCTGCATTCAGTAAGATGCCACACAAATTATTTGTGCCACTCCAAAAAAATAATTTCTGTCCACTATAAAGGAGAACATCACAGCCTGATACCTGCAGGTCTGACAGCAGCAGCAGTATCACTCATGTTTCTACCTGGAGACAGCAGTCGCCTCATTGTTCTGACACACAACACAAACCTATCCACAACACTACACACTAACTACACAAGACAACACATTAACTACACACTCCAAACATGCTAAACGTCACAAATTTCTCAAAACTCGCTCTCTTTTTTTCTGCTGTCTTTCTTTCTTTCTCTCTCTCTCTCTCTCTCGTGCCATCACTCCTAAAACTTTCCCCTCTTCCTAAACAACCAAATGTCATGTCGCCACATCATTTTTTGATTGGTCGACATTTTTCCACAAACACGAACGGGCTGTTTTTTGTTTTTTTTTTATTATTTTTTGGTCATAAGCAGAGAGTGATTGCTGCGCTGTCCTTAGACAGTAAACGTGGCGAAACTATTGAGGAAAAAACGCTGTGTATATATTTTTATCATGACTCTGGTTTTACGAGGCTTATCAACACAATTTAAAAACTGGTATATATCACCTTGTTGCTTTGTCTTGAAGTGGTCATGTGATTGGCTTACCACGACTACTTTATTCTTCCTCAGTCAAACAGCAGCACTCATGCGATTGTTTTGCCCCCTTAGCTCCAGGTGTTGTGCCAAAAAGTGATCGTCTGCCAGAAAGTGATTGCTGCCCGCGGGAGCGCGTTCTCGATTACTTACATAGACAGCTGCTTCCATGCAACTGATATAAGGTGCAGCAAGCTAAAGACAGCTGCAACCGTCTGTTTGTTGAAAAATAGTAGTGCGACCGCACCACATTTTCCTGTTAGTAACGGTAACGACGTTGTAACGATAGAAATAGTAATTAGTTAGATTACTCGTTACTGAAAAAAGTAACGCCGTTAGTAACGCCGTTATTCCCATCACTGTTGAGTACTGATTCTGCAGCATCAAAACTGTTTTGTATTGATCATTGCATACAGGTGCTGTTTCTTTTTTCAGTCACATTGAGTAGATACAGTTAAATTATTGCATTCTAATTTACACTCACTGGCCACTTTATTAGGTGCACATTTTCAGGTGGTCATTAATGCAAATACCTAATCATGAAATCACATTGCACCAGCTCAATGTGTTTAGGCATTTAGACATGGTCGAGACAACCTGCTGGAGTTCAAACTGCTGATCTACTGGGATTTTCACACGCAACCATTTACAATTCACAACGAGAGAAAAAAAGAGACATAAAAGAGAAAATCTCTATTTAGCAGCGTTTCTCTGAGAGAAAATGTCAGAGGCCAGGAGAGTGGCCATACTGCTATAAGTTGATAGGAAGGCAACATTAACTCAAAGAACCAATCACTGCAACCAGCGTATGCAGAAGAGTGTCTTTGAATGTGCATCATGTCAAACTTTGAAGCAGTTGACCTGCACCAGCAGAAGACCACACCAGCTAACAGCTAACAGCAGGAAACTGAGGCTACAGTTCACACATGCTGAGAACATTGGAAAAATGTTGGTGTGATAATGAGTCTTAATTTCTGCTTTAACCCCCAAAGTGTAGGGTCAGAATTTAACATACACAACATGAACGCATAGATCCTGCCTTGTATCAAAGGTTCAGGTGTAATAGTGTGCTGGATACTTTCTTGGCACAGTTTGGACCCCTTCGTTCCAACTGACCACAGTTTAAATATCACAGCCTACCTGAGTTTTGTTGCTGACCATGTCCATTCCTTTATAACGACAGTATACCCATCTACTGATGGCTGCTTCCAGCAGGATAGCTCACCATGTCAGAAAGCTCAAATAATCTCAGTCTGGTTTCTTGAACATGACAATGAGTTCGCTGTACTTAGATGGTCTCTACAGTCACCAGATCTCAACCCATGGGGTGTGGTGGAATGGGAGATTAGCATAATGGATATGCAACCGAAAAATCAGCATCAAGTGTGTGAGGCTGTCATGTCAATATAAAATACACTGAAGGCACAATGGGCTCTTGTCAGGTACTAGCAAAGTGTACCAAACAAAGTGGCCAGTGAGTATATAAAGTCTGAATTAGTTTAACTTTCTCCTGAGCATTTTCTCTATTAGACCTACCACATATCATACAAATACTGCCCTTTGTTTGTTCTGTTTGAGGAGTGTTAGCTTAGCTTAGCAGAAAGCTAGCACTGGAAAACGGCTAGCGTAAATCCCTCCAACCACTGCGACACACTGCCATTAAAAAAAGTTTGATCTTTTTTACTGAAACATTTAAAACATAGTTTTACACTGACAGAGTTGTGTTACAAAAGAATTAGACTTGAAAACATTAAAAGCACATATATAATTCAAACTAGTTTTTCTACATATGTAATGTTTAATGTGTTCTTAATTTATGATGTATTCAGTGACGCAAATAAACAGGACCTGGCTTTGTGTTTCCTCCGTGTGTAGTTTTAAAGGTAAATTGACTGTTTACTGACTTTAGCTTCACTCCCTCTTTTGACAAAAAAGTAATCCGGTGTGTTTTCTTGCATACTAAACTTTTCTTTTCAGTAAATAATAGCATGTAATCTTAAACTGCGCGCACTTAAATTATATAACCATACGTACCAAATGCACAATTTAAGAAGTGAAATAACTGCGTCAGAAAAATGCTTTTAAGTCTAAAACATTACAGGAGTATAATATAACCAGGACTGTTTAATGCACTCCTGCATTACTTACTGTGGTTTTCTTGCATGATAAATGTCTTTATTTATTTATTTATTTATTTATTTATTTATTTATTGCTTTAGGGAAAGCATTTGACTTCATCCTATTGTCCTGCTCTGTACATATTTTTGGTTGCTGGTGCTTTGTCATCATATTTAATACACCGTATGCAGCATGAATAATTGAAGCACATCCCTTTAGTTAGTGGTTATAAATGCAATAAAGTTCACTCAAAGAAAATAAAAACAAAACTTATGATCCCCTTTAACTGTAGAGGAGTTTCTTTTATCCCATTAACATTTTTCTGCAAAGTTCCATTTGCATTAAGAAGCGGCTTCAGTGGGCAGTTGAGTGGGTGCAATTTTATGCCAAAGTAGATGCCACATATTGGATTGCAACACCCGCCTTGCATAAACACAGCCCCTGCTGTGTCACCCACTGTTGAAAGCAGGTTCATCTGAATCCCAAAGCTTTCCCTTCAAAACTAACAATTTACCAGTAATAGCGCAGCTGTATGCTTTAAGCCTCTCCTTCCAGCAAATTAAGGATATTTGCTCCCTCTCTGCCCTCTCACAGGTTACCAGGGTGCTACATGTGAGCAGAAGGTGGACCCGTGTGCCTCCAGCCCCTGTCACAATAACGGGACATGCTACGCCCAGGGCCCCGGCCCCCTGGGGTTTGGATGTAGCTGCACAGCAGGGTTCACAGGACCCACCTGCGCCCAGCTGGTGGACTTCTGTGCCCTGAACCCCTGCGCTCACGGGGTCTGCCGCAGCGTGGGAAACAGCTACAGGTGTCTTTGCGTGCCAGGTAAGCTTATAGTTAACATAAAAGGGCTCGGTCTACTTAAACTAAAAGAGTTTTATGACATCTATGAATCCTCAGATAGTTTTACTTGTTATGTGAGGAGTGGAAGTAATTCTTTTAAATGATCTGATTAAAAATTAAACCAAATCAGCTACAAAGGCTGAATTAAACTGCACCAGAAATATAATAGGCTGATTCATACAAGTAGAAAAGTTGAAACTCTGTTTACTTAAAAGCCTGAAACCTCTGAGAGTAGAGTGGGGAGTAGAGTGAAGCTGGACTTTTTATTTTTAAATAAAACTACATGTCCACTGAGTTCCTGGACCGATGAGATTTTGACTGATGTCACTGAGAAATTCACATTTTAAGAGCCTTCATGAAACCTCTTGAATCCTTACTTTGATCAATCTCCACTCTGTATCTGGATTTACCACCAGCACATTAAACTTTGTAATAAGTAAAAGGATGGTGACTTGTAGTCCTGGCTTAGACTCAGGTGTGTTTAAATGTCATCTGCCCCAACGATGAGTGTTTTTTTTAGACGATAGCACGGCGCTGCTGGTGCTGAGGCCTCACTGATTAAATCAATTGAGTGGAATGATGACTTGTCATTATCTATTGTCTTGCAATTACCTTGCTAGGATGGAGAAAATGATGACTTTCCCAATGGCCCATCAACATAATTTGACACTTTGCCCCTGCTTCTCACTGTTTATACACGCTGTCAGTCAAATGTACAGAGGAGTAACCATCTCAGTGTCATATTTTATGCTCCCATTCACGCTCCTTTCACACGGCTAATCTAGTTCCTGTCTCTTTGGAAGAATGGCAGAAAGCAATTAGAGCTTAAAGTGGATCTATAAGTGGAGCTGATTTCCTGCTCCGTATATGTGATTCACAGACCTAAACTGATAGGAGCAGCTCGTCGCTCTGTCTGAAACACGCTGTTTTAGCTCTTCTTCCTTTAAGTTCACTTTATTCTGATTGGCTGCCCCTCACAAATAAAAGGTTTAAACAGCAGGTAGGTGGGGCTTCTGTATCTGAGACGACCATTTTAACTATATCACCTCTGTGTGATTCACACTGAGTCAAGATAAAACGGTTGAAAACAAGAGTTTAAGTAGTCTGGAGATTTCCACCTGTACACACGCTGACCTCAATATTTGAGATTTTAGCCCTTTTAATATTAGAATCCATTGTTGTAACAAAATATGTCTGCCACAAAATAAGGAAGAGCAAATGGTCCGCTTTGACCCTTTAAAGTCTAAACCCTGAAATAATCGCCAGAAAATTGTATTTTGTGACAATGGAACTTTTCATTAATTTAATATGAATTTGAATATATGACTTTTAATTCCTATTATATTTGCCACATTCATTTTTGCAGCATATTTATTGCTTAAAAATGTAGTGTGGAATTTATTTATTTTAATAAATACATATAAATCACACTGATAATGTAGAAGTGGAAAACTCACAGAAACTGTATGCGTGCATCAAATATGATACATTAAGCATTAGGGGCTAAGATTATGTTTGTTTTCTTATGTTAATGTCATTTTTTGTGAAAGCGCCTGACATTTCAGTACAAAGAGTTTTAAAATGTACATTTTGGTGTCTTTTTTTAAATTCCTGAAACGAAGCAGTATCAATGTTGAGCAGCAAGACTTGGATTTGTAATAATGCCTTCTTATTTCATGTTCTTCCCTTTTATTCAAACGGCTCTTACTGTGCTCTGAGGCAGAGCGGGCGCCCACTTCTTTTCAATTATTGCGACACTACCTGCATATTTTTCTATTTTTCATAACGTTGCGTTACTTTCACGTGTTCTTTTCTTCTGCTTGTCCTTTTGTCCTTTCTCATCATCATCCTGTAACATTTACCGCACCTCATTTCCCTCTTATCCTCTGTTGTCTGGTTGCCATGGAGAAGCTGTGTGTGTGTGTGTGTGTGTGTGTGTGTGTGTGTGTGTGTGTGTGTGTGTGTGTGTGTGTGTGTGTGTGTGTGTGTGGCTCCCAGTCTGTCGTCTGTGTTTGTGTTTTGTAGCTGAACAGATGCTGCCATCCAATCAAATGCCTCTGCTCCCTCTGTAATGGGACTGGTGAAATTGGTAATTTGTAATTAGCATCCCAAGCATCACACTCACACACAAACACACACACACATGTGCGCGCACACACACAGATACACACACATTGCAGTGTTTTGGACCAAAACTATCTTTTCTCCCCCTCATCAGAATGTCAGTTGCTTGCGGCATGTTTATGTGTCTGCATTAAAGTTTTAATTTCAGTGTGTGTGTCTGTGTGTGTGAGTCCACAAATGCAGCAGTGTGACCGTCTCCATGGTGTCGGTGTGCGGATGTGTGGGGTTGTGTAAATGCCTGTTGGCTGTTTGAAAGAAAGCTTCTGGGGAGCTGATATGTTGAAGGATCTGTCCTCCTGTTTCCTGTAATCCTGCTCACATGAGAGGCTGCCAGCCCACAGAAAGCAGGCAGAGTCTTGGAAAGGCACTTGACATTTCACTGACATTTCACAGAGAGGGCCCTGGAGGTTCTAACTGGGCTCCTCATTAATTGCTCTCCTCTCTTTTCCCCAAACACACGTTAGCTGTAGCCCGAGGAGGGCTTGTTGATGCTTCAGTCAGTACTTGCACCCAGCCGAGAGATGCAGTCAAAGTTGGAGACGAGATAATGAAAACACTCGATCTGCATCTGTTGTAGCCACAAAATCGAAGTGCAAGTTACACACGTCCTATATGAAAAGCGCAAAACACACAGCTGAAGAGGCACTGATGCTCTGATGCGCTGACCATGTTAATGCTGGTCTCAGTACACAGCTGCCATCCTATGGAAAACACGGTGCACTGCATGTCATTTGACATTGATTTAATATGCGCTCATACCCCTGTTGGCTAATTTATAAATCCCTGTAAAGAAATACAGAGGCACATACGGTGGTCCAGTTGTTATTGTGTACGCTGTAGTGTGCGGTTCAGTCAGGTAAACACGTAAAATGTTGAGCTTCTAGCATTGATGGCAGTAGGTCTCAATGCTGGTGTCAAGTGCGACTTAAAAGGTTGAAATATTTTTAATCTGCTCAGAGCACTGAGAGCAAGAACAGTGACCGAGGAAGGGCGCGTGAGGAAATTGCTTCATAGTGCCACAAGATGAATGCTACGGGTTGTTTGATAGGCTGTTGCTGTGTGAACTGTTTTTGAGGCGCTATTACAAGGACCCTCTGCTCAGCTTTAACTCGTGCTGGGGTCGTTACTGAAAGAAAATCACGTGTTACACATTACGTGCTACTATAATGAAATGTAATGCATCACTTGACATAATTACTCCCTGAAGAAATTAATTTGTTACAATAGAGCCCGACTGATGTGGGATTTATAAGGCCAATAAGGATACCAATATTCAGTGATTTTAAAATCCAATACGTCAGCCAATATTTTTTTTTTTAATTTTTAGGCACACGAAACATCTATGATGGAAGAAATTCCAGGAGAGTGAAAAAGTGGTCTAATTTGAGCTTTCTACTACTATTCATTTCCATATTTTTGTGAAGTGTGGGGGATTCGAGCCTTTTGCGATCAGTTTCTTGTGGAATTGAAATAGCCGTATCTAGAGATCTACTTAACATGTCATTCAATATTTCTAATCCAAACATCTGCTACTATGGAATTTCTAAAGTGTTGCTCAAGTTCAAAATAAAACTTTGAGAGCTTGGAAAATTTTGTAGTGTGACCCACCATACCATATTTGAAGGCCTTTAGAAAGAACAGCATGAAGCTACTCAAATGTACATGTATGGTCTTAAAGATATTAGAGCCTGAAAACTAAATAAAAAATATTTTCATGCATATTCACAGTGATGCAAAGAAAATCAGGAAAATCAATTTGTACCATTACTGTGTTTCACTGCAGAAGGATACACACTTTCTGTCTCTGTGTCTCACATAAACACAAACCCTTTGTTATTACATAATCATTCATAAAGACTGTGATTTTATTCTGAACTGTATGAATCTGTGTCCTGTTAAGGCTACCATGGCTTGTACTGTGAGGAGGAGTACAATGAGTGTCTGTCTGCCCCTTGCCAAAACTACGCCACCTGTAGGGATCTCATCAATGCCTATGAGTGTGTCTGCACACCCCAGTTTGAAGGTATGTGTGTGTGAGTGTATCCGAATATGTTTTAGAGTGCTAAAAGTGCTGCCCGGTGAATTATTGAAAGCTCTTTTTGTATGTGTGCATGCAGGCAGACACTGTGAAATCTACAAGGACCCATGTCTGAAGATGCGCTGCCTGAATGGAGGCCGCTGTGAAAGTGCGGGACTTAATGCTTCCTGTTCCTGCCCGCCTGGATACCTGGGTGAGCACAGCCTGACGACCAGCTGCGTGTTTCTGTGATTATGGCTGGTGATGAAGATGAATGTAGCTGCGTGGAAAATGAAGTCAGGCTGTGATCCATCAGCCTCACTTTGAGCTGTTGACGTTATTGCTAAAAAAGTCATTTAATGCCACCTTACCTGTCTGCTCAGGGGAAAAATGTGAGGTCGACGTCAATGAGTGCGACAGCAACCCTTGTCACCACGGAGGCACGTGCATCGACCAATCAAATGGCTTCACCTGTCACTGTCCACCTGGGTGGGTGGGACCCAGCTGCGAGATCCGTAAGTCACCCTGTCAGAAAATATCTCATCAGATATTATTCTAAATAATAAAATGATGATTGGGCCGCAGCTAGTACACACACACACACACACACACACACACACACACACACACACACACACACGTGTGTTTTAGAGCATGCTGAACGTTGTTAGAGGTAAATCTAATTGGGGACGGTGGTTTTGGTCCCCAAAGGGAGAGGTGTCCCCAATTGACTGGTGTGTGAGCTGATAGAAGTCCCCAATTTTGACACAAGCAAACACACACACACACACACACACACACACACACACACACACACACACACACACACACAACGAGTTCCAGAGGCGGAACCTTATTGTGTTTAGTGGTCCTCTGACTTTCCACTGTGAGGTTGAAATTTGAATGTAGTTCCTGGTTCCTGATAACTAACCCTTTGACCCATTGACTTTTCAGTGGGCACCATCGTCTGTGATATGATTTTCACACCTAAATGCAGGACGTGGGCAGGCTGAGAATAAAACAAGAGATTTGAATCTTTTTTAAAACTTCAAAAAAGAAACAAAAAACCATTCTAAAGATTTTAAAAACGAATGATACTCTTCGGTGTCCGTATATTTTCACATCTACGTGGTAATGCTGGCATCACCTCTGTCAGAATAGCAGAAAATTCTGCTGAAAAACCATAGATACAATCTGCCTTGCAAAGCCATCTATTGTGCCAAAGTGCATGGACACAGACCGCATGTTTGACACCCCTGGACCCATGCAGCAAACTCTTAAATCAGAATGTGTCCGCTCTTTAACCTGTGTAGAAGCAGATATGCTGCTTGATAATGAGCCAAATGCTTCAAAGTTTTCCCCGATGACGTGATAAAGAAGTGACCTTCCTCCTCCAACTACAAACAGGAAGCTCACGGGCAGCATCAGTGTTTGTATGACACTCACGAGGAGACCTCTGAGCAGGAAGGCTGCAGTCACACAGCTCTGCTTCTCCCTGCTGTTCACTCTCACCAGCAACATTCACGCAGAAGAATTTATCATCGCAAGAAGAAGGAGGCTCTTTTGAATTCAAGCTCCCAGATCAAAACAGCTCCTGCAGAACCTCCAAACTTGTTGGTGAAGATACTCTTGTCCTGTAGAACATCTCTGACCCCTGGAACAGAAACAGCGATGAAGAAAATCAGTGTTTTATTACAATTAACTGTGCATAATTTTTCTTAGATTCCTTACCTTTCACGATGACCAAAATAAAGCTGTTGGGACATGATCATCTGAGCTCCTCACACCACCAAACCCACCATACCTTCCCCCTCCTACTGACCGCCCTCAATTCCTCGCATTTTCTATTTGTATTTCTTTCAAGTCTCGCTGTAAGAAAGATGAAATTAATGTAAGAAATCATTATTGGATATATTTTAACTCAAGTATAGGATACCAGATTTCAGTATAAAAAAGGGAAATTGTACACTTAATTAAACTAAAAACATGAGCTTTGAAGAAAACCTGACGTGATGGAATATTTTTCCAAGTTTCAGTGAGGAAAAATAAGAAACAGTCAAAAAATCCTCTGCAGTTTTTTGGTTGCAGACCTGTGCTATTGTCTGATGCAGCATACACCTTATTAGGAATCATTTCTGAAATAAATATATCAAAATCTAATTTATAAGGCTGTATCTCCAAAAGTTGATTCTGTTCATCTGGACGTAGCATTTTGTGGGAGAAACATTTCGTCACTCATCCAAGTGACTTCTTCAGTCTCAGCTGACTGCAGGTTTCCCCAAATCTTATAAACAGTACATTTGCATAATGACTGAAACCAGCCCACTGAAGGAACAATGGGCGGGGAGGTCAGTTCCTTAATCTTATTTATGCAAATTCTCATGACCATTGATCAACAACCACTGACCAAAACCCACTGATCAAATGACCACTGATCAGTGGCCATGAGTACCATTCACAGAGAGTTGGGGAATGGC
The DNA here is from genome assembly GCF_057382095.1 of Aulonocara sp. 'chitande type north' Nkhata Bay. NCBI lineage: Eukaryota > Metazoa > Chordata > Actinopteri > Cichliformes > Cichlidae > Aulonocara > Aulonocara sp. 'chitande type north' Nkhata Bay. Next base: position 13,044,592 of record NC_141357.1, read on the forward strand.
AGCAATCAAACATTGTAAGATGGTGAAAGATGTACCCATAGGCCCCCTCCTCGATTCAGGGATGGTCTTTCCCTTTTCATGTAAATGGCCTCCTTGACTCCGCGTTCCCACAAAATGCTACGTCCAGATGAACAGAATCAACTTTTGGAGATTACTTACCTGGATGATTGAGAATCCATCAAGACGACATAAGGCTGTATGTCGACGCGCTTCTGTCAGTGACTCCATGCTGATTTTTAGGTTTAATAAACAAACAATCCTCATATTTCAGTGCAGGATTTACAGCAGAGTATATTGGCAAACTGGATGGGAGTGCCTAAACTTTGATTTCAAATGATTAATCAGCGTTTTGGCCTAAACATGCACCCAAAAACACAATGCAGGTCAGCACACTTTAGCACGTCTCTGACTTAGAGCGAAATATTTTACAGAAACGCGGAAGAAAAGGCAAACTTCACATGGTCATCATCATTTCATCACTGGAATATGAGTTATTATCCATCCATCCATCCATTCGCTACCGCTTATCCTTCTCAGGGTCGCGGGGGGCGCTGGAGCCAATCCCAGCTGTCATAGGGCGAGAGGCGGGGTACACCCTGGACAGGTCGCCAGTCTGTCGCAGGGCCAACACACAGGGACATATTAATATTAATATTATTGAAGACACTAAGTTCATAGAAACATAGAAATCATTGCATACAGTTTACATGAAACGTGTTTGGCAGAATTAAAAAAAGATGCCTGCCAGCAGATTTGGATGCAACACAAACTTCTGACTACACACAAATTCTACTGACGACACGATGCACAGTTTGCACTGCTGTAACTTCACTGCTGGGCTAATTCAGTGTTGAGCTCCAGAAGTGGCTTACTCTGTCAGGCAAGACAGCCAACTCTTGGGGCAACTCTCCAGGCAAGTGAGGGCAAACTTGAGACTCCAGCAGTGGTAATGTGCAGAGTCTGCAGTGACAGTATGCTAAACCTGACCTCATATGACTCCACTCACTCACCTCTGGCGAGCAGAAACATGTTTTCTTCAGTGGTTTGAGCTCCATTTCCTCCCACATTTCCTCCCATGTTTACTACAAATGAAAAAGCATTTTCCCTGCTTGTGCAGGTACATATCTACGTGAGCAATCATATCAAAAAACCTTTTGATATTTCAGTGTTTTTCCTGGGGAGTGAATGGCACATGAGCAGAACATGGTCGTTAAGACACGCTTGCAAAAGAGATTTTATCTCAAGAGTTGTATTTTTCTGATTCAGTGAAGGTTAAACAGTTTAAAAAATTCAATTTGTGACTGATCTTTATTAACTTATACACACACACAAATTTACAGTAACAGATTTATATATTTTTTTTACCATTTCTTGTGTGTTTCTGTAATGGTTAAACCAGGTTTTTAATGCTAAAATATAATTAAGGCTGTTATCTTTCAACTTACAAATTTCATGTTTATAGCAACCCTGAAAGAAATAGTAAATCACATTATTCTGAGATTAAGATGCACTGTTACAGCTTTACCTGCATTTCTGAAAATAATTTTTTTTTTGAGAGGTTGAATCTTATGCATGAATAATATAACACAAAGATCTATCCCTGTGTGTGTGTGTGTGTGGGTGTGTGTGTGTTAGACCTGCAGTGGAAGCCTGCACACACTGAGGACACTTTGACCAACATGCCCCGCCACTCCCTCTATATCATAATTGGAGCTCTGTGCGTGGCCTTCGTGCTCATGCTCATCATCCTCATTGTGGGCATCTGCCGCATCAGCCGCATCGAGTATCAAGGTTCCTCCCGCCACGCCTACCAGGAGTTCTACAACTGCCGCAGCATTGACAGCGAGTTCAGCAACGCCATCGCCTCCATCCGCCATGCCAGGTCAGTGACAGGATTTGTGTGTCAGCGTTCAGTTGCTGTGATTAATGAGCTGTTTTTATGAGTGCTTTGCATTTAACATTTCTTGGATGTTAGTTTTACCATCCACCCACGCTGCCCCCCCTTTTTTTTAGAAATCCAAAATTGACCAAGTTAACTCAGAAATATTCTTTTTAATTAACACAACTTTTTGATGCGTTGTCGCCGTGTTTGTATATCTCAGAATCCAGAAGAAACGGGTACGGTAACCTTCAGTCATAACAGTTTTTCTCGATTGCTGCTGCCAAGGTCAGGAGTGATCTGTCAAAGCCATTTTACCGGTCACCAGCAGCTCTGTGGCAGCACTTAATCTGAAATTCTGCTCTGCACACTGTGCATGTTCAGTTTAGGACACAGTGACATTTAACAGGCAGGCAGAGTCTAACTGAAGACAGCACCGAGTCAACTTTTGGGATTTTTTAATTAAAGCTAGAGCATCTTGGATTCTTCCACTTGTGCTTTTTAAAAACATTTTTCAGTATTATATGTCTTTTGTTTGTCTTTCTTGAACAATAATTAACTAACTCTTTAAAGTAGGGTGGGTAGTCAGGATGTTTTGTACTTTTTTTGGTACTTTTTCTGGGTTATTATCTCCTCCAGCTTTAAAAGCACTTGTCATTCTCTCAAAACACCTTCTTACGCTGCAATATTTGATAAACATTCGGCTTTTTTTAAATTAGATTTGGGAAAAAGTCCAGACCTGCGATGTATGACGCCACTCCCATCGCCTATGAAGACTACAGTCCTGATGACAAGCCACTGGTTACCCTCATCAAGACAAAGGATTTGTAAAACACGACTGCGTTTCACCATTACAGGCTGTACACACACACACACACACACACACACACACACACACGCACATATACATAATGCCAGTACAAATCTAAAATAAGAGCAAAAGAAAACTGAATGTAAAGTGGAAAAAGAAAATAATGCAAAACATAGACTGTAGATTAAAAAGAGCAAATCTGGAATTTGATACATCTATTTTCCTGTCCAAGTTCACAATAAGGCTTTATTGTAGCGTAAGAGCATTCTTTGCATCACTTAAGTTATTAATGATGACAGGCAACACTACCAGTAATCTCTGCTGTACAATAGAGTGATGACTTTAGTCTGCACCAGACTGTCTGTCTGCAGGTGGGGCCAGCATCCCGGGAGCCCACATTTCTAAGCGTAAACTTAGCAGACAGCGCTGACAACAGTCCTTACAGGTGTTGTAGAAATAGGTGCACTTGTCACTGTATCTTTTTCTATATTAAAAAAACATGAAAGAATCTGCTGTAGGTTGCCTTACTTTGTGCATGGTTAGATTTGATGTTCTCTCTGCAAATATTTTAAAACCTTTGTACTCAGTTGTTGGTTGTTCTTTTCTTCCCATTGCACTTGTATTTCTCTCTGTCAAGATTGTGCCAAATGTTTTCTTTAGGGAATTTTGTGGTTAGTAGACAAAATACATAAATGTATAAAATACTAGTCACAGCCTTTCCCCCTCCCCCCCCCCCCCCCCCCCTTTATATTATATTGTCCTGTTCTTTACATGCAAGTTTCTAAGTGGTGTTTGAATAGTACAGAAAGTTGGTTTGCTGGAGTACTGTGACCCTACCATCCTACTGTATGTTTTTAAGTGATATTTAGGATAATAGGTAGGTATACTTCTCACTGCACAGAAACATAGTTGGTTCTACTCAGTGTACCTGTTCCTCCCAGTGTACAAATTCACCTCTAGTGTTGGCAGCATCGATTAGTTTCTGGATGTGAGTTTCTTTGCTAGAGTGGCCTCTTGTTGGCTTTAGTTTGGAGAAGACGGAGGAGATGTTATCTAGTCCAGAATATATGTGCTTCTGTGTTCTGCCAGTGGAAAACTTTCTGTCTGTGCAGCTCTGTTGTTCCTCTCGAGATCAAGCAATGTTTTACCAATAGGCTCAGCTAATCCTACCATTTTTTTCTCCCGTTTTAAACCGCAGCAACATGATAAACTATTATCTCTGTTGAATTATGTAAACAATAAAGATTCAAGTGAACATAAGTGACTTCTTTATGTGTGTCTCATGTGTACTGTACCACATGCATCATATTTGGGGCAGGATACTTGTTTGAAAGCGTTTGATTTATTGACCTTTATTTAACCAGGAAGTCCCACTGAGATCAAGTCTCTTCTCTCTAAAGGAGGCCTGGCCATGAAAACTCAAGCAATACTGAAAATGAAAGAAATATAACAAAAAAATGGGAATTATGTGCAGCGATTTATTAAAACATGTGCAAGCCTGACCTTTCTCAGTAAGTAGTCTTCAGGAATAGTTCTCCAGGCTTCTTAACGGACATTCAAAGCTCTTCTTCGGATGCCGACTGTCTTTTGTTTTGTTCTCAGTCAACATGATCTCACATGATCTCAATTGAGGGGAGGCCAGTCCATGACTGATAGAGTTCTGCTGTGTGGTTTTTCTACCCAGGTATGCTTTTACTGAATTTGCAGTGTGTTTTACTATCACTGTCATACTGAAAAATGAAGATGTTGCCGATCAAATGCTTTCCAGATGGTATTGCATGGTGGCTCAAAATCTGATGGTACTTGTCTGCATTCATAATTCCATCAAATGTAAAAATTTTAGGCCTGCCACTTCTACTTTTGTCCTTCACTCACCCAGTTTCCTCTTTTTTTTGCATCCACGCTGAGATATACCAAGTTTTTACCTGATAACTCATCGGGAACCATCTTGTTGGTGCGAGAATACAAATTAATGAATGTCAAAACTGTAATATTTCTGGCATTCTTAAAAATAGATTCGGTTAAATGATGGGGTAAGAAACAGGGTACTAGTAACAAAGTTTTTTGTTATGTGTAAACGCAATGCTGGTTGATCACTTGAGTTAGGTGCCTTTTTTAAATGTTTGAATGATTCATAGGTCACAGTTTAGTGCAAGTACACCAAACAAACAGTTAAAATTGTTTTAAAAAACATACAACCTCAAAGAAAAACTTGGAGAACTTTTGTTCAAGACAACATTGAAACATTAATAGAAAGTCTGGATCCTTGGAAGCAAAATATCAAGAAATAAGCACTGGCTCGAGATATTTGCACAGTATCATAGGTTTCGAAAAGGGAACTCTGCACGACACTTCTCATTAAAGAGGGAGAGAGATTTTGGGCCGTCTACACAAACATCCTGAGTTTGATTTTGAAACCAGTCAGCCTTAGGATCAAATCCAGCGATAATAAGTTTGCTCACCTGTAAATCACGATCAAGTGAATCAAAACGCCTTAAACAGATCCACCGACGAGGAAGTGTAATGCTGTCTTCTGTCCAGGGCACCTATGAACCTATGAGCTCATTTGTCACAGCTGTAGCAGCAGTAATGGTACTGTGCCCTTTTCTACAGGCAGTGTAAAGATTTATTATCAGATTGAAAAAGTGTTGTGCTACTAGTACCAGTGCTGTACCTGAGGCCTGAGGCGCTTTAGAACTCATACCAAAACAATACTGAGAAACACGAACATGGTTTTCTACCAAATAGCGTTCTATATGTACAAAAAGGACTTTGTTTATGTTTTTTAACAGAGCACCTCCAGTTCATCAGTTTGCATCTCGCCCAAACACAACATAAAAAAAGGTGGCAGCATCAGAATTTTGAAGTGTGATTACTGAGCGAGCGATGCTGCTGCTGTTCTGCTAATAATCCAGCTATGATGGGCGGACACATGGAGCTACAGCGATTAAACTGTTTTCTGAAAACGTGGATTCTAGCTATTTACAGCATCTGTTTTTCTGTTCCCAAGGTCATACCCACCACACTGAACCGTAAGCCGTGCGACAGACCTTTTATGGAGTGTTGGTAATGCGAACACCCTCAGTGACCTCAGGCTTTATCCAGATGTTTCCCCGTGTAAACATCTCTAAATACAGACTGCGACTGCGGAGTCATGTCGTTCCTCACACCTACGTAGATTATGTGTGTCGACCCACATACACACACACATTGCAGGAGGACCAGATGCGATTGCTGGCTCTTGTCTTTTCCTGCAGTCTGTTTCCGAGACTTTGTGAGGTTGACCTCTGCCCTTTGAGCGGTTTGGAGGGTCAGGCTGTTTCACATGGCGCCGTCTACTGCTAAAAGTTTCATTTTAACACGACAGCAGATTAAAAATTATCCAACTTTTGGCGGCAGTAAAATGAATTGATCAATTTTCGAGAAAATAACAGATGATGTTTTTCACGAATATCTCTTCCAGACTGAGCTCGTAGAGTAACAAGGTCATTCTGAGCCGATACAGTCAGCCTTTGTTTTTTAGGCGCTTAAGGAGATCAAAATGTGTGGGCAGCATAACATTCTTTGTCCTTAGCTGCCTTTGTTCAACTTGGGATTTATGAGACCGGAAGACTTAAACTAACCACGTTTTCATTGCTGCTAGCCGCTGAAATAATGCTGTTTTTGTTGGGTTTACATAACGTTTCTTTTGATTTGACTGCATTCTTCCACTTCTGGCTGTTTTGGTCCAGATGACTAATCTTCGAGGGCCTTTAATTCATTTTTGTAATGAGGCTAAATTTCATTATGGGCGCCTTTTGATGTTCGTGTTGCTTCACAGAGCTGGGTGGAAAAAATAGGGCCTTGGAAAAAGGATGTATGTGGAAATGGGAAATGCAGGACTTTGGGAGTATAGAATTTACTTCACTGAGGCCTGCAGTGACGGGATCTCCAAGAAGAACCTTGATGTTGCACAATCAACCAAAGAAAATGGACCTGGAGATCAGGAAACCAGAGTGATTATAGTTCCAGAGTCAGTTTAGTCAGTTTAGCTTTTATTGCCTAGAAATGTTTAGTTTTGATTGAATTTTTATTAGTTTCAGTCTTTTTAATTATTACTGTAAGAAGGGAATATGTCAGAAGCGAGATTTAGGATAATACAAGTATTACAATAAAACATACATCTTTTTGAAAGCAGTTACAGTAAGTCACAGTCTTGTCTCAATAAACACATCCATCAATGCCTCGTCAGGTAAGCTGTAATAAATGTTATGTAAATGTAAATAAACTAACAGGTGCTAAAGGGCGTTTCTTCCATATTTTTATTTTAGTTTTCCAAGTTCACAAAATGTATTCGGTTATCTTTTCCTCACAAAAGTCTAGTTTTTATTTTAATTTTATTAGAGTTATTTTAGTTTATTTAGTTTTAATTTATAGTTTCATTTTAGTTAACTACAATAACCTTGCATGAAACCAGATTAATAAACTGGAAGATGCTCCAAATGGAAGAGGAGAATTCAGGGACGAATAGTGTATAATCTGATATGTGCAATATTAATATTTAAGGTGATGGATTTTTCAAAGGAAATTACAAAGTGAGAAGTGTTAAAATGTGTATAAAAGAAAGAAACAAACAAAAAAAACTAGCTAAAGTAGCATTTATACTCTCAGATTAAACCAACAAAAAGTCCCCCTAAGAATCAGGCTGCAGATTCAAAGCATCAGATTAACCGTATCGATCCTCGATTTCCCACCGCACTTGAAAGCAGCACGAAGCGCCCCATCGTGGATAGCAGGTACCTCCACCTGGTGGCCACTGCGTTAACTACAGCCAGGCGGAGCAACCTATCCTTCATTATCGACCAGTCCAGAGAGAAGGAGGACGGAGAGGCAAGCAGTGAAGGCGAACAGATGTGAGCCGGACTACGGGAGGAGAACAAGCTGTAGTAAGAGACGGAGAACCTCTGATTCTGCGAACATGTGGCAACCTGCGTCGGAGCGACTGCAGGTAAGGATGTGAGCGGCTTATGGTCGGTGGGGTGGCAGAAATAAACGGCTCACAGCAGCTACCGAGACCCGCCGTGCTGGTGCCGTGTGCGTGTGTGTCTGCAGCCCAGGCAGAAACGCTCCGTTACAGATGTTCCCTGTGCGCCGTGACGCTTCACCGGGGTGCCAGCAGACTTCAGAAAATGACAGAGACGAGCTTTAAAGCGAGCATTTTTCTGCCCCTGTCTCTGTGTGGTTACCTTTTGCTGCTACGTTTCACGTTACGCAAGCCAGTGGGGTGGCTGGGAAGAGGAGGGGGGAGCAGCGTGCAACAATTTGTGTCTCCACTGCATTCCTGTGCAAACCCACCGCTGGAGAGCCTTTTTTTACCCCCTCCGTATAAAGTCACAGACACGCACTTTGCAGCTGTGTTTGAAATATCCACACGTTGGCCCAGAGGCCAGCTCGATCCAAAATCCACCTTCATTGAGCGCAGGCCTCCTCATCCTCCTGCTGTTGTCACTTTTTTCCGTTCATGCTGCCACATCAGGATGCTTACCCTCTGTCTGAAAGCATCCCGTGATCTGTTAGGGTGTAAAAAAAAAAAGCGACGTGGTTAATGACACGTAGTGTGATATCCACGGGTAAGTCGTGCACCGACCCTGGTTTCACGTCTCCTGCAGACGTAATGTTCTCCAGATGTGTGCCTGTGGACTGCCTGCCAAGTGAACTTGCACAATCCCCTCTCCTGCCCAGGCGTCAAGAAGATGGAATCACAAAGTATTAAAACCGAGAGTTCCGGTGTTTGTAGGGAGTCAGATGTGGGCGCTGTAAATTATCCCCTTAACACACATCTGCCCTCTAGGTGATCCAAACAGGCTGCAGCAGGACGCGGTTTATAAACTGCTATTGATCCGGGCTCGCTGAGCACACTGCGCTGTCGCTTTCGGATAAACTCAGATGTGGTCATGCTCAACAAGTGTCGTAAAGTCAATCTCATACTTTCCATGGCTGGTTGCTCCAGTACGTTTTGGTAGTGTTGCAGCAAGTGAATCATCATTCAGGTCCCTGCCAAACGCAGTGAAAAGAGGGGAAAAAACAAAAAAACGGCCACATCAACAGCCCAGATTACAACCAGCAGGTTGTAATCCTTTTAGGTCAAGTTATTTTGTTCATTAATTTCTCAAACTGCTGGCCTACTCCTGGTTTATAGAGTAGAGTGGGCCCCTCCTCAGTTTGGATTCATGGGACAGACACCCTTTAGGCTTAAAGCTCTCCTTTTTGACCGTGAATCCTCCCGTAGTTATGCATTTCTTCTTCTCTTGTCTCTTTTCAGTCCATGTTTGTTTATACACCACTTTGCATTTAATCATTAGCAATCATTAAACTCTAGTTCGCTCTCCTCTAGTGTGTCTTTTGTCCAGTCTTCCTCTCTCTGCTCACTCCTCTTTCCCCTCACCCCCGGCAGATGGCCACTCCTCCCTGAGCCTGGTTCCAGTTTCTTCCTGTTAAAAGGGAGTTCTTTCCTCCCACTGTCTCCAAGTGCTTGCTCATGGGGGTAGGGGGGGATTGGATAAGGCTCACAAGATCCCCAGTCATTTTATGAGATGTTGTATAGGGGGAAATAAAAAGAAGAGCACTTCAATTTGCAGTGTATTGTTGTTGTGTTGGGAAGTGTGTTTTATCAGTTATATTATATCAGGTAAAATATACTCGATGTTAGTGATAGCATTATAAAGTGTTCTAGGGCTAAAACTCTCCACGTCTACTATATGGTCAAAAGTACTGGTTTCATCAACAGGTTACACCTGCAGAAACTGCTTGGCCTTGGAAACCCATGCCACGAAGCTCCCACTGCACCGTTTTTGAGCTGATGTTACTGAGCCAGACCCCCAGGGTTATGTAGTTCCTATGTAGGAACTGTAATTACAAATGGGAAATGGAAAATCAGATAAATCCAACTTGGAGCCTTTTAATGTGAAAGTGGCTGTGCTGTAGGCAAGTACAGAGGCCTCATGCCAGCTAACCGAGCCTTGTTTTCTGGGAAATGTAGAATCCAGGGATGTAATACTGAACTGCTTCAGGGAACAGGTGTAATTAAGGAAATCTTAACTTTGATAACCTGGGCTTAGTCCACATCAGTTTACCGCCTGGAAACCAGCTGTGGCTGGATGCTGATAAAAGAGTAAGGCATGTCTGAAAACTATCAAACGCTCCACGTTTCAGTTGACGACTTTATGAGGAGACTCTTGTTGAGGACAGCAGCCAGGCTGTTCTCTCCTTATGCTAAATAGCAGAAACCTTGCTGTGTATATTAATAAAAAAAAAAAGATATAAAAAAATAATGAATGACCCATACACCAAAAAGTGGTTACTGAACGATAGCAAATACCCACCCATTGCCTGCTTTGTTACCATAGCAACACCATCCTGTAGGCTGGTATCCTTCAGCGCTTTTGAGTCGGGCATGGTGGGGTTTGTACAGTTTAATGTCTCTCTTAGCTGATTTACCGTCGCTTATTATGTCCTGTTTTGTTGTTTTTGTTATTCACATCTGTCCATATTATTCGCACTTGTGCCGTCCTCTGTTGCCATAGCAACGTCTGATGTCTTGCTGCGTTTTTTTTTTTTTTTTTAACGTCTTGCGCCCAGTCGAGAAGAGGAAAAGGGAGAAAAAGAGATGCGTTTATCCGTGAGGTTGAAGAGATACGGGGTCGTGTTGCCACGCTGTGTGCTGATGCTGCATCATGCCTCCCTGTTTTTCTCTCTGTTTGCCCTTTCTACCCCTCGCTGACCACATCCCTCGGTCATTTTCGACGGGCCCTTCCTCCCCAGCCAGAGGCCATGTTGGTTCACCGACAGATTGCACAATATGCAGTGGGCTGGGAACAGCTATGCGTGTGGATGTACGCTCACATGCAGCTTAGGAGGCAGGTTACAAGGCTGTACACATGCACAGCAGCATGCTTCCTTTGTGAAAATCCCTAAGCCTTCCAGACACGCTGTTTTCCGCTGTCAGCAGCTCTTTCTTTAGCCATGGTTTCAACTTTTTGACGCTTTCAAACTTCAGCGTGTGCGACTCTGACAAACAGGGCTGACCAGACGCAAAGATGTTGACCTGACAGTGCAACAGACTGAGGTCAAAAAGAGTCAGAGTCATTCTCTGCATTTCTGTCTCTTTGTCTGAGGTTGCTTTGTAGCCACAGTTAAGTTATAGTTGATGGCACAAGGAGACTGCCCAAAAATTCCCCATAATACCCAAAACCATTTTGTTATCCAGCAGACATTTCCTCAGTGTGCACATTTCACCTATTTGTGATTTCTTTTGTTTAAAGATTTTAAATCCATTTCAGTTGAATACTTTGTACTGGTCAAAGTGCATTTGTCGCACGGTGTTTAATGCTTCTTTACTTTTACTCATATTTTTGTCTGTTTGAATGCTAACAGACTAGATTAGTAGTTCCCAACATATTTCAGGTGGCGTGCCTGTTTTTAGTTTAATTTGAAGTTGTGTTAATGGGATCTGGGCTGTTTTTAACAGTAATTTACTTTTAGCTTAGCACTTGTTAGCCATGTTTGGCTAACTGCTTAAAACAACCATAAATGCTAGCTTACCATTTCATTCACCTTCTATTTTTTGCTGTTGCTCCCGTTAAAAAATGTCATTAGCTTTATTAGCTCCGCTTAGCTGTTTATTGAAGTTTTGCACATACATGATCACTTTAACCACCTGACATTAACTTGTCTACCATTTTAGATATGTGACCGTCATGGTGACAGTGTAGGGCCCAATCAAGGACCTAGTCACACAGGCCTAGAGACCAGTCTGTGGCTGGTTGCGACTGATTGCTGGAGGTTGATGGCAGAACCAGGGAAAATTATTGCTAAAGCGCCCAGTTACACAGGCATACAGACCTGACATCATGTGAGAACAGTTAACCTTTACATTTAGCAAGTCATTTTAACAGCACAGGGATGTTAAATGCGTAGCCGGGCCCTTCTTTGTAAAGTTCTGTCTATGTTCTCCCTGAGCCTGTGTGGGTTCTCTCTGTGTAATTTGGCTTCGTCCCACAGTCCAAAGACATACATATTAACGGTAATTTATACTTTGGCAATGAATTTAGGTTGAGCCTAAGTTGTAGTTTATGCAAGTGGCCGATGTGGGAATTTATGCCTGTGGGGGCTGTGTCGATGGCGGTGTGTAGCTACATTTCCGGGGGGTGCATGGCAGGTTACGGTGGAGGGAGTCAGAAGGCTGTGCTGTTACAATGTGCCTGTGTTGTGGATTTATCACAGTGGAATAAAACCTCTGTTAGGGTGTTCTGGTGATTCTCACTTGGCTGTGGGTGTGAATGTGAGCTATTGCTTTTCTCTCCCCGGCTCCCTCTCTACCCCCTGGCTACAGTAGAAGTGCTCCCCTGCCAAGTTGTCATTTCTGGCCTTTCTTTTACTTTCTATGTCTCGTTTCACCTGGAAGTAGATCTCCATAGGATTAGGCCTTGAAATGATGTTAAACCAAGACAATAAATATGTATTTTATATAAGCTCCACAGCGATAGAGGTGAAAAAATTCTGGATGAATTTCTTGATGTCATTAAACTTGTCAAGTTAGCAAGTGTTTTTGAAACAATCTCATTGTTAATGATCTGCTGAATTTCTGTTACATGTATCTGTTACTATGTTTTAGAATTTTATTAAAAAAAATAATGAGAAAGTGAACTGATGATAATCAAGTGCATCCCTACGTATTGCTTTAAAGAAATAAATAAAAAGCATTGGGTCAGCAGTGTCTGAGTCTGCTTATTAGCTTTAGCTTGCATGAGCCAAAGATGTAGTGCATACATGTAATATACAGCTCTGTAACGGCTATTGTGACTTATCAAAAGGCAGTTAGTGCCCGTGATGGTTGACCTGTAGCCGAACAACGCACCATGCAGATATTCTTGGCAGCGAGGAGTGTTTTTTATCATTAGCACGTCCCGTTTATGTCCTCTGGCTCTAGACTCTTTAAGATGTCGCAGTGGGTTCGCTGTTTATGTCAAACGGTCGTTGATGTTTTTACTGCCAGCCAGAGAGTCTCCTTCAGGCCTTGAGGTTAGAGTGCTATAATGCCCACTTCCTCCTACAGAAGTAACAGACCAATCGCAACCTTCCGATCACTGACTTTCTCCCTCCTACACGCCTCGGCGCTCCAATCGTGATTGAGAAAAACAGGTTTTCGTCCATGTGCAGACCTCCCACAGTCTACTCGAGGTTGAGCTCATTCGGGCAAATTTCCTCTCATAAACTGCCCCAGGATCAGTGGAGGATGCTGTAAAAAACACAGAGAGACAGTTTTTTGAATTCTTACCATCCAGGAACTGGAGAAACGCATCCTACGTTTGGCTTTAGGAAGTAACCGCCACATGCTGGCCTACCTGTAGACCACAGCATTGTCCTTTCATAGGTTTACTGGGAAGGATGTGTTTGTGTGTATAAAAGGTGTCTGAGGGACAAACAGGGGTTGGATGGAGGTGGTTTCCAACTCAAGAGTTGCTTAAGGTATAAGCCGCAAGGTTTAAGTGTTTGTGAAAGACTCGCTTAATTGGCTGAGCCTGTTTTGGGAGCAAATTCATTTAATGTGCGACTTTAGCTCATTTCCTGTCTGCTCACAAGAGAAAGACATTTATATAGGTTTTTGTCTCACACTGACAAAATATTTCTGTATGGAATATAGTTTTTGGGGGGTTTCATGTTACTGTGGTAGTCGAAGTTACTGTGTTACTGTTACTGTGTAGGTGAAGGTCTTTCTATGTCTTTCGTGATGAAAAGAAAGAATGAAAGAGAGAGACAAGAAAGTGCCAAGAGCCAAATCAGGGATAGCATAGAGGATAGTTCCTGCTGGAAAAGTTGTAAAGGTGTTTTGAATCTCTATTTGGATGTTTTCTTTCAAACTTTGTGTCATAAATGATTCTGTCATCAGGAAAAGCACCTGTTAGTCTTGAGAACACGCTGTTTTTGCCTCACCTGGCTCCCGGTCGATATACGTAGAGTAGGACTAGGTACTGAAACCCAGTAAAATTGGTAGGATTAAGAAATACGATTTATTATTGGTACTCAAAGGTCAATTTCTCACATTTTATCTGACCAGATTTCATGATTTTTTTGATATTCCTTATCCAAAATAAAGTTCTCGCTGGGCTTTGTGAAGATGGTGTCGAGAATTAAATGCTCCGAAGTGTGGTTCTACTTTGTTAGAGTCAGTGCTGACAGTGCTCATTGCCACAAATGCAACAAGTCTTTGGCTTGTAAAGGTGGAAACACGAGAAATCTAGCTCGTAGTTCATCTGTCATTGCTCCACGTATGTTATGCTAGCAGCACGGAACACACACGTAAGCGTTGTAGTTCTTTTTTTCTCAAATATGAATGTTGGTTAATGATTAAAAGTGAATGTTAGCAAGAGGACTGTTACCGGTGAGTGTATTCAGTCTGAATACATGGTTTAAATGTCCCAGTTCCAGCTTCAGATCACTCGTTGAGGTGAAACTGAGGATATGACACAGTAAATGTTGTCAGAAAATGGTAAATGGTCTGTATTTATATAGCGCTTTACTAGTCCCTAAGGACCCAAAGCGCTTTACATATCCAGTCATCCACCCATCCACGCACACATTCACACACTGGTGATGGCAAGCTACATTGTAGCCACAGCCACCCTGGGGCACACTGACAGAGGCGAGGCTGCCGGACACTGGCGCCACCGGGCCCTCTGACCACCACCAGTAGGCAATGGGTGAAGTGTCTCGCCCAAGGACACAACGACCGAGACTGTCCAAGCCGGGGCTCGAACCGGCAACCTTCCGATTATAAGGCGAACTCCCAACTCTTGAGCCACGATCGCCCAAGAAAAGGTCCTTAACATCTGTTCAAGGTGAAGGTTTTAGTTCTTACACACTGGATACATATGGATTTCATTCATATTGGATGATTTAATAAATATTAATGCATTATATTTTATTTTTTATATTTCATCATTAACCAGACCAGTAAGAAGCATAGCTAACAGCTTTGCTGTTAATGCTAAATGGCTAGCTAGCATTACCTAGCATGCCTTTCCTTTATCATGATTTTTTAAATTTCATAAGTTGAGTGCTATAATTTTGAATGTTTGGATTATTAATAGTTACCTTGGTTAGTTACATTAGGACTGTAGGACAGATGCACAGTTAATACAGGTTCTCCCTATAAATACAGAGGCCACAAACTTAACTTTAGCCTCCTTAAAAAGCCACAGTGATGTTTTTGTCTGTTTACAAGTACAACATCTTAAAAATACAGCTACAATTTGAAAAAAACTCTTATGGTTAGGAACAAATTAAGGTCGACTTTGGCAACAATAACTGGCACTGTTCCTGCCAGTGTTTCTTACTGTGCACCGGTCATAGGTTACGGGTAAAAAAAATAATTAAAAAATGATGTGACAGCAAGCAATCGTAGATGTAAATGATCAAAGTTAAGAAATAAATAAACATCATAAATGGGATTTTCAAAGATTTTGTGGCGAATAAGAGCATGTGCTTTTGTTGCTGCTAACATACTTGTAATTCATTTTTAGGTTATACTAAATACTATCTATTTGTACATCAAGCTTTGTCACCTAGTATACGAGGACCAGACATCAGTGCGACCCTTGCTTATCTTTCCAGTTTCCTACAGTTTGATGGTGCTTTCCTAATTGGTTCATGGCCAGAAGTGTTTCTAATTCTGGATCGTGTCAGGCTTAATGATCACATGTGGAGCTGTGTATTCGCTTTAAAAAAATAAAAGTTCTGCAACAGAACAGTTTAACAAACAATGATGGCCTCCTCTCTTGTTCTTTATCAGCGCCACACACATGTTGAGCAGCTGGCGCACTGCTGTCTGCGCTCCTTTTTTTCTTCAGGCTCTCCACATGTGTGTCTGTGTTTGTGGATGCCGATGCGTATGACACAGACTGATGTTGTTGACTCGTATTATCTTGAGGTCTTGTGTTACAAGACTTCTAACCATACTTAACATAACTAACCAGTCTCGGTTGATTTCTTGGGATGAGCCAGTAGCCATTTGTGTATCTGGGGGGTTAGGTGGATTTTTATCAGTGCTTTTTGGACAAGGACATCTGTCTGCAGGGCTTAACATTATTTCCAGCTGTTTCGTAAACTTTTGTCATAATCCCATCCCCGTAACCCTGACTTTATGCGTCTCAGTGGGTGTGCCCGAGTGCCTGTTTTCACCCTGTTATGCAGTGACTCACCATGATATTGACCTGAGAGCCTCTTTTCTCTAAGAATGCTCCCTCAGAGGGCCAAAAGTTGAACTTACCATCTGTGATCTGTTAAACTCATCACTGTAGGAGGCAAACTGCACTCCCCAAAACTCCCTGTGACTTAATGTCTTGTGGTTGTGATTGTTCAAGTGATGTCTTACATTTGCATATTTTAAATGCACAATTCCAAATCATTTAGTATTAGAGACTCTTTAAGAAATTAGCACTTGTCTAGATAGCACTTGTGATTTCCAGCAGTAATCAGAGTCGTTGTTGGAGAGCAGTCATTCAGAATTTCTTGGCTGCACTGGGTCAGTTTGACTAAGATCCAGATCTTAATATTCAAGATTAATTTTAGTGTCATTCAAAACTATTCACAGGAGAGGTCCACAGCAGAACAGCGTGATTTTGTAATAGGGAAAAATACTACAAAAACTCACAAACTGACATAATAATAATCATGTAAACAGTCTCTAAATGACCATGAATACATTCTCACAAGACACTTCATTAGGTACACCTTGCTAGTACTAGGTTGGACCTACTTTTGCCTTCAGAACAATTTCTAGGTGAACTGTAGGAATGTTAAATTGGTGTTTTTTAGAAAGTCACATGTAACATAATTTGATGGGACGGATTCTGTTGTGTCAACCATTTGACTATTCCACAATCTGATTAGATCACTGAAAGAAAGCAGGGCAAGATCCTCAGAGCCAGTCAACTCTAGTACCAGGTAGGACCCACTTTTACCTTCAGAACTGCCTTCAGTGCCATTGATTCAAGAAGGTGCTGGAGACATTCCTTAGAGATTTTGGTCATATTGACATGAGAGCATCACACAGTTGTGCAGTTTTGTTGGCGACACATCCATGATGTGAATCTCCTGTTCACACATCCCAAAGGTGCTCAATTAGATGGAGACCTGGTGAATGTGTAGGCCATCTGAGTACAGTGTGAAATAGTGCTCACTGGCACTAAGGGCCCACAGTGTGCCAAGAAAATATCCCCCACACAGGGCAGGATTCACCCATGCTTTCATTATGTTTATGCCAAATTCTGACCCTACCATCCGAATGTCACAGCATAAATCGAGACTCATCAGACTAGACAACATTTTTCCAATCTTCTCAGTTCTCATAGGTGAGCCTATGTTAATTGTTGGCAGTTCACACTGACTCACCAAGATTGTCGCGTCAGTTTCCTGTTCTTACCCGACAGCAGTGGCGCCCAGTATGGTCCTCTGCTGCTATAGCTCATCTGCGTCAAAGTTGGATGTGCTATGTGTTCAGGGATACTTTTCTGCACATCTTTACCGTAGTGAGTTGTTATTAGAGTTACTAATTGCAGGTCTGGCCATTCTGCTCTGACCTTTGGCATCAACGAGGCATTTTCATCCAGAGAACTGCTGCTCTTTGGTTGTTTTCGCTTTTCTGGACTATTCTCCGTCAACCCTAAAGATGCTTGTGTGGGGAAATCTCAGTAGATCATCAGCCTGTTTGGTACCAACAACCACGCCACGTTCAAGTCACTTAAATCACCTTTCTTTCCCATTCTGATGCTCATTTTGAACTTGAGCAGGTCATCTTGATTATGTCTACAGGCCTAAATACATTGAGTTGCTGCCACATGGAAATTAGATATTAGTTGAACAGGTGTATCTAACAAAGTGGCTGGTGAGTATATTGCTCACACTCTGATAGTATAAAAACTAACACTCTCTTTTTGTGAGTGTAAATGAGCGGATGCATTGCTCGCCATCAACTACTTATTGTTGCTTTTAGCGTTAAAGTAATAACGCTAAATGTGAACATTTCCAGCCATGAAGGCAAATATCACAACTTGCGTGCAAAAGACCAAATCATTTCACAAGCTTAACGATTAGAACGAGCATTTAATAAGTCATGAACTAGAAATGCCAACTGAAAACCTGAAGTTATCCATCATATGATGAATCTTGTGCTTTAGGGATTTCTTCCAAATCCTTTATAAATTTATGTGCATGCTTTCATTTAACATTAATGCTTTAAATCTGGTGCTCCGGGGATGCACTCTGCTAACAAGTTTCATACCGGGCTGTCACGCCATCTTCATCATATGGCACATCGTAGCACAATGACAAGTACAAATGTGTTTCTTCTCCCGAAACGACGAAATAAGAAGCGGTAAAATTGCTGTGTAGTTGCATTAACTAGTATTTTTGAAGTTTTAGAAGTTATGGCTCCTGTATACTCCAGAACAAACCTTTGGAGTGAATGTTAGAAACAAGGCAGACTCAAGCTGGACATTTATCCAAGTGTCTTGAATGATGGCACAGGGTATCGTAACTATTCTTTTGGGGTCTTTGGCGACTTGCAGCAATATACTGATTATCACTAAATGCTTAAATTAGAACTATCCCGATGGCAGAGCATCGCTAGTATATTAGGAGCCTGCTAAAATTCATTTAGGGTGGAAAAAAACCAGATCGATATTCAGCATGTGGAGGCTTTTGCTGAAGCCAAACATTTAAACACTAAGTATGGAGGTCAGGCACTTTGGTGATTGCTCAAGTGTTTACAGGATCCTCGCCTTATCCCAACTCACAACTGACTGTGCCCACACTGTCTGGCGCTGGAGGCCGAACACTTTTGTGGCTCCAAGTTAAAGTCAGAAATAGAATCAATAACTTGATGAGGAGACAGTTGGGACTTGAGAAATAACAAAAACATTAAGATACTGTGAAAATATTGTGAATAGAATTCCAGCATTGCTCCACAAGCAGCCCGCCGCATGTGGAAAAGTAATGGAGGAAAAAAAGCTTTCCCATTTCCTCCAGTAGTACGAAGCACCTCGCTGTGAACTGATAAGTATAAAACATGTACGTACATGTATAAAGCAAAGTTTTTTTGTTTTTTTCGCTTCTTTTATATACCTGCTTAAGCCTTGTGCACTTGGTGGGGGGTGCAGGAGTCATGGCACCCCCTCATCTCACTCCGTACGGAGGCCAACCACAGGAATGCAAGTCACCGTCAGGAAGCAGTAAAGTGCTGACGCGGAGGTCAGCGAGCGTTTACACACATGTGGCTTTACTTTCACAACTCCACCATTCTTCTTCTCCTTCATCTCCACGCCATATCTTTCTCCTTACCCCCGTCCCGCCTGCCGCTTCCTTCTCTTTATTATTCCTTTTCTCAGCATGAAGGTCCACTACGGTGAGTTAGAGGTTGGGGGTTACACTGTAGGGCGTCAGCACAGGATTAGGCGTTTCATAACAGAATGCTATAACAAGTCACAGACAGATATATTTTAAAACCCTTAAAACGATGGCAGCAGAAGACCCACTCAGGCGGGAAAGTGTTAATATAACCATAAACACTAACAATCAGATAGCGAAGCAGTGTTTAAATTCAAACGTTGATTCAGGATGTTCTGCTTGGCCTTATAAAGGCAACAGTGAAGATTGATGATAGATCGTATTGGCAGCATCGGCTGTTTTCATCGCTTGAAAATGTTGACCATCTGTTGCAGGAGAAAATGGCTTTCATGCAGTCCAACGTGGAAAACAGCTTTCAGCGCCACTGAATGCAAGACAAAGTATTGGAGAGCATTTGTTAAAGTGATCTGTACTTAACAAGAAACTCCAGTTTGTTTTTGGTGGTGCGCTCACAATAGCATCGATTGTATTGTGTAACCTAGAAGATTTGAGATTAAATGAAATTCTGAAGTACCGCTCGACTGTGACGAAACAGTCACGATTCTGAGAAATGTTTTATTCATGGACGTATTGCTGTAAATCAAGTGCAGACATTCAGGGTCCCCACATACTGAATTCCAGTGTCCGACCTGTTGATTATGATTTTCATCAGCTGCTGCCATGGTGGTTGGGATTTCTAGTGTAGGAAATGCAGGATCTGTCTCTGGAATCACAGTCAATCTTCTATACATAGTTTTTGCAAAGTAATGGATAGTTTTTCTAATAGGATCCACTGCAGAGCCACTTAGTTTGTTAAAACTGTTACCAAAGCGTAGAGTATGGCAGTGCACCAATTGATCCTTCTCTACAGCAACCCAGGCGGTCGATGGCAGGTTATGCAAACTTAGAACAGAGGTAAATTTTAATTATGAAACAAACTAACTAGCCAATCTGAGCTAATTACCCCTAATTAGCTAATTAGCTAATGAGCCCTTCTCGCGTGTAGTTAGCAGTCCTTAGCAGGGATATCACAACCTTAACACCGCTACGCAGGAAAACACTTAATGCAATTTTCGAAATCATCCTCCAACAACAGAGGTAACAGCAAAGTCATGTCTCGAAAAAGTGAACTTTTCCACTAATTCTCCCAATTCAATGAGATTTTACAAAATAAGCATTAAAGATTAAAGAGGTTTTACTCATTTTACCAATGCTTTAGCTGTTTTCTTTACAGATCGTGAAGGTAAAATGTTTCAATGCAGTGGATGAACATGCTAGCAGTTTGTAGCTAGCAGTTTCGTTTAAGTTGTGTATAACTGTTTATCGCAAAAAGCTACCTTGTTAGTCCCTGACAAGATCGATTTATATGAAGCCTGCTAATATGGATTTGGCAAGAAATGTCATTTTCAGGCCTTAATTCACCGATTGATGGAGCCAGAAAAATAATTGAGGTCAGGCTGCAGACACCGTTGCCCAGCAGGTGTGCTGTTTTCCCCTTAGTTCAGAAAATCGTGATTTAATTAGCTGCTCAATTTTGTTTTGATGGTGTCTAAAAATACCAGAAATTCTAACAGGCACGCTGCACATGGCCAGACGGGCCGTGTGGTTCTGCACGGCTTCAGGAAACACTTGCCGTGCACTGTAGTATGAGAGCAGGCAGCCCCTCTTGTTTTGACGGGGACAGAGAGGGCAGGGCTTCCTTCGTCTGCTCCTCACATTCCTCTCGGAGCAGACTAAATCTCTCACAGCCATCTCACTTCGAGCCTTCATCTTCCCTTTTCACCACCGAGATGTGTTTTCTATCAGTTGGAGTGGGCTCCTGTGTAAATATAAAAGCCTTGAAAGTCCTTTGACCCCTTGAGCCTGTTCCATACTTTCCTTTGCAGGACATGAGGTACACGTCTGCACACAAAATGCTGAAGTTTCTGGGGGTTGTTTTTTCTTCATACAGCAGTGTTGACAAGGAAACTTAATGCTGAACCACAGCCATAATTAGCTTTTTGCTGTTTGGTACAGATTGCATATTTGCCTAAAGCACACTGTGTATATATCTTTCTTTCTCCATCAGCACTTTCAGACCATGCTGAAGACCAAGCTGAATGTGCTGACGCTGAGAAAGGAGCCGCTGCCCACAGTGATCTTCCACGAGCCCGAGGCCATTGAGCTCTGCTCTACCACACCGCATGCAAAGAGCAGGACCCACGCTGGATACAAGGTAGGGGGTCACATGAACCTAATAATCCTCAAATCCAGTCCTGAACACTAAATCTGTAATAGCATTATTAGAGCCTTAATCCAAATGTTTTTCCTTTTCTTTTTGGTCACAAGTTTAATTAACTTGCACCGTGGATTTCCCAGCACAGAGTTTTTAAAGTTTTAACTTTCCTGTCTGAGCCACATACTTGAGAAATATTGAATGTCTGTGTGGGCACACACATACGTGCGTCCTGGCATGAATGTGTCCCCCCCCTCCCGGCTCTACTAAGTGTTAGATGTAGGGTTTCTAACTGTGATCCAACTCACAGCCCATATTCTCTTTTCTCTGTCCTGAAAACAGAAAGCAAACAGGGTTACAGATTAAAATAGCAGCCAGGCTCTGTTATTACACACAACACTTCTAACCCACTAACTGTGTCTTTGTGTATTTGCCTCCCTTGTGCCGCAGCACTGTAAGCCTAACAAATAAACTGAAATCATCGCGGAAGGCAACTTCAAGTGGTGGTGGTGGGGCATTAGGGTTTTATTTTGCATGTCTGATGTTGTTTTTGGTCTCTAATGCTGTGTCATTAACAAGCATGTTGGAAACGGAGGTTTTTCTAACTTCGCTAAACTAAAACAAACCTTTCGTATCTGGCAGCTGACATTAAAGAACATTCCTGCCAAAAACAACCGACGTGGAACACACAGTCCCAGCTCTTGTTGGTATTTGTATTTGTTGGATCAGCGTACAGAACAGCGAACATGAACACACGCAGACTCATGCAGATGCACTCGTACTAAATGCATATACGTCTGTGGGGAGAAAAACATCTCAAAAGCAGCTACGAGGGCCAAAAGTGCTGAGTCCTCTTTGGCACTTCCCAAAAGCTCCAGAAGTTGAAGTGAAAGTCAGTAAGAGGACCTTTGCTGGCAGAGCAGAGCAGTTTGGTCTAGCTAGAAGAGACACAAGTTACCCAGCAGCGTTTCCACTGGCTCATATTGAGGTACAGGTGGGAGAAGGCCTCTTATGTGACTCAACATCATATGCTAGGAAGTTAATAAAATCAAACCTAATGCTGTGGAATTTACATAACTTTTATCCAGTATCCAGTCATGCATGACTGGGGCTCTCTGGTAACCACCGGTTGCTTGGTAAAAATATTATCGAGCTGGTTGCCAAGCGGTTGCTAGCTGTTGCTTGGTGAAATTGGCAGTAAAGAAGGGGCTGGACCAAAACCCTTCTTACAGTTACTTTGTTTGCCTACAGCTTGCTGCAGTTAGCTGCATTTTGAATTAAAAACATGCTGTTGTGTCTGCAAACTCCTTTTGAATATGTTGGTCTAGATTGCATTCAACTTTTCAAGTTTCAAGTTACTGCTTGGTGGCTAGTTAGCAATTGTTTGCAAACAAATTGGCAACTTCAGTGCAAACTACAGGTGAACATGGCAAATTGCTAGAAACCAAATCAGTCATAAGGAAGTTTTGAGGGTGGCACCCTCTTTGTGACAGTGGTGGTGCTTTACAAAAGGCCGGAGGCAGAGCTGGAGATGGCAGAATTGAAGACGCAGATTTTCATTGGGAGTAAACGCTATGGATGGAATTACAAATGAGTACATCAGAGGGACAGATCAGGTTGGACAGTTTTGGACACAAAGTTAGAGAAGCAAGGCTGAGATTGCTGGGACATGTGCAGAGGAAGGACAGTGGATATGTTGGATAAAGGCAGGAGGAAAAGAGGAAGACCTCAGAGAAGATTCACGGATGTAGTGAAGAAGACATGCAGAGGGTTGTTGTGACAAATGCAGTGTCACAAGTTACTGAGTCATCAGGATACTGGTGTTTCGCGTGTTACAGTTAATTTCCACTCACTTATTGTTTGTAATTACCAGTACATACACACATAAATAATTTCCTTCATCTGTCTGTCTGAGACTTCTTCAGATGTGAGTCTGCCTCGCTGCCTGCATCTGTTGGCTTCCGTAACTTCCTGTCTGAGTCACTACCTGCCTGTCTGCATATCTGTCAGCCCACCTCTGCTTTTTGGATTCCTTGCCATCCTTCCTGCAGAATATTATAGCATTTATTATCCCCACGGAGTGTTTTACGTTGCCTTCCGTGAACGTCTTATTTCACCCTCACTCTCTCCTCTCACATTCTCCGGCCGTGCACCCAATTTACAGACAGACAGGCAGGAAGGCTGGCTGAGGACTGCTGTTCCTCTGCCAAAGCTAGCAGCTAGCGAGCATGAAAGGCCACCTCTCATTGCCCCGCTTTCCCCGCCGCTGTCAAAGCGCTCCACTTCACATCCACTGACAACGTGTGCAATGTACTTTGCAGCCATGCCAGCTTCATCACCACACTTCATGGCAATTGTGAAATTACTCTGGAGTCCGCTTAAAAAAACAATATAATTTTGTTGTGTTTGAACTTAATTTGTTCTCTTCACCTAAGAGTAGAAAGTAGCTTTTGAGAGTTGCCTGGCCGGGACCCCGAGGAGTAGGGCTGAACGATTATGGAAAATAATCTAATTGCGATTTTTTGCCCCAATATTGCGATTGCGATGCAATATGCGATTATTTTTTAAGGTCTTTGTCTTCTGTATTATTAAACAAAGACAAGCAATACATCATATAGTATGGCCAATACTATATTACATTAATTTTAAACTGTTCTTTCCTGGAAGACAGACCTCTGTTATGATGACATGAGGTGATGCATGAATTGATGACTGACATTTTTATTTAACTTCTTCAATCACAACAGTATATTTGAACATACACAATAGTTTATTTTTAGCTTACAAACATCTGAGCATAAAGTGCTGACAAGGAACCCTGGTGTAAACATTAAAATGAAAGTCAGTACAATGTGCAGATTGCAGAAATATACATAAAAAAAATCGGTGGCTTTACCACACTCAGTTTTTCGACATCTGTGAACTACTAGACAGTCATTCAATTAAAAAATAATATTAAATAAATAAAACTAATAAATAAAAAATACACACATCTTACTGATCTCTGCAGTCAGTAACATTACACATAAAGTGCAAACATAATAGCAATTGTATAAACACACACACAAACACGCCTTTAAAGTTTAAAGGCGTGAAATTGGACGGTCTAGTTCTGATTAGCGTCACCGCTGTCTCGGTGGAGTTTAATAAACTCGGCCGTCTGCTTCTTGCTATCTAAAATATAACCAGACACTGGTGTAAATTCTCGACTGTCTCATACTTCTGTTTAATAAGTTTTCTGTTTGACGTTTAGTCAGCTGTGTGAAAACCAAGGAGGAACCCACCCGGGGGATTAATAAAGTTTTATTTTATCTAATCTAATAACTTTAATCTCAGCCAAACCGATTTACTCACGAACAAACAAAACACTGAAAAAAGCCCAACAATAACATTTTTAGGTTGTCTAAGTGAATTATATATTACGTTTAACCCGAGCAGCGAAACTCCGCGGTGATCTGAAAATGATGTGCCGGGAGTTGTGCCGTTCTCGGCCGCATCAGTAACCCTCGAGCTCCCGGCTAGCTGTCGAGCTGGTGGGTAGCAGACGCCCCTGAAAACGTCGAAGCACTTTTGCAAATATGGGATATCTTGATAAACCGAGCAGATATTTGATGTTTACACAACTACTTTCTCGCCTGAAAATATGTTAAAAGTTTATTTTGTGACCCAGAAAGATTAGTATGAGTAATTTTAAAACTTAGTAGCGGCCGCCATTGTTGGAAACTGGAGTTTGGCTGGGCCGCGCTATGAATTCTGGGATATGGTAGTAATTTGGACAGCCTTCGGCGCGTCGCTGTGACGTAATCGGTCTACAAATGCGGCCTCAGGAGGATGCAGCCCATGAATTTGGACATGTCCAGAGTATAATCGCAGCCTTTGCGGTTAGAAAATTGCACTTGATCATGTCGCGATATTATCGCAAATGCGATATATCGTTCAGCCCTACCGAGGAGTCAAACTGGCTTTTAGAAAAAGTGGGATTTTGGATGTGGCTATGAGGCACGAGCGCACAAGTCTCCAATTCAGACCCACCTTACGTATTTAACAGCCCAGCAGTGAGACAGACAGTGTGCAGTCTGTATAAGTGTTAACGTGAATGTCAAATGAAGGCTAATTACCCATCATTCACTGCTTTAAATTATATTTGTCCTGAAGACAAGAAGAGCAGAGCAGGAAAAAAATGAATCTGGGAACCTCTGGGAAATTGAACACTATATCAACGAGCAAATTCATTCAGCTTATGTTAGCCTGTCTGTCCAAAGGCAACAAAATCCTGCTAACAATATATCTAAGGTTTGCAACTTACCATATTATATTTCATTTGTTGGGGGAAAAGTGCAGAAATGAGTTGTTTTGGATTTGCTTCTGTAGTGCACCAAAAGGCACGGGGCATTCAGGCTCGCTGTAACACCGTAACATTGCTCTGTATTGACATCACTATGCTATGTTATCAGCTACTTCTGCTAGTCATAATTCCCCTCTGTCACTGACGTCATTCACGTCAGCAGCCCGTGCAATGCAGGCTGGTCCTACCATGCCTTTATCTAATCTGTTAGGCAGAGAGCCTTTTTGTCTGTCTCCATACTTGATATTCTGATGTCAGATTGTGCGCTGGATGCGCTGTCACTCCTCCTCCCAGAACAGAACATGCAGTGATGACATTTAAATCGTTTTTACCATGCAGTTGAGACGACTGGTGCTTCCAGCTGCCTGCGCTGTGGAATGTGCCAGCAGATTTGTATCAGCGTTTCTGGCATTTATGTGTATTTGTGTGTTCGTAGCTCGAAGCATCAGAATCACTGATGTGCAAACATTCCCGGGTTGTTTCATCCTCGTTTTAAAATTCAGCGATTGGTTTTCAGACCTCACTGAAAGGACAAGAGATGTTGATGAGAGCAGTATTCATGCTTCTGTTTAAAATTTAGCTTTACTCTGACCACCGAGAAACTGGAACTGTTGTAGAGAATAAGCTGAATTCACTCAAGTCCATGTCTTTATAAACTGCTAGTGGTGACAGTAGATGGTATAATTTGGCAATGAAATGAGAAGGTGCCAACATTTTATCACCATTTAATGAACATTACCTAAAACAACTATTAACTAAATGTGTGTGTGTATTTGCCAAGTTTCAAAGATCTTTCAATTTAGAGAAAGTGCTGTTTTGCTACTAGTTTAATTACTTTTAAGTTCTTTATTGTTGTTCAGTGAGAGAAAGCTAGTCTGTATTTGGGCTAACCAGTGCATTAAAGTCTGGTTCACTCTCCGAGGTGAAAACGTGGAGTACAACGGACACGCTGGTCCACTGTGTGGAAAAACCCCCCAAAACAACAGTGATTTGTACAAGGACCCATTGGAACACCTGCCAGTTTTTCCCATTTCAACCCCAGCCTATAAAGGATCAGTTACCTGTGTCACACACGTGACAGCCAGATCCAGGAAGTTAAAACTGTGATGACGCATGGCACATGTCCATAGTTATAACTATAGTCATAACTAACCCTGTACTTTTGTTACCACGTCTGGAATTACTGCTATTCTTATGCTACACACCGGCAAATAACTCACGAATTGCCGCTTTGTAACCATATATGTTTCGATCGTTACCAGTGAAAGCGCTTTGAAATCAGATTGTGCTTTTTGATAAACCCTGTATATTTCTTTATTTTAAATAAATAAAGAAATATAGACAAGCAGAATAAAGAATATTCTGCTTGTCGATTATTTTTATGTGAGCAGAAGTTAGTAAAGAATTGGGACAGAGGAGTTAAGTTATTCAGGCGTGTTACCTCTGCTAGCATCGCGACCAAATACTGTCTGTGGCCATGTTTTATTTTATTTGTTTCCCTGTGTCACCCACTTGATAGTCATTTAATGAAAGCAGGGAGGGAACTTTTGTCATTTGCATACAATACTACACCCTTGGTTTTCAATGCATACAGCTACTGAGTACTGATCCAATACAAGTGTTACAGCTTCATCATCATCATTCATTATTTGAGGAGGAAACGGGTTATTCATGTGTCAGGTAATGACTTTTTTGCGAGTACTATTGTCAGTGTAGTTGTACATAGTTGAATGGTGAGAAGTATATGCGTACAGTTTAGATAAGTTCCACCTTGCTCCATCTTTGGACTATCGAAAGTCTTGTGCTGCAGTAGGCTGTACGTAAGTGAGAGTGAATGAAAAAGCTCCTTTCATTTACACCAAAGGGCTTCTGTCTTGGCACTGAACCAGTCAGAGTAATTTCTTTTTTTTCCTTTTTTTTTTGGGCTGATACATACCACATCATCTCCCAACACAAACAAGCAAAAAACACACAGCGCTTTGAATCGGGATAAAAAAAAGAAGCTGATCCATCTTCGCGTGCCGTGACTAGCACAGCCAGCTGGACTGTGCTGATTCAATACATTTAGAGGAATTTTAACAACCACTTCAGGAATGCTGAATTCGCAAGCAGTGGATTCCCAGTCTTGTTGGAGACACAGAGGCTTTACAGAGGGAGACACCTTCTACTGTCAACAGTTGCATAGTTGTGCAAAGCTAAAGGATATACAGTACGACTTTGGTGTCAGTAAATATCTTTATCATACTGATGTAAATATTTTGGGCCAGTACAGTACTGAATATTTGACAACAGTGTGTAACTGATATTATTTCCCTTAAATGCAAACCAATGTATGACTGCTGATGAAAACAAATGAAAGGACAAACCTGAACCTTTGAAAGAAGGAATGCTTTCGGGAACAATGGCATTCCATCTCTCAAGTAAAGATTAGACTTACACTTTATGTTGGTTCGGGACATTTTCCCTTCACAAGTGTTGTTTTTTCTGCAGTTCTTTTTCAAATTACCTGCTAGTTTTCTTTCATCCATAGATAATAGCAGGTATTTTGCTAACTCTTGGCAGCCAACATTCAAACACCACCGCCAGAAACAAATCTGAAATGTTTCCAGATAGCCGGTGATTGTGGCGTGAACAAAAACAATTACATTTTCGTGCCGATATTCTATCTTTTATCATTTGGAAAAGATTGTAACATTTGGATGGAGCAAACTACAACCAGCTGGGTTGGTGGGGGGACTGTGTGTTTAGTCTGCACCACCTGTTTGCCCTTGGACCGGTTTCTGAGAAGGTGGCTTAAATGCAGAAATGACAAGCTCCAGAAGTGCTCCTGACCTGCCTTCACATCACAGTCTGTTCCCAAAGCTGATCCATCAAGACCAAACAGCTACTCTCAACAACCGCGTCTGTGTTCTGGTCTCAAACTCGCTTCCTTGTCCTCTCAGCTCCTTCCTCTTTCTTCCTCCATGGTCCCAAAGGGAACGTCTGTAGGGACAGGTATCTCTTTATCGAGTCCTCCCTCATCTTTCTCTCATACTACCCGCTCTTCTCTTTTCATCCTTTTAGATCCTTTCTCTAGTGAAGGCCGAACCGGCTGTGGCTCCAGCGGCACTAGCTCTACACCTTTCATCCACACAGACATGCGTGTGTGCTTACACACGAATAACGACTCACACTGAGATAGACAGGCGCAGACAGGATGTTCCCGTCTCTTCCCACCGGCTCACTTGCTGGGCTGCGGATGTTTTTTCAGTCCCCCTCTGTGTGTCCCCTGCTTTCTTCTACCCTTTTTTGCATTCACTCAGCTGTTATTAATAAACTTCTCTTTTCTGTCTTTGCATGTCTGTTTGTTCTTTACCCTACCACAGTTGTGGCTTTCATTGCATTGTTGTGCTTGGATCCACTGATTCATTCAAAATGGGAAATGTCAGAAACAGTTTGTGGTGCCGTGCTACACGATTTAATGTGTTTGCATGCATGTTCTCCGCAGTGCTCTATGATTTTAATTAGTAAGAGATGCTGAGTCCTTTGTAGTGTTGTAAACACAATAGGGTAACACCTACAGTTTTTATGCTCATTTTCCGATTTATTAAGTCTACCTCAACCAGTCCTCAGAAATTTCGCTCCATTGATGAGAATCACCCGTTCCACCACATCCCAAAGGTGCTCTGTTGGACTGATATCTGGTGACTGTGGAGGACATCTCTCCAGTGAACTCTGAGGGCGTGAGTGTTGTCCTCAGTGATAGGTGGCACCACTTGGACAAAACCTCCACATCAGCGCTGGTATGGGAGGAGAAGAAGTCAACACTAGAAGCAGAGGAGTCTCAGACGTTTTTTTTTATAAAGTTCTGGAAAGAACAGTGATTGGCTTATTATGATGTATTCCGTTTCAAGTCAGAACTTCCGAGTTTCCTGTTGGAATTTTTCAACTGGAATGTTCCCTCAAGTCAGACATCCAGCTAGAAAAGCCCCATCAACTCCTGCGTAACAGTCCAGGCTGGCGATAGTGGACATAAGCAGTAGTACAACAGCAAAAATTGTAACAATATACTGTATTGATACAGCAAATAACCACTGCAAATTTTTTTGTGTGATGATGCTTTATGAATACAGGAGTACCAACTTTTGATATTAAATAAATTCAAATACTCTGAAGACGGGGTCTCATCTCATTCGTCACCATTCTGAGATAACATTGGTCGATTGTTATCTCGAATCAGC
The DNA here is from genome assembly GCF_057382095.1 of Aulonocara sp. 'chitande type north' Nkhata Bay. Lineage (NCBI taxonomy): Eukaryota > Metazoa > Chordata > Actinopteri > Cichliformes > Cichlidae > Aulonocara > Aulonocara sp. 'chitande type north' Nkhata Bay. The sequence goes on from NC_141357.1 coordinate 13,074,484, forward strand.
TCAACTGAAAAACAAAAAAACAGCTATTGTGCTAGTTTGCTAGAGATTCATGAATGGGTCAAACTTGCTATCGATCAAAACAAGTCTGACTTTACTGGAATGTGCTCAGCGTGCTAGCTCTGACTTCCAAGGCAAATGAAATGCAGTATTGGTTAGGACTGACCTTATGTTTCTTACTAGAATTTTTTGCTGTACCATTTTAGCTCTTTTTCTTTTGTCAGTTTAACACCTAGCTTACAAGCTAAATGGGGGTGTCCAAATTCATAGGCTGCATCCTCCTGAGGCCGCATTTGTAGTCCGATTACGTCACAGCAACGTGATGAAGGCTGTCCAAATTTGTAGACTCCTCCAAATGCAGCCGACAAATGTGCTCCTTTTCCCCAGATTTGAAGGATGGGTCGGGTATATCCTTTGTGGCCCACCATATCCCAGAATTCATAGCATGGCCCAGCCATGTCCAGTTTCCAACAATGGCAGCAGCTACTTACGGGGAGATCATGGCTCAAGAGTTGGCAGTTCGTCTTGTAATCGGAAGGTTGCTGGTTTGAGTTCCGACAGTCTCGGTCGTTGTGTCCTTGGGCAAGACACTTCACCCGTTGCCTACTGGTGGTGGTCAGAGGGCCCGGTGACGCCAGTGTCCGGCAACCTCGCCTCTGTCAGTGCGTCCCAGGGCAGCTGTGGCTGCAATGTAGCTTGCCATCACTAGTGTGTGAATGTCGGTGTGAATGGGTGAATGACTGAATTTAGTGTAAAGTGCTTTGGGGTCCATGGGGACTAAGTAAAGCGCTATACAAATACAGGCCATTTTTACCATTTACTTACTCTTTCCAGGTCGCAAAATAAACTTTTAACGTACTTTCAGGCGAGAATGTAGCTGTGTAAACTTCAAATATCTGCCCGGTTTATCAAGATATAACATATTTGCAAAAGCGCTCCAACATTGTCTGTTACCCACCAGCTCGATAGCTAGCCGGGACGAGAACAGCAAACTCCCGGCAAACCCCCCGTGGTCTTTTGCTACTCAAGTTAAACATCATATATAAGTCACTTAGATAACTTAAAAATGTTATTGTTTGGCTTTTTTCAGTGTGTTATTTGTTCGTGAGTAAATCGGTTTGGGTGAGATTACAGCTGAATACACAGAAGTGTGAGATGATCGAGAATTTACGCCAGTGTCCTGTTATATTTTACATAGCAAGGAGCAGACGGCTGAGTTTATTAAACTCAACCAAGACAGCTGGTGAGACAAATCTGAAGGCTAGACTGTCCAATGTCACAGCTGCTCACTTCTGGCCTACCCGGCCTGTGGAGGACCCGGCCCATGTAGACCGCAAAGGCCGGGTCCTCAGGAGGATGCAGCCTATGAATTTGGACACCCCCATGTGCGCATTTGAGCAAAGCTAGCTGTTCCCCTGTTTTCAGTGTTTGAGTCATTCAAAGTTACCCATCTGGTGGCAGGAGCTTCAAGCATAAACTACAGACGTCTGAGTGGTGTCAGTCTAATTTAACTCTTTGACCTAATGTGGATTCTACCTCGAGTTTTTTTTTTACACTAGAAGCAGCCAAGCTAGCAGTGCTACCAGAAACTAGCCAACGAACACTCCAACTGCCTCAGATGATCATGAAGCCCATCGGTGCTGCCATTATCCTCACCATTCTTCGAACAAAGCTGGACTATAAAGTGACATCATATCTGCTGGTGCAAGTTGTTGCTGTGCACCTCTCGATTTAGATTTTTATGACCTCGCACGTTGCACCTTGAATGATAACAACAGAAGCACTGAGATTCAGCTATTTTGCAGAGGGAGACTTTCTGGGGAAAAGAATAAAAAAAATCTGCGATTTCTTTGTTTTTGGTTTTGCACTGATGTGCAAGATTTTGTCTCAGTGGCGCCACCTATGGTTCAGGAGAATACCGCAACAGGAACTCGAACCCTCTGCGCTAACATAAATGGTATGAAACTGTGCAAAGCAACGACTGGGGCTCTTGCAGTCTTGCAGGTGGCAGAAGGCATTTGAGATTCTCGCAGTGTACAGTAAGAGAAATGGAGAGTGAGAGAATAGAAAAGGACAATGGGTTAAACCAGAGTTGGTAATAGCAGCCACATGTCGGCACACATGCAAATGTTTAACCACGCTCCCTCCCCTCTCTGTCACAATCTCAAACATTCCCACTGCTTCTCTTTGTTTTTGTGTCTCGTTGACAAAGCAGGTATGCTTTTGTCTACACCACAATTCCAGCAGATAGTTTAAATTTCAATTTCACATAAGCTTGTTTTCTAAACCTTGCCGTTCCCCTTACTCTCTGTTTTTTCTGTCCACATTTGCTTTATTTATCTTTACAACATCCTTTCTTTGCAGCCCCCAAGGCCTTTGTTCCTGTAACTGATCCTCATTTCTGTCTCCATATTGCTTCACATGCAATCAGCATTTCCACTCTGGCGGGATAGAAATAACGGCGAGGCTTTGAAGAAGTGCAGAATAGTAGAGGGGAAGCGGGTGAAGGAGTTCGCTGAAGAAACAGGTGAAAGAGAGAGGACAGAGTGGAGGGGAAAAGATACGAGTGGAGGAATGAAGGAGAAACTCATGGAAAGTTGAAACAAGGTTGCCAGGACGTAGCCAGACTGCCAGATTAGAGCACAGCACACGTGTTGCTGTCTGGGATTTATGGATTGATGTAGCAGTTTTATCAAGAACCTGATGTGGAGATAGCTACAGCCTCAATGGTTTGCTTCATTCACTGCACAAACTCTGACAGAGCCCTGTGGCGAGCATCCACGTTTGGCTTGGAGATCTTGAAGGTTCTCATAACCTGTGCTGAGACCGAGTCCAACCTGAATCACATCTCTCCTGTCTGCAGAACTGATTATGATCTGAGTCCGTCTGGTCATTGTGAAACTGTCCCAATGCGCACACACACACACACACACACACACACACACACACACACACACACACACACACACACACACACACACACACACACACACACACACTATGGCTGTAAAAAGTCAACCACTAACCTCTCGTGCCTCTTCAGCTGGATTCCAGACACAGATTGTGTGCAGAGCCATCTAAACACTGCTGCTTTAAAGTGTCAGTCATTTAGCTGGTGTCAAATGTTGGGAAAGAATGCGTGCTTTCAATTTTAATGTGATCAGTCACGTCTTTTTCTGCCCTTTTCAATTTAATTTAAAAAAGAAAAAACTAATTTAAAGAGCAAAACAAATGTTTTTTTTAAACATCAGGGTGTTTGGTTTAATACTTTGACAATATTTCTAAAAAATAGGAATAGATTCAAGAAGGAACTGCAACAGCTTCTCTATCAAAAATCTTAATTCCTCATATCCACGTTGTTTTGTTTTTCTATTTTCTATTAAAAAATATAGTAGGCAGAGCTCTCAACAACTTCCTGGTTTTATCCTAAAAGCAATTAAATTGACCCAATACCATGGCTTTTGGAAACATTGGACTCTGAGTGAATCATTACCACAAAATGAACAGAACTCACACTATCACATCGCTTATAAGATGCTGTATACACTTTAGCGACATACATGATCAGTTGCTTGTTGTCTAATCATTGAATCACATGGCACCAACTCAATGCACATGTAGGCACGGTCAAGACGACATTGAAGCTCAAACTGAGCATCAGAATGAGGAAAGAAGCACGGTTGTTGATGCCCTGGGCTGGTCGGAGTATTTCGCAAACTGCTGATCTACTGGGATTTTCCCACACAGCAATCTATGGGGTTTACAGAGAATGATCTGAAAAACTGTTCTCTGGGTTTCAGGATGGTGGTGTAATGATCTTGACACACTTTGTGCCCCACTTAGTGCTAAATGTGCATCATTTAAACCACAGTGTGCCCATGTTTTGCTTCCAGCGGGGTAAACCGCCACAAAGTTCATGTAAATCATCTAAAGCAGGTTTCTTCTTCTGTACTCACATGGCCTCCACAGTCACCAGATCTGAGCAGAGCACTTTTGGGATGTGGCCGACAAATCTGCAGGAATTGTGTGATTGTGTATCATATCAATATGGTCCAAAATCTCGGAGGAATGTTTCCGCCCACGTTTCAATTCTGCGCCACGAAGAATTGACGCAGTTCTGAAGGCAAAATTGGTCCAACCTGATACTAGCAAGGCGTACACAATAAAGTATGTGTGTCAGTAAGTGTATATGTCTGTGCTGTTTTTATTTCCATTTTCTCTCCTCAAGACACTTGACCTGAAATCATTTCACCTGCAGTGATTGCTGACACTTGCAGAATAACTGCTTTCAAAGTTAAAATCTACACTTTAATAGGGAAGAAACCAGAAGAGGAACTGGTCCTCTTTCGATTGGTCACTTTCATAGTATCCTAGCAACAATGTGGATGTTATTTTATACCGGAAATGCATTTTGGAAAATTAAGTTCCCCAAATGTATTATTAACAGTTCGTGTTTCCTGTGTACCACTGGATGCACTCACATGTATTGCTGGGTAGCTTTGACACTGAAGAAACGATGGCTCAGTTCTTTGTTCACATATTAAAATATAACCTAATAATATAAAAGCTGGATCTGTGCTGCCTTTAATCAGCAGCCAAGCCTAATAATAATCTCCAGATTTAGTTTCACATTTAGTTTGTCTGGAGTTCAAACAGTAGATGCACATTTATCACCTAGAGAGCACATTTTTAAAACCAGGTGTAAATGGGCTCAGTGTTGTCTCAGGAAAAAAATACCAGTGCAGATGAAATGGGTGATTCATGCACCGCAAACCAGAAAATCATGCACTTCCAGAGTTTTACTCGTCTATTTTCCTCTTTTTCTTCACATGAACACTGCCTCATTGAGCAATATTTTATTCTATTTCTAGCTGTCTCTCATCTTTCTTCTTGAGCAATCTAACAGTTTCCTCTTCAGCTGCATGTTTGGTTTGGACTTTAAAGAAATAAACTAATGTTTGCTCAGTCTGCTGACCTCCTCACTTCACACATTCCTCACTTATCTTTCTGTGTGCGCTGCACACACATGCACAAACCTGTATAGCTCTAGTATTAGTCTCTGCTTTCCTACAAAGTTAAGAAATTTACCACGACCAGCTTGGACTTGCCAAAATTAAATAGCAAAGTTTTGCTTTGAAAATCAAACATGTTTGTATCCTCTTGACCTCCTGGCTGGTCCCCTCTGAAAGCATCCCGAGAATGGATTTATTTGCTTTCAATAGCAGGCTGCTGCGGCTCTTTTTGAACAAGGCAGATCAACTAGATTATATCCTGATTTTCAAACACAGTAGCAGAATAGAGCCAGCGGAGCAGACATGTGGATGTAAGAGAAAACATTTAACTGTCTTTTTTTTGGCCTTGAATACAACCTGGCAAAGCAGCCAGCCTTCATTTAACTAGGAAGCAAGCAATCAGTAAAAACAACGGCAGATTAAACAAGTAACTCAATATCAAAATGGGAGACGCAGTGAAAAGTAACCATAATGACTCTTTATTTCTATTTGACGTACAAAAGGCACATTGTGGATGGTTGATGTATCTTGGCGTAGTCTTTGGATCTGTTGGCTGACTGAGTAACCGCCGTTTGGCTGCGAGAGGGTGTTGGGGCGGTTGGCTATCAAAACCACCCAGCCTCCAGGCTGCTCCTGCAGACCTGTGGTGCTCAGCTGAATGATGAATCCAGTGTGAAGCCTGCATGTCTCACATTAGTGCCCACCACTAATGAAAACCAGGCATGATCCAGGCTGCATTCGCTGCCTGGATCTCTTCCCATGTTTTAAATTGGGAATCCACATTTTGTTGTACTGTAATCAGGGAATCGTGATATTATGAGGGCTCCTACACCATAGAGGGAGGCTGGAGTTTGTTTATATAAATGGAACAAATACAGATGCTACTTTTAAACAAGCTTTCCAGAGGATTCTTTGACCTACTTTTATGTGAGTTTATTCATCGGTCCACCTTATACTAGAGATGGCACGATACCACTTTTTTATGTCCGATACCGATACCGATATCAAAACTTTGGATATCTGCCGATACCGATATGAATCCGATATAGTGTTTTTTAATCAACAAAGCTGTTTTTTAAATATCTTGCTGCATTTTGTATAAGTTCATACTCAAGTTTAAAACAACAACTACACTAAAGCTATTCTGTTATACCTGTATGCAAAAAAAAATATTTCATGGTTCAGCAATACTGATCAATCTAATAAACTTAAACCTACACCATCCTCCCTATTCTGGTATTTTAAAGAGTACTTAGCATAAATATTAAGCAACCTAACTAATAGGGTTCCAACTCCCAGCAACAACAAAAATAAATAAATAAAAAATAGGGACCCACCCCTCACGCACCACCTCATGATGCTTAATCGACGTAATCAACCTTAATTTCATGCAGTGTGAAAAAAAAATGCACAGAAATCAATTATTTTTCAAGAAATATTAAATAGATTCAACATCTTTCTTCAACAAAATTGCAGACTGCACAGATGGTACCTTCACAAAGGAAAAAGTACTATAGCTTACTAGGGTATATATATTATATATATTATATATTATATATATATTACTATATACAGTAATGGACTTCTATTCATTTTGCATCAAATTAAAACTTTGGCTGTCAGATAATTATTTATTAAAAGCTAGACATTTTAAATGAGAATAAGAAAGAAAAGTATGTCTTTGTGCCCCCTTTTCCCTGTTAATGCCCTATCGGTCCCCCTGGCTAAACTTTGCTAGATCCGCCCCTGCACAGTTACCAGCCGTCAGCTGCGTAGAAAAAGATCCTCGAGTAGAAAGTAATATTAAATAAATTCTAACAACAGCTTATCGAGCTTAAACGTGCTGCTGTTGTTCAGCCGCTGGTTTCCTCTTTCTGGTGCAAAGTGGGCCAAAAGCAAACTAGAGACACGGACTCGCGACAGAAAAGCCGATCAGCCGATCGTTAAGCAGTTTCATGATTGAAGTAGCAGCAAGAAGAGGCAGTCGTTTGTTAAGCTTAACGCAGGAATGCTTTACAAACATTCAGAGATGGACTTACACACTTGCTTTACTTCTCTCGGGATAACTTTGTCGGAGATGAAATGCCGGGTTGCTAGCGAAGCTCCACATGCTATCCAGACCACCGACAGGTCCCGCATGCCACAGCCGCTCTATCACGTGATGCATACTGCTCCGACGTGCTAACGTTCTGAGGTGAGTTACGGTGTGTTGCAAGTTTTGTGAGGTGCTTTCGTGATATTTAATGGATCGGATTACATTTTTTATTTTTCTCCGATATCCGATCCAGTAATTTAGGTCAGTATCGGACCGATACCGATACGTAATATCGGATCGGTCCATCTCTACCTTATACTGGCAAAATATTCTAAACACTGTCTGTCCGGTTTGCAGCGTCATGTTGAATTCTGTCTTTAAAAAAATCTGAGATGCCTTTTCTGTGCTTTACTGTTTTAAACTTTTTACAAGATTAAAAGAATGGTACTATTGTACTCCTACATCTATGTGTACACATTTTTTAGACCACTAAAGCAAATAATACTTTAAATTTCACATTTTTGAATTCTGAGAATTCAGAAATGAATCAAGAATAATGTTCAACCACTGAAACTTAATTTTTCTGGTCAGGAATGTTTCATATGGCAGTGAATCAAAGTCACAAAATGAGTCTGAATGTTGAACAAGCATTTTCAGTACAGATCTAAGGCTACTATAAACACATCAACTACAACTCCCTGTTGTAATTACTACATTTCTGTTTATACATGAATTAAACAAAACAAAAGGGTCTCGTGGCATTGGCCTTTATAAAATCCACTAAATGTATATTTAAAAAGGAAAGAGGAGACTGGAGAAACACCCTTCAAGCATGTTATAATTGTTGAAGTTGCATACTTGGTCCACCAGAGGGCAATCTGCAACTTCCTTGCTGGCAACAGTGTTTGGATTGCCACAAAAAACCAGCTGATCTGAGTGGAGTTGGACAGACTCGAAAAAGTTAAATAACGGCACCTAAAATGTGTTTTGTGTTGAATATATATCCATATCTGACCTTTTTGATCACCAGATATCGGTATCAGTCGAAAACTCCTGTATCGTTTGGGCTCAATTAATGATACATTAATTTCATAATCGTGTCCCCCAAGCTTTTTGGTCCAGGTCCAGCTTTTCAGTTTTCCAGCTTTATGGTAATTGCCCTAAGCTTGGCCTGTCTATCCTCAACGCTTACACTGAAGAGTCCCATGCAGTCAAAAATGTAGCAGTGAACCAGCGCAGGTAGACTCGACTGGTCCAGACTAAACAAAATGGAAGCAGTTAAATTATATGATTAAATAAACCATGGCCCGGGCCTCTGCTTTGTGTCATTTTCTGTGTTTTTTGTCAGTCTGGCATGGATATCTGTTGGATGACGTTTTTGTTATCAGAATAGATGTGAGGATGGATATTTGGCTGGAATTTCTTTGGGAATAGTTTTATCAAGATCACTGTCTAGTTTGACATTCGAGTGTCGTGCATTGTGCCAGAAATGTTCACATTCAACACACATCACAATTCATAAATTCATAAATGTTGATATGATTGATACACTTTCCTCTCCTTTAGAATTTGCTTTTATTGTTGCTCACATGCTATCTGGAGCTATATTTTAAATATGCACTGCATGCAAGCCAGCCTCAGCGAACTCTTAAAGGGTTCAGAGTATTCCCCTGCCCCCGAATAAACAGGCAGGGGGGAAAACTCTTTGAGTGTTTGACTCATAGCAGGCATCTCCTCTGTGTATTTTTGTAAAGCCATAAAGAACAGCATGTAGAGAAGTGCACAAGTCAGCCATTATTTCTGGGCTGCTCTTGAACTGGCCACACTCCCCCCAAAAAACTCCAGCTTTGTTCGCTTCTTACGTCTCCCACCTTATCTCTCTCCATCTCCACAGTCTATCACTCACAGTGATAGACTTTCACAGTGATTAGTTTGACGACGACGACGAAGGCTCGTTTTGCTGTGATCATTCAGATCACATTCAGTTACAGAGTGACTCAGCAGTGACTTGCAGACGTTTACATGAGCTGAATGGGTGGATGCTCTTTTATAGATGCTGAAATATGATGTAATTATAACATGAAAAAAGATTATCCTATGCCCACTTATTTGTGGTGTTCCTCAAGGATCCAACCTTGTCCCACTGTTGCTTAGTTTACACCTTTTATGTTTAACTAAAGATTAAAGCACAGCGGTTCATTAGTAACCAATTTCATATGTAGATTTGTTAAGCATTGCATTGTAAATTAAAAAAAGAGTCTCACTGTAGATTTATGTATCTTGTTTGCTACAGGTGACCTATCTGGGCAAGGTGACAATCTCTGGGACGCAGTTCCTGTCTGGCTGCACAGAGTCGGCGGTGGTCGGTCTGGTGGAGCATCGCGCCCTGGCTCAGCAGCAGGGCACTTGTCCGGCTAGCGGCTCTCTGCTGGAGATCCGGCCCTTTCAGGTGCGTCTTCACCACATGGACGATCGCGGAGAGGCATCAGTAACCATGGACACCTACCAGGTGGCGCGCATCGCCTACTGCACAGCTGACCACAGCGTCAAACCCAACATATTTGCCTGGATCTACCGGGAGATCAACGACGACCTGTCCTTCCAGATGGACTGCCACGCTGTGGAGTGCGAGAGCAAGCTGGAGGCCAAGAAGCTGGCGCACTCGATGATGGAGGCTTTCCGCAAGACTTTCCACAGCATGCGTAGCGACGGCCGCATCCACAAGAGCGGGTCAACGGACGACTTTGCGGAGGACTCGTCCACCCCCGAAGACTCTACCCCAGACGATGGTTGAACTAAAACACAATACAATAAACACAAGATCCCCATCCTAACAAAGTGAGGGCTGACTGGAAGGATGGACAGATTACCTTCTCTCTCTCATTCTCCCTTGCTATTTTTCTGTTATCTATATGAAATAAAATGAACTGACCATATGAACCAATGCACCCAAGACAGTGAAGTAGCTTTTAACTATCGTAAAGGAAGTTACGAAACAATATTTACATAGAGGAATAGCAAAGTGCTGCCCCATTTTGAGTAAATACTCAGCAAATAGGCACCTTTCTAGTTGTTCTCAGTTGAATCTCTCAACGTTTCCATTTGCAACCCCTGTCAGCGCCTATCGTTCCTTAACCTTTAGATCAAGGAAACAAAGAAAACAAAGTTAAGTCCATGTTCTCCTAGCACCAGGTCAGAATAATCTACTGCCACTCTTGCCATGTAGGGACTCAGCAGAAAGATGTCTGGTCCCAACTCAGAGTTTATATGAGACTGTTGGAGCACATACATTCTTGAAATGTTTGATTATGTGGAACGTAATGCCTTCAGCCTTGGCAACAGCAAACGAGAACGTGAAAGTAAAGCTAGGCCTTTACGCACTGCTCATATCTTTGCTATCGTACCTTAGTCCGAACCCTGAATATTATTCACAGAGCATAGCTGTTGATTCATTTAGACGATAGAGCTACTGCCTCTGTCTCTTAAAAAAGATTCAGAGTACGCGTACGGCACCTGGGAGAACATAGGTGCGAAATGTCTTTTAGAAGTTCTCACTGGAGTGAAAGCCCAGCCCCGTCCGAGACACCTTAACCACCCACATCCGACTTCTGTTTTAAGTATACCAAAATTCAGGCTCTCTTTTGCCTGTCACATTATGTGCCTCACTTTCCTCTCACATAAGTTTGGTCTCTTACCCAGGTCCCAGTGTGTATGCGTGGCCGCGTGTCTGCTCACAAGGTTTTATCCTACTCTTTGTCGGTGTAATTCCCAATTCTGTACTTTGTGTATATGGGGTGTACATGCGAGTGCTTGCAACTGTGTGTGTGTGCATGAAAAAGAAAAGGTAAGAGACGAGGAAGTACAATTCGTATTGTACGATTAGCTAGAAGTGAAGAGAGCATCTGCTTTTAAAATCAGGCGTCGTACTACGACCATTTGCCAAGTTTACTCAACTCCGTCTTGTACCAATCAAAAAGATAAGAGCGAGTGATTAAATGTGCCAGTCACACTGAGGTTGTAAGACCCCCTAAATCACAGCCATTCGAGATATAACGACTTACACCTCCTGGCCTCTGCTGAATGTATGAGTCCGACATACTGTGAGCACCTCACAGCATCTCCAGTCACGTCCAGTCTCCCGTAATCTCCTCGTGCTCTCAGACAGCTCTAAGGGGGGGTGCTGCTCTGGCCCCGCAGGCAGTCGGCCAGTGACCAGCTGTCTCTGTGTGCTCTGTGTCATCCCTCCGAGTGACTGAGGCACCGTTGTGGAGGAGGAAAAAAAAACCCGAACTCTTTCTTCTTTTCTAACTGAACTGTCCTGAACAGACTGGAAACCATCGGTTGGAAATGGTCTTCAGTCAGCGACTCCAGCAGAATATTCAAACTTGTGTAAAGCTATACAAATGTTACACACATGTTGTATTTGATTCTTGCCTGATAAGCTTATGTAAATACAAATGTATCACTTCCCAAATATTACAGTATAAATGTCGATAGCTATTTTAAGTAATAAAGAAAAAATGTTGAGAACCATCATACAATACAGAAACAGTATTATAAAGCTTACTGTGAATAATAAGTGGAGAGCCTGATAGTGGTGGCTGTGAGTATGTGTGTGTGTGCACGCGTGTGTGTGTGTGTGTGAGGAAGAGATTTTATGTGTTTGGGGGAGTGCTGAGTATGGACAAGGCCAGAGGACGAGAACAGGAGAGAGCGTTTCTAAAGCTGTAGATTATACTGTGCCATGTCTGTCTGGAAACTCAGACGCGCTTTAAATGTTTAAAAAAATGTTACCGTAAGTGTTTTCTATACAGTGTTTGCAAAAATCAAAAATAATTGCATATAAAGTATTTACCAAGACCGAGCGTACGACAGTGTGGTCTGTTCTCTCTCAGTTTTCACTTCTGTCTCGTGTGTTCCCCCCTTTCGCCCAGATCTCAGCTAAAAGACGTTTTTTTGTTCTCCAGACTCTGCTGTATTTTAACCTGATGGATTCCCCGCTGAGGCCGCATGTGGGAGGATAAATACAAGGCATGCTCAGTTTCAGAGCAAACAGAATGGGTAACCAGATGATGTTCTGACGAGGTGCCAGGACAGATGTACACCATAACCTCAAGTGTCTGCTTATCCTCCATATGTGCAATGTTTCCACGCTTGATTGGGTTTTTTCCTGAAACCTAAAATGTATAAAAATCTCTTTTGTGGTGCATAATGTGCTGAGCAATTCCAGCATCTCCCACAATGCTCTAAACATACTCCTAAAAATAGCTTTATGGTGTGTTTCAGGTTTAAGTGTGACACAGCCACAGCCTTGTCCATCCTCTGAGGAGGTTTTTTTACTCTCCCCATTCTTCACATTCCTCAGACTTCCTCAGATCTTCCCTTTTATTGTCTTGTGTTGCTGTCCTCTCTGGCAGAATGTGGCAGCTCCCTTTTCTCTACAAAGCGCCCACATCAATAACAAGATAACTGCTTGCTCTCAGCTTCCGTGGCAGGCGATCATTTTGCGTCTTAAAAGCTGCAAAGAATTGGATGGAAAATGGATGCTGTGAAGAATGTAAAAGCATGTGCAATGTGAACACTGCCTCCCTCTGGCAGGCAGAGCGATTGCTTCTGCTCTGAAGGTTTTTTGTTCAAACAGGCCTTTTGCTCTTCTGATAAACTCCCCTTGATGATAATCATTTCTTTCATTTTGGTTACAGAGAAACAGATTGTTCTTGCCATGAAAATCACAGCCTCATTTAAAAACAAAACAGTGGTGCATTTTAAGGGGAAATAAATGCACAGTCTTTATCTCCAAATCTAAGCTATGGTTTTGTTGCTGTTTTCCTCTGTTAATAAACTGAGTTTTGCAGCATCAGCTGCAATCGTGCAATAATTCACCCACAATGCTGATAATCATCGCTTTAATGGAAGTTTTAGAACAGTGTCAACAAAGCCTTCTGCCCCTCTTCTCTTCCAGCTCACTGTACACAAGCGTCCCTGTTTGGATGCTTCTTTGTCTTCGATCTGTGCTGAGCACACACCCACCCAATTGCTCTTGACTGTGCTCTTGTGTCTGACTGGCCCACTTCGAGCAGTGCATCAGTGCGCTGGGGCCCTGTGAGGCCCAGAAAGAGGCCACCCCGGCAGCTTGCTCTTCTGCTCCTCTCAGGCGTCAGTCAGTCAGTCAGCTCACAATACCACACTGTTACCACTCCAGCTGGCCGCTCTTCCTTCTCCGAGTCCCAGAACCGCCTGTCTATCCACCCGCCAAGGTCCTACACGCTTGAGGTCCGGCTGGGGAAGGGAGCCAATCTGGCTTCTGATCAGATTCCTCTATCGCCGCCTTACTTTGCTTATTCTCTCGGCTGCTGCCACCCAAGCAGGGGGCCTGGGCCTCTTAGAGAGAGAGAGAGATTGTGTGGTGCAGTACAGTAAACACATGTGTGTAACGTGTATGTGTGAAGTGGAACTGTGCACATTCTTTCGGCCTCTGGCTCGACTTTATAAGGCACACTTTTCATTGCATGAGACGCAAAACCTTGAGTGGTTAAATATGGTGAAAGAATTTTAAAACCTTTTTAGAATTTAAAAACCATCTGTGGTGAGAGTAGGAATACATTTCCTGTAGGAGCCAAAAGAAAAGAGCTGACATGTTTAGGTTCAATTTTACACAAGCAAAACTAAAACTGTGTTTTCCTAATCATGCACCATTACCACCTTCATGCTTTGCTTTAGCTTCTACAGTTGCCACACATCTGCAGGCTGCTTTGCAACCCGTCTCAAGCCGTGCTGCTCCCATGCATGCTGTCTTGCAGCTGCTCTCCCACATGGAAGGTCATAGAAGTCCCAGAAAAAAACTAATTAGTGTATGGAAATGATGATCTTCTTTTGGACTATAGTGGACTTAACTGAATTAGTGTGTCTCTGTTTTTCTGTAGCACCAATAAATAAAAAATAAAAAAACCCCACATAGCTGTTCCAGGAAACTTCAGTGAAAACTACTGGGAAATTATCAGGAAAATATTAGATCTGGAAAAGAAACCATGACAATGCTACAAATCGAAAGACTAGTTTAAAAAAAGCAAAACTAAAGTACTGAGTAATGTATCCCCCAGACCTGAGCGTGAATTATTTCTTTCAGACATACAAAGCATTTCCTCTGATCATATCCAGATCCCCCCCCCCCCACTACCACGCATCCCTCCTGTTGGATAGTCCCTGAAGTCTTCATGTGATTTAAGATTCCTGTCATAATGAAATGTGGACTGGAATGAAGAGGGGGTGCCTGCGCCTGTCTGTCACAAGCTAAGACTCCAAACTCTCTCTTAACCTAAACCCAGAGGATTCAGCACACATTGCTGTTGCTATTGCTGCTGTAATACACGTAAGTCACATACAAATGAGATGCTGCCCTGAATCCCTCGGGGAAATGTCTGGACTAAGATCCAGGGGTAGCTGGTTTCTCAGGAACAAGGGATAAAGCTCTGAAAGAACAATAAGCTAAAACAGATCCCGAAGGAATGTCAGTGGCTCTGTCTGTAAAATCCCACCGTGTACTGTTTTTCTTATTATTGCAGGCCGTTACATACCTACTGTTATGTAGAGGTTTCATAGAAGTACGCTTGCAAAGGCACTTGCCCAAGATTTATAGTTTTCTGAACAGGACAAGCGGCCTGTTTTAGGTAACATGTAAGATATTCCAGCGTTCAAACCTCTGACACAGCAGAGAACTGTGATTGGACAGCAACCACGTGTCTGGCAAGATGTGGCTGTGATTTAATGGTAGGTGTTGTGCTTGCTTGATTTCTGGAGTAAGATTGGCAGTGTAAGCAGCCTTAATGTAGCTCAGCACACACAGTTGGAAACAAGGGAAAGCTATACTGTCATTTAAAGCAGAGACCAAAGGTTTGTCTACCAGCAGAGATGACAAAAGTGCAGACATTCTTTACTTAAGTAGAAGTACAAATACTTGTGTTAAAAATACTATGGTAAAAGTTGAAGTACGGACTCATCTTCTTTACTCGAGTAAAAGTGAGAAAGTCTGGCGTGCACGCAAAGTAAGAAGTTAGGTCTTTGAAGTATGCATCTCTTAGCTATTTTTGTGCAAAGCTAACTGAACCTGGTGCTATATTAATGTAATAATAAAATAATATTAGTACATAGGAACTCTGATCGGCTGATCTATGCTAAGCGCTGCTGCTCTGAGCTGTACTGCTCTTTGTAGTTATACACAACGAGATGCAAGCACATGTCTCATGCGCTATCTGGCTAAATTCTATTCCCTTCACTGACAGTATACTGTTTATACTGTCTCTACACTAGACGGTTATTCCTTTGGTATAAAGGTCGAATAGATCTAAACATCATAACTGACCATGAACGCCACAGCTGCTCTGCAGCAGTCCGAAACACTGTTCTTTACTTAAATTAACCACATTACTGCAAGCTAACCTGTTAATCAAGCACTAAACCGCCGGGTGTTTTCATGCAACCTTTGAATAACACATATAATATAAAGTTCCAGTTTATCAAATGCCACGAGCAGCCCTTACCTTTGAAAGCAACCTCTCGTCTTCTTATCTTCTCCTGTCTTTCTCTTATCGTTGTCCATCTCTGAGTAAAGTTATCTCACACTCTTTTCTTTCTTTTCATTCCCCAAACAGTTTCAACACTAGTTTTTTACATAAATCTGTAACTTAGCCCATGTTCAGAAAACATGCTTCTGCTTTATGATTTCTTTCTTTATAACTTCAGACAAAAACAGATTTGGACTGTTCTAAGCCAGAGGTAGTAAAAGGAAAGAAGGGGTAAGGAGACACAAATGAGAGCATAGAAAGTGGAAAAGAATGCGTGAGGACAGTAGGGGGAAGGGGGGGGGGGGGGGGGGGGGGGGGGAAGAAAAACGATGAATAGGTGACAGGAGTCGAGATGGCTCATCTGGCTAGGCATGTTGCACCCAGATGTTGTGGGAGGAGTTTGGGCAATCCAACTCTGTCTGAACCAAACAGCTCACCAAATAAACAACATATGCATCAGTCTTGTAAATGAGGCCAATGACGCAAATATATCAATGCTTTAAAAGGAAGAGAAAAACTTCCCTCTTTGCAGCTATGTTAACTGAGCCTATACCAAACCACAAATACTGTATCCAGCTGGTGTTAACAACTTTGTCCACTTGGTGTCGTCATAGCTCAGCCTTTGAAAGCAAGTCACAGACTTGCAGGTTGTTTGAAGCAGGAGCACTAAAGGTACACCACAAAGTCCTTCCACACCTCTCGCTCTTTAATTTTTAAACAGAGTGAAAGGTGATTGGATCGATGACTCAACAGCTATTTTATGAAAATATGTGGGCCAGTTCTTTGTTATTTGCTTATAACAAAGCAAATTTTATTTGCTTAGGCAGATATTCCTGGCATTTGAATTTGGAAGCTCTTGCTCTGAACCCACAACATGCTAACAAAAGTGCTCTAACTGTGGGTCAGACTGCAAAAACCAAACAAATTCTCTAAAAAATATATTATAAATCAATAGTTTGGTACATTCTAAACAAAAAACAAAATGCACAACAACATGAAAAATCTCAAGGACCTCTTCAGAACATCCTGCCAACTCTCCAAGTCTATGAAAATTGAAGCGGTCACAGAAGAAAACCCCACTCCAGATGAATGACACAAACATAAATCTGTTTGAGTATTACTTTAAGTAAGGATAAAGCTCTGAAGCACATAACATAATTTGCAAGACATGTTGGAGCCAGAAGCAGCAGGATGAATTCTGAGTGCTCAACTTTAGGCAAGGCAAGGCAAGGCAAGTTTATTTGTATAGCACAATTCAACAACAAGGTGATTCAAAGTGCTTTACAGAGACATTAGAAACAAGAACAAATAAAAAGCATGATTTAAAATTGAATAAAACAAGCAAATAAACTAACTAACTAGTTAACAAACAAACAAACAAACAACAGTATATAAAATCAAAACAGATAAAATCAGAACAGTAGATAAAATCAGTAGTTAAATGTAAGTTTTGAAATTTAAGCTTAAAGTGTGGATTTGGTGCTTTATTCAAATGCAGCTGAGAACAGGTGAGTCTTCAACCTGGATTTAAATAAACTGAGTGTTTCAGCTGATCTGAGGCTTTCTGGGAGTTTGTTCCAGATATAAGGAGCATAAAAGCTGAATGCAGCTTCTCCGTGTCTGGTTCTGACTCTGGGAACTGATAAAAGACCGGATCCAGATGACCTGAGGGATCTGGATGGTTCATACTGGGTCAGGAGGTCATTGATGTATTTTGGTCCTAAACCATTCAGAGCTTTATAGGCCAGCATCAGAACTTTAAAGTCTATCCTCTGACGGACAGGCAGCCAGTGTAAGGACCTCAGAGCTGGACTGATGTGGTCCACTTTTTTGGTCTTAGTGAGGACTCGAGCAGCAGAGTTCTGAATGAGCTGTAGTTGTCTGACTGATTTTTTAGGTAGACCTGTAAAGATGCTGTTACAGTAATCAAGCCTACTAAAGATGAATGCATGGACTAGTTTTTCCAGGTCCTGTTGAGACATCAGATCTTTTATCCTTGATATATTCTTGAGGTGATAGTAAGCTGACTTTGTTATTGTCTTAATGTGTTTTTCTAAGTTTAGGTCTGCATCCATCACTACACCCAAATTTCTCGCCTGGTTTGTGGTTTTTAGATGTATAGATTGAAGTTCTCTGGTGACCTGTAATCGTTTTTCTTTGGCGCCAAAGACTATTACCTCAGTTTTGTTTTTGTTTAGCTGGAGAAAATTGTGGCACAACCAGTCATTGATTTCCTCAATGCATTTACCAAGAGCCTGTACAGGGCCTCAGTCTCCTGGTGACATTGTGATATATATTTGTGTGTCATCTGCATAGCTGTGATAGTTTATTTTGTTGTTGTTTATAATCTGTGCCAGTGGGAGCATGTAGATGTTAAACAGAAGGGGTCCCAAGATGGAACCTTGGGGAACTCCACATGTGATACTTGTCTGCTCAGATGTGAAGTTACCTATTGATACAAAGTATTTCCTGTTTTCTACGTATGTTTTGAACCAGTTTAGTACAGTTCCTGAAAGCCAAATGCAGGAAAGTTTAATGCGAGTGCTCTTCAGTACAGCTGGACAAAGAACCGCAGGACACCTTGAAAGCAGTGCAGGACTCTTTGAAGGTAGAGGTGGAATATTCAGCAAAAGGCTCTCTCAGTCACCTCCAACCCAAAGGAGCATACGGGAAAAAACTAACTGGAGCAAGGAATACCTGAGAACAGCTGCAGTGGAGGTCTGGCAAAGAAAGGTGTTATTTGGTGATGTCCACATGTTCCAGACATAGAAGACAACACACACACACACACTCACAATACTCAAATAAAATTATTTATAATGTGTAACCCTAACCTTTTTACTGGGTATAACAATGTCCAAAAATTTCCCAACATAACTGTAACTTGCTGAGGCTGTAAGACGGGAAACGGTGTGAACAGCATTAAATTTGGCATCAGCAAATATCCGGATATGACCGAAGCAAGACAAACACAGTCCATTTCAACAGCAATTCAATTCAATTCAATTTTATTTATATAACGCCTCAATGCAGCCTCAAGGCAGCCTCCTCAAATTAATCTAAATGTTAGAGGTGCCAAAAGGATATGTGAGCTATTCTCCCTCTTCTCAGTCACTGCAGGGTCTCTTTATTGAAAATGTCACGATGTCTTCTGGTTGAATAGCCTTTCACCTTTGCTGCCCTCCCCGCACCTCAGAACCTTTGAGATGAGCGTCAAGACGAGATCACTGAGCATTGAAGACATATCATGGTAACAGGTCATGTGGCCACAGATGATCCTGTATTCAGTCCAGAATTCAGCAAACAACCACATCTGACCAACAACCACTCACTTGCAGAGAATTTCTGTCCTAGCATCGTGCCTCAGGATTCAAATCCAGCCTCTGCCGACCCCTTAACAGCAGCTAAATGTGTGTCTCGGGTAATCCTGAAGCCAGAGGATCTGCAGGGTGTTGTGAAGATGGATCTTAGAGATCATCTTCAGAACACCCTGCAGATCCTCTGGCTTCTTAGAGATCATCTTCAGAACACAGGACAGATCTCACAGCGCCGCCTTATTTCATCTGATGTTGTGTTTGTGTGGAAAGGATTTGTCCCCTTAAGCCAAGACTTCTAAACAGTGTGTGACAAAGACAGGCAAGCTTAGAGTAGAGCTGTCCTCACCACCAGCCAGATAACATAGCTTTATGATATCCTTTATGTATCGTTATTAGTTATAAAGCAAATAATCAAGAAGATTCTAACCTTGGTTGCCAACCTTCACCTAAATGAGCCGAAGCAAAGGCAAAGAAAATCTCCCCCAAAAGAGATTTTCTCTTCCTGAAGAACATCTTTAAAATGCTTTGAATTGCTCAGCCTGTTAATTAAAACAAATAACTAAGTTCACAATGAGAAACTCAGATTTTCTCTTGTATTATATGCGTGTATGTCCTAGCTGATGTGGTCTTAGAGTTGGCTACTATCACAATAACTGAAAATGAAAATATAACCTCACCATATGTGCAACAGAAATCATGGAAATCTGATAGAAGCAAACAAAATACTCTTTGAAAACTGTCAGGTTCTTTTTATCAGTACAGAGGAAAAAGGGTTTACAAATTCCTGCCAGTCTGGTTCTGCCTCAGCTGCCAACTGTTTGAAATTGCTGTGATTACATTTCGTACGCCAAAGCTATTATTACACAGAATGTTTGAGTTTCTTTTAGCTGCGGATGCTAACAAAATATTTTCATCTGGATTGAACTGGCAATCTGCTCGAAGGGTAGTGAGCAGCAGATAGTGGTTAACCTTGGAATATGATGAATGTGACACAGATTGGAACCAAAATAGCAGAAGACAGCAAACTTTGCATAGAACTTTTTTTTTTAAAATGATACTCCTTTTTTGTGATATAAGCCTTTTTTTTTAAAAAATACACTCACGGGCCACTTTATTAGGCACTGTATTTAGTATTAGGGTGGTCTGCTCCTGTGTCATAATTTAAAAGCTCTTTGATATATGCTGGTAAAAAATGCAAAAAATGTCAGAGAAGTTTTATTTTGCATCTTTTTATCCGTTATATCTGCCTATGCTTGTCTGCACTACGTTCACAAGACTAGACACATCTTATTAGAAATAACTGATGACTGTATTAAAATACACACACCTGCCACTTTATTAGGTATACCCCGTACTGGGTTGGACCCTCTTTTTCTGCCTTCAGAACTGCCTTAATTCTTCATGGCATAGATTCAAAAAGGTGCTGGAAACATTCCTCCTTTCAGTCCATATTGACGTGACAGTGTCACACACTTGCTGCAAATTTGTCGGCTGCACATTCATGGTGAATTGTCCATTGCACCACATCCCAAAGGTGCTCTGTTGGATTGAGATCTGGTGACGGTCGAGCTGAGTTCATTTGAGTACGGTGAACTCAGTGTCACGTTCAAGAAACCAGTTTGAGATGATTTAAGCTTTGTGACATGGTGTGTTAACCTGCTTGGAAGTGGCCGTCAGTAGATGGGCACACAACAAAGGGAAGGACATGGCCAGCAACAATACACAGGTAGGTTGTGGTGTTTAAACGAGTTGATACTAAGAGTCCGAAAGTGTGCAAAGAAAACATCCCCTGTGCCATTACACTACCATCACCAGGAACATGAACCGTTGATAAAAGACAAAATGTGTCCAAGTTGTTCACTCCAAATTCTGATCCTACCATCTGAATGTAGAAATCGAGACTCATCAAACCAGGCAACATTTTTCAATCTCCAGTTCTCCTCTGTGAATTGTAACCTCAGTTTCCAGGAAGTAAGCTCCCAGCAGCTTCCTTCCCCTACCAATCATATTTTTTTATAACGACTTAAAGTAAGATAATGCTGCGTCTATGTCTATTCTCAGCTACTAACAAGATCATATCATTAGCTCTGCCAAACTATTTCATCTAACCCCCTGAGAATATGTTTTCCAGTAGCAGAGCATAGTGACAGTTGACAAATTAAAGGAAAGAATACAAGCGAGAAAACATAAAGAATGCAAATATTTCCATGGAGGACAAAAAGGACTAGCCAAGAATAGCCATTTTTCACAGCAGGCATCTAAAGTGGTCAATGACAGTAAAAAACAAAGAAACTGTTCTGTTCTATATGTGTGCCACTGCAAGACATGCACCATACCAGAAAGCTGAAAAGCTTAAAAGCAACTAAAACCCAAATCATCATTATTTATTATTATCATCATTATTATTATTTCCCAGTGAGACAGTTAGTGAATTAGGAAGTAAAAGGATTATTAAGGAGGAAGAGAAGGCAGCTATGAAGAGGATGAAGACTGGAAAGGTGATGGTCAGAGGCATAAAGCCTATGAGCCATAACATAGATCTACAGAAAAAAAAGAGTTGGTGAAGCTAGTGCTGTAATAGCGTTGATGTTTATGAAACTTCTTAGAGAAGTAGCAAACAGGATGATCGATCCCCTGCTTGCTCTCTTGCAGCAAGACAGCCCCTGCACCAGACGCGCTAGCGTCCACTTCCAACTCGAAGAGGCGAGCGAAATCAGGAGCTGCAAGTACACAACAACGCCTTGATCGACCTGAACGCTGTTTGACATGCAGCAGACCACACAAAAGGCTTTGAGGGGCTAACGAGGTCGGTTAGAGGGCTTACCACAGCTGTTTTTACAGAACCCCCGATAGAACCTGGCCATGCCCAGAAACCGACGCAACGCGCGCCGAGTTTGTGGCACCGGAAAGTCCACCACGGCCTGAACTTTTGCGGTCATGGGCCGCACCTGCCCTTGTCCCACTTGCTTGCCCAAATAGGTAATAGTAGCCTTCCCAAACTCACATTTAGAAAGGTTGAGCGTGAGGGAGGCATTGTTGAACCGCCCAAACACCTCAGAAAGTGTTGCCAGATTTTCAGGCCATGAGGAAGAATAGATGACTACGTCATCCAAGTATGCCTCGCACCTAGGCACTCCACACAGCACCTGCTGCATAAGGCGTTGAAACGTTGCGGGCGCATTACGTAACCCGAAAGGCATCACTGTGTATTGGAGGAAGTGATCGGGCGTTACGAACGCAGAGATCTCCGAAGCTCTAGGTGTTAATGGAACCTGCCAGTACCCCTTCAATAGGTCCAGCTTTGTAACATACTGAGCAGAACCAACACGATCGAGGCAATCTTCCATCCGCGAGAGCGGAAATGAGTCCGGTTTCGTAACCGCATTCATTTTCCGGAAATCTCTGCAGAAGCGGGGCGTATTGTCCGCTTTTGGTACCAGAATACAAGGCGAGCTCCACGCGCTACGACTGGGAATGGCAAGACCATGCTCAATAAGATATCCAACTTCTTGCTGCATCAAGCTTCGCTTTGTGGGTTTTACACGATAAGCGTGCTGTTTTATCGGCCTGTCAGTTTCCACCGTGATGTCGTGACACAGCACAGATATTTGACTAGGGTGTTCAGAAAACAAAGGTTGATGAGCTGTCACTAACCCTAGGACATCCCTGCGAGTAGAGAGTGGCAAATGAGAGACAGAGGACTCCAAAGTTGCCAACATCTCGGAATTCCTCAACCGAGCCCCCGGCATACAGCCACTTTTCTCCATCAAAACATTGTCTTGTGGGTGGTACTCAGCTTCCGATCAGGCGTTTTAACGACGTAGTTAGTATCGCTGATTTTCCGATCCACCTCATAAGGACCAGAAAATCGAGCTCGAAGGTTAGACCCAGTCACCGGGAGCAGAACCAGCACCTTCTACCCTGGGGCAAAAGTCCGAACCACAGATTTCTTGTCAAACCGTGCTTTCATGCCGCCCTGGGCTCGCCTCAAGTGGTCGCGGGCCAACTGACATACACAAGAGAGACATTCCTTAAAAGCACACAGATAATCCAACACATTATGCTCCACCCGATGCGATTCGGACAACCATTTCTCCTTAAGCAATCGCAACGGCCCGCGTACCATGTGTCCAAGAACGAGATCAGCTGGGCAGAAACCGAGGGATTCCTGCTTGGCTACTCAAACGGCAAACAACAATAAGGGAAGCCCCTCATCCCACTCCTTACCAGTCCCGAGACAATACTTTGACAACATAGACTTCAATGTCTGGTGAAACCTCTCCAGAGCCCCTTGCGACTCAGGATGATACGGACTAGATGTCTGATCTCAACTTGCAGCTCCTTTAATAGCTGCGTGAATATCTTTGACATGAAATTCGTGCCCTGATCAGTTCGTATTACCCTGGGCAACCCGAAAGTGGAAAAGAACTTCGTAAGAGCTTTCACTATGCCTTTGGTCTTCACAGTACGCAATGGAAACGCCTCAGGGAAACGAGTAGCGGCACACATTACTGTCAATATATACTGATGGCCAGATTTCGTCTTCGGTAAGGGGCCCACACAGTCCAACAACACACGCTCAAAGGGCTCCCCAATCACCAGGATAGGTTGGAGGGGCGCAGGCAGAATCGGCTTGTTCGGTTTTCCCACCATTTGACATGTGTGACACGAGCGACAATGTTTTGCCACATCAGCTTTAAGCCCAGGCCAAAAAAAAAAATGGCGCAGCACGCGCTGATATGTCTTATTGATGCCAAGATGCCGAGCCGAGCTGGCATTGTGTGCAAGGCTCAGAACCCGAGATCGGTACTCCTTCGGCACCACCACCTGGTGTACCTTGTGCAGGCCAGTTGGAGCAGGAGACCACGATTTGGGTTAAAACAAACTCTTCCGCCAGAAGCGCGGCGTCAGGAGTGTCAGTGAAGATGGTGCAGGACACGAATGAGGACAGTGACAGAAATGGTAGATGAATTCAAGGTGGGAGGGGGATTACATCAGGGATGAGCTCTAAACCTTTTCTTGTTTACGATGGTGATAAACAGGCTGACAAATGAAGCCAGGCAGGAGTCTATGTGGACTATGATGTTTGCGGCATGACACTGTGATTTGTACTGAGATCAGGGTTTAAGCAGATAAGAACGGAGCGTCAACCACCCCAAGCAACGATGCACAAGAGAGTCTATCTCCAGTGGGTGGAGATGAGTGTTAGGGGTGATTTGAAACAGAAGGATAGCAGCAAGCTTGAAAGGAAAGACCTGCTACGATGTATGATTAGGAAGCAGTGGCAGTGACACAAAAGGAGGTGGCAGTAGAGTTGCAGATGTCATTATTAGTCATTGGGAGTGAGCACAATGGACAGGATTAGAAATGAATGCATTAGAGGGACAGCTCAGGTTGATCAGTTTCAGATGGAAGACTGAGATGATTTGGACATGTACAGGATAGTGAAGGAGGAAATGCAGAGGGTTGTAGTGACAGAGGAGGACGCTAGAGGTATGATGATCCACTGGAGTGGCACACAAAAAGAGCACCTGAAAGAAGAAGATGAACGAGATTGATTATAATCACTAAAGGACTTGATGATGTTTTCCCTTAGGAGTTGCTTTTATTGTCAGGAAACACTGGTTATCTTCGTAGACATTAGTTTTTGGTGAAGTTATTATTCTGTAATTGGACACTTGAGAAAATAACTGATTACCAATACTGGAGGGTTCTCCTTCATGTTTCTTATTGCCAGTGTTGCGGCTGAAATCTAATTATCTGAGTGACTAACTTGTCATTTTCAATTACGATGACGGCTCAGAGGTCTCAGGAGCAGTGAGAATATAAGGTGCTGCACAGATTCAGAGCTGATGGTAACCATAACACTGATGAGCACTTTTTACCGTTCTTATTCACTATAGCTGTTATTTGTTGGACTACCTTCAGAGC
The DNA here is from genome assembly GCF_057382095.1 of Aulonocara sp. 'chitande type north' Nkhata Bay. Classification (NCBI taxonomy): domain Eukaryota; kingdom Metazoa; phylum Chordata; class Actinopteri; order Cichliformes; family Cichlidae; genus Aulonocara; species Aulonocara sp. 'chitande type north' Nkhata Bay. The sequence continues at coordinate 13,099,337 of NC_141357.1, forward strand.
TTTACTTCATCTTCAAATTGTGAACATGCGATCGTGGCCACACAAAATCCTCTGTGGGAATTTCGGCTCCTCAGAGGGTGTCCCGAATACGCTTGAGGACAACAAAACGTGTACTAACGCCTCTGCTAATGAGGTGCAGGACATCTGCTGTCAGAACATGCTGCTGAGCAACCGAGCAATGTCAGATGTAATAATGTTGCTCATCATCTTGTCAGCACACTTCATTGGAGATAATCACCCCATCTCCTCTCTTCACTGCACGGGGACCGAAAAGGTCGCAGGTCAACCTATCTAGATGAGTGGAGAGGCTCGCGCTGTGCTACTGAAATAAGACGCAGCCTGAATTTTAAACCTTGGGATCCTCCCTCTGGTCATTCACAGTCTGGTCCCTGCTCTTTGCTGTAGCTGATAGACCATAAGGTTTCAATCTTAGGCATTTAATGTGAAGTTGTTTAAATCTTGTATAAGTGCATTGAAGTACAACACTGAATTCTGTTTTTTGTTATTACCAGTTAATCAATTATCTTTAGAAATAGAGAAATTAAGCTGTTTGGCACTGTATTAGTGAGCTATTATGAAGCCTAAAAATATTACCTTTAATTTTGCATCAGATCCCCAGGTGGCAAAAGTTCTTCACAGGTGATCTTGTTTAAAAGGCGAACATTTTGAACATTCACACTTAAATGACTCAAAAAAGCAAGGAAAAAAGAAGAAGAAAAAACACACACAGGATTTACTCGCAGACAGATGCTGTGTGTAAGCTGAAAAGCTTCAGCCTTTGAAAAGCCTAAAAAAAAACCCAGTAGGTGAATAGAGGCTCACGTTACTGCAATCCATCTGGCTCACAGTATCCGTAGGTTTGGATTCTTACTTTAAACGGAACAATAGATGTACACTATCGGCAAATAACCTTTCCCGTGTTTGAAAACACACACATTAGAAATGATCATGAGAATCACAACTCACAATCATTTCTAATGTGAACTTCGGTAGATTTTCTTACTCTACATGATGTGATCAGCTGATTTAGGTTGCTCTTTGTGGATTTAATGACTGAATTCAATAGGATGTCAGCAGATGTTTCACAGCTGTCCTGACTGATGTCCATCCCCTACACTGACACTATGCTGTTTAAACTGTCTTTACACTAGACAGTAAGTTGGCATTCAGTGAATGAATCTAAGCATCATCATCTTAAATGCAAATTCATCTCTGCTACCTTAGATGTAACCTAAATCTGACCATAAGCACTGCAGCTGCTGTGCACTAGTCCAACACAACGCCTTACTGTGAATTCATCCCATGCAAACTAACCTGTTTATCCTCGACAAAACTACCCACATTTTCATGCAACATTTGATCAACACAAGTTTGTGTATCTTAGTTTTTTGCAGGACATTTCACAAAATGAAAATACATAATTTATCAAAACACATCGCATACAAATCCAATATGTGATTAAAATGATGACATCACGTGTAAAATTTAAATTTGCAGTTTATCAAGCGTCACTGTGCAATCCTTACCGTTAAATCTAACCTTTCTTCCTACATCCTTCTCTATTGCTGAGTGAAGATGGCTGTCTTTCTTTTCCCTTCCTGTGAACTACAGAAAGAAAAAGAAATACTCAAGTAAAGTACAAATACCAGAAAATTCTACTTAACTACAGTAACTAAGGGAGTACTTCGTTACTCCCTACCTCTGCTGATGAGACAGTGCTGCAAAAGTCCTTTAAACAAACTGAACTGGAGGTTTTGAAAATGTGAGACATTTGAGCTACGTACCAATTTCCTGCATAGTAACAGTCATCCTATTAAACATCACCTCTGGATAGATGTGTTAAATAGACTAGAAAAATATCTATTATGATTGTATAGCCTTACAATTGCATGTGATGAGTTTTAACCTCTCATCGATCAGGTTAAGTCTATACTGGCAATTATTTTTTCTTCCTGAAGCAACATATAATGAATCACACATCTTTTTCTGGGTATTGACTTCTACACCAACTCACGAACAGAAAGTCAACTGAATAGTTGACGAACAGAAGGCCAACTGAATAGTTGGCCTTCTGTTCATGAGACCCACCATGTAACAACCTCTCTTCTTCTGAGAGAAGAAGAGAGGTTGTTACATGGACCACATTTCTCTGGTCCACCTTTGCCTACTTGAGCAGATCGATAAGCTTTATAGCCATAAAGCCCCAGACTGTGGTCATCACAAACCTTCAGACTCTCTGGTATAGACTTGCTCTGACACTAAGATTAGAAACATGCTCAGCAATGTTTGCTTAGGAGGGTTCCTCCACAGTTACAGAGCTAAAATCTGCATTACATCACTGCACAGCAGTGTTGATCAAATTACTTGAAAAATTAATTAGTAACTAATTACTGATTACTTCTCCAAAAAAGTAATCTGTTTACTTAACTGATTACTTATTTTGAAAAGTAATTAGTTACTTAGTTACTTTTTCAAAAAACATGATACACAACCTGAATAGGTAATAAAGCAATCGAGCTTTCAGCCCAATTCTACTTTTTCTGCATAATCCATCATATAAAATGTAATCAACTGAAAAAGTCTCTTCTTGAAGCTTTTGTTAATCTTTTAACTTTATGCATCAAGCAAAAATTTAATTATATGCAACAGTCTTTGACCTGAAGAAATTTGTTTAACATTTATACATATTTTATTTATTTATTCCAGCATATAGAATATATTTTGTGTTTACACTCACGCTTTCAAATAGATGCAAGTAAAACACAGCAGAAAATAAATAAAATCAAAGACTCAGCGGCACTATCGTTTTTAAATCTATTTTCCGCTGTTTAGCAGGAGTGGGGCCAGTGGAGGTGAACCTCCGCGGTGATGTCAGTGGGGGGATCTCTGTGAATTTCACATACCTGTGGCAGCGTGCTCGGTACTTGATCAGAAGTTTAGGGGTTTTTTTTTGCTGTAAATATTAGTTTTCTTCCCATGCAGTGTACAGTGGATGCTAATGTTTTTGTCACTTTTTACAGAATCAAACTCAAAGTAAGGTCAGTACTTTCAGGCTTTAAACGCTACATGGTCGTACTCTCTCCCGCACTCGTCATATTATCCATTGATGATCTGCACACGTCTGTTACCACGAACGCCACACGCACTTACGTCATTTTTCATGAGACACTCACAAACAAAATCACGGTTTAGTAATGCAGTAACGCAGCGTGCTTACGAGAAAGTAACAGTAGTCTAATTACTTTTGTTGCAATAGTAATCCCTTACTTTACTTGTTACTTGAAAAAAGTAATCGGATTACAGTAACGCGTTACTTGTAACACGTTACTGCCCATCTCTGCTGCACAGTGATTAATAAAAACAAAGATCATGGCATTTGCCTGAGAGTTTAAATTCCCAAATGCCCCTGATTTTTTTTAAAGAACTTTAACAGGTCGCTCTCAAATGTCCAAGAGGTTTTAACCACATGTCACTGAGGGGGTGAGGGGAGCTTCTTTTTCTGTTGTGAACAAACATATTAACAGCTGTCTTTATTCACTTTTTTCATATATACATATATATATAAAGTGTGTGTGTGTGTGTGTGTGTGTGTGTGTGTGTGTGTGTGCATTTCTATTGTCCCTTCCATTGTGTTCTGTAATTTTAGACGGCCTCCCTCTACATTATCTAGATTTGCCTGTCAATGTGTCACATCGCTCCACAGGGCTCCAGATCCAGGACTGAGTTAAGCTGCAAAGAATCAAGGTTTCTAAAACTGGGAATGATTTTAGAATCAATAGATACTCATTGCATTATAGAAATTTGCCAGTTTCTCCAAGCAGTTTCCCCCAAACAATAAAAATGCATGTTAGCCACACCAACATGGTGATACTGGTTAAGGCGGTAATGGTAGATGCTGTTCCTTGACCCGCTTTGACACCACCACATACCTCAAACTAGGTCAGAACTCTGTGTTAACTGCATGTATTAACACTAACACACATCCCAAAACACACAATTTCACACTTTCTACTCACATTCCATGGACCAGCACATATTTGTATTGACGTATTAGACTCATGACCTGAAAGTGAGTGTCCTTTAAAAGATGTGACATGTCCTCTTAAGGTTACATACAAATGACTGTTTAATGAGATGTTGTCTTTGGGCTTGTCTCCTGGTGTCACAGCTGGCTCGGTTCATGAAAAAAATAAGCACGGAAGCTGCTTTAGGGGAGCAGACAATAACAGGCCTCAGCAGTTTAAGCAAAAAGGTTTGTTGTCCAATCGCGCCTGGGCTCCTTTTGTGCAGAGTCTGTGTGGTGCTCGGTTTCCTCGGTTCAAAGACTTGATGTGAATAGTTATCTGTCTCTCTTTGTTAGGCTGTGATAGACTGGCAACCTGTCCTGGGTGTACCCCACCAAAGTCAGCTGAAACAGGCTCCAGCACCCTCTGCAACCTTAGTCGTACAAGTATTTAAAACGGATCAATTTTTGTTGACTGTTCCTTTAATTTGTCATAAAAACAATCAATCTTAGCAAATACTCAAAATGAAAGAATATTTAGGGTCTAACCATGTCAGTCCAAATGTACACATGCCAATATGTGTTGTTTGTACAGTGGTTTCACAGGTTGAAATATGGACAGGCTGTAAATATAATCGCATAACCTTTAACTAGAAAATCTGTGGTTTTCCCCACTTCGATTTGCTTTGGTTGACAGGCAATCTCCATCCTTCAGTCTCTCTGTGCTTGTTTGATAATCCCGGTTTCCTTCCCACCCTACTCCTGACCTTTCTGTGAATACATCACAATTCTCCGTCAGTGCTCTGACATTTCCCTGCTGACCCTCAACGTTCACTACGGGCCTCGGGATAGCAAACAACAAGGCCAGGTGGTTCAGACGTCAAAGCGGGATTTTTTTAGTGTTTGAATGGTGACGGTACTGTTTTACAGAAAGATGGAGATGCAATTGTTTAGCTGCCTGGGTCGAAGAAACTCTCTGATGTTGGTATTCTCAGTGTCTGAAGGACAACAGCCTGCACAGAAAAAAAGTTTATCTGATGTTTTGCTGTCAGAATGATTCAATCCACAATACTGTAGAGTACAAATGGTCTGTTTACAGAATGAAGATTACTCTCAGTGAGCTGTGAGGTCCAAAGGAAGCAGTGTCACTACTGATCCGCTGGTTTATGTTCATGCGTGAAAATGGAAACACGGTGTGAAATGAGTTTCTTCCTGTGCGCAGGCTCTGCATTTGCTTTGTCAAAAAGGACAGTGTAAACCTAACAAGCCGTAGGAAACCAATCCTTTTCATTAGCAGGGTAAATTACGGCTTAAAACTATGCTGCACACAGGTGGATATACTACACGGGTTTAAATCAGGCCAGCGATCTTCATAGTCATTAGAGGATGCTCACAGTCCATCGGTTTCCAAGTGAAGTATGTTTTTACCTTCACCAGTCTTGAATAAATACCGTATATAAAACACTTTTACTCGTCTTTTTGTCATTCAGGCACACATACATCAGGGGTGAATGTTACGGAGAGAAGCAGGAAAGAAACATATATGTAACATGTTGATTTTTCACTAAGTGGCGCAAGCATGCATCCATTGAAAAAAGCTAACTATTAGCTTAGGTTAGCAAACAATGTCAAATTCAGGCTAAACTGCTCAGCTAGTTAGCATATCTTTAGCAAAGTATCAAATCAGTGGATATTGCAAGCCAGTTACTGTATCTGTAACCACAGCACAACGTAAATTAGTAGCCCTTTAGCATAACCAGCCTAATAAAGATTAGTCCATGCATCTGAATTCATTCATATTAATACTCTTTTCTCTGTTAGCCGCAGCTTAACATAGCTTAACATAGGACACAGATCTTCTCAAACAGAATTGCTCAAACTGTTGAGGCATCTCAATACCCTGATTCATTATGACTATAATGTTTTCTGCTGTCATTGATTCTTACATGTAACAGTAATATGACTGGTCAAGAAAAAATATTTTTTGTTTTCCCCTGGGGACTTCAGACCAGCCATTTATCTAGTTTTCTACACGGATGAAAACAGATTTAAACTTGCACATCAGGTTTTCAAGGTCAACATCACCCATGTGTTGAGACTGTAGAATATCATTCTATCAACACAATGCCTGGAATTTCAACTGGTTCCCAGCAAAATTGTTTTAATGTGTTTATTCTGTTGACAAACCAGAAGGTGATACCAGAAACATCCATCCTATCCATCCATCCATCCATTCGCTTCCGCTTATCCTTTTCAGGGTCGTGGGGGAGCTGGAGCCTATCCCAGCTGTCATAGGGCGAGAGGCGGGATACACCCTGGACAGGTCGCCAGTCTGTCGCAGGGCCAACACACAGGGACAGACAACCAGAACATGTTAAAGCATATTTCTGTTAATTTAGCTAAAAATAAAACAAGGTTAGTGTGCTCAAAAATCTTCAAGTCATTTGCTTTTGCAATTGTTCCACACATCCAGCTCTTTTTGCAAGAACCAAAGGTAAACACCCATAATGCTCAAATGAATTTTCTTTTTCATTTGCAACATTTTTATATCTTGATAAAACATTTCCTCATTCCTCACCCAGAAAAAAATCAATGTAAGAATGCAAAAAGTGCATCTTCAGTAAAATTCTGGCACTCATTAGCTGATATGCTTCCAGCAGGTTATCCACAACCTCAGCATCTTTGTAATTGCCAAGAATATTCTGAACAACCTGCATGAATGGTTCCCATCAGTCGGCTTCAGTTTCCTGTTGAACAAAAACACCTTCCTTTATTTTGGCTTCACTTTTCTGGAGACCAAACTTATTTCATAAATGTTGAAAAGCATTGCTGTTCCTATCCAGACATCCTAGTTGTCCAATACTTGAGACATCATATTTAAAAAGGGGCATAGATGAAAATGGTTTTTTTTTTTTAGATTTGACGTTAACAAGTAAAACTTGTTATAGTAAAGGTGAAAGAATCCCAGTAACAAAATGCTTGTTGACCAGCATAAACATGAGCACAAAGATTTCTGTGGGTTCCTTTGTGAATGTCAGACATCATTTTTGTCTATGTGCAGTCTGCCAAGTGATTTCTACAAAGCTACTCTTTAATTTTGATTCAGATGTCAGCCTCTGTATGCTTATCTACATCTCTGATCTCCCTCGGAAATATTCTAGTCATTGTCTGACTACTCATAATGTTCTAGTGTAACTGATGGCTTTATGATGGTCATCTAAAGTGAAACAGAGAGGGAAAAAGTCTTAGTCTACAACTCGACCTCTGTGTCAGTGTGACATTCAGTTGGCATTGTCTGCTAATATGAATCTATTTTGTTCAACACGTGGGAATGACCGTACAGGCTGTGCCGTTTCTCACTCTCAGAGCTTTTACGGTCGACCTCTTCTTCTTCCTCGTCTTCCAAATTCAGCTCTAAGATACTGAAACATCACATGTGAATGTTCACCGTTTGATGAGTTTTTTTTTTATACAAGAGGGTTGGCTTCTCAGCTGAAATGCAAATATATTTTTCATTTCATGCTCATCTTTTGCAATTATTTTTTCCCTTTGCTCGTTTTGATCACTCACATCAAAGAAATTCACACAGAACATTAATTATAAATACATAAAAAAGATTTATTGTCATTACACAATAATGTACTGTAATGATCTTTAAAAACATAAATGTATTCCTGCAGTCTGTTCTTGACGCATGTATGACTCTGTCATAACGTTTAGGATTATTTTTTTTCAGTTTTAATTATTTTTCTTTTGATTACTTCATAGTTTACTTTGAAGGTTAGTTTTCTTTCATTTCAGTCCTTTTTGATTTTCCAACCCACCCTCATTAGTCTCACTTGTGTTGATTGTCTTCACCTGTGTTTCATCATCAATCACAATTTTTGGGTTCTTCTTGTTGTTTAATCCGCACGCGTCCTTATCGTGCACGATAAGGACGCGTGCGGATTAAACAACAAGAAGAACCCAAAAATCTCTTCTCTCCTGCGGATCCTTACTGGATAAAAGATCACTGAACTATGCTTTTCACTTTACCTGGACTCAATCACAAAGTGATTTGAATTTTAGGGTCCTAATCTCGATGAATGAGTTCAAAGCAATGGGAAGCGGACACACTAAGATGCACATGCATTTACAACATTGCCCACGTATGATCATTAATACTGATGTCTTTTTGTGACCTGTGATATTTTGTAACTCATTTTGATGTACATTTGATTTGATCTCTTTTAAATTTAGACTTCTTCGTGCATGCGCATATGACCTTTGAGCCCCAAATAACAATGGACATCACCTATAAACCTGGACCTGAAGTAAGAACGTAACCTTAGTGTTGATCTGAACTTTCATAACTTTAATGAATTAATAATAACCACATGGTGTCATTTGATCAGATTAGTAAAAAGTACCTGCGATTTAGTGATCCGTGAAACACTTCAGAGCGTGAGGCAGCTGCTGAACGGATTAGGTATCTGGATAAAGGTGAATTTATGTGGAAGAAATCAGAAATAACACTTACCAACATAAGTTTAAAATCAGTATATGCATGCAAATGAATGCACCGATGATTGCACTTAAATGCAAATGGAAATAGGGAGGCGATTATTTTATCTAATGGTTCCTCAGGCTGTCACCGTCCTCACATGCACTTTTATTCATGGATGAAGAAACAGCTCTCTGTTTGTTTCTAATACTAAGTGGTTTGGTGCATTGACTTCTTACTAATGCTACTGCACCAGAAGCCAGGCTTATAGTCTGTGCCCTATGCAGCCCTGATAAGAGTAAGAAACAGAAGAATGGATGGGATGTGAGGCATGTCTTCGTTTTTGAGCTAAAAAAAACAAACAATCAAAAAAACAATAAAACCCTTCTGCTCTTCGTCTCTGTCCTTCACTTGCACAAATCCAAATGCATACTTGAGCGAAGACGTGCTATCTTGAGAAAGTCAGACTTTGTATTGTCTGATTTGCCTCCAGTCTTTGGTGTCTTGGTGTTAGGGGTCACTCACTCATTTGCGATGATATACCAGAGAGAAATCATGCATAGCCACAGGCTTATAATCACAAGATTGGTAGGCTTAGCGAAAAGGTGGCGATATGCTGAAAGATCAAAAGAGCATGAAGCTACTTTAGGTAAGAGCATGAGTAAGTGTTCACAGAACATAATTAATAAGGATATTTTCATGTGATGATAGTAGCTGGTTGATTTCATGCCTGGGGTATATAGAGAAGAAAAAGAAACGCCGGCAAAGTCATTCCAGATAAATGTCTTATGAACAATTATTTTTTCTCCCATAAAGTTGTAAAATGTAAACATTATGCATGGTGATATGGTCCAAGCAATATAAAAGTGCAATCTTTGCACTGTCTATGCCCTCTAAGGATGCCGACCATGGCGAATACACCACATGAAAAGCCATTAATTTTCCAGTTGAGTGCTCTGGTTAGCCTTCCAAGAGGGAAGTCATCCACAAGGGTTTGGGAGAGGGTGAGAGTTCAGTGGGCACAGGGAGGTGCAGGGCCACAAGGAGAAGGTAAGTGAAGGGTTAATGAAGTCCAATTCTGAATGAAGCATTTCTTGAGGGCAGATTACTCACTTTTTAACGAGCTTGCTCCGTCACCCTCATCACCCCTCCATCGCCACCACCAACCCCTCCTGTTGACTCGCTACCAACAATCACAACTGATTACTGTTTGTGAGTTCACACTCACAGCCCCAGGTACTCAGTCTTTCCGCATTTTGTCAAACTCCACACGCATAAGAAAAGTCTGCAGTCACACCGCCGGTGAGGATTCAGCAAAAACTCTAAACCATGAGGCGAGAATGTGCAGAAAAGCTTGATTTAAGGGAGTTAAATAAGGTCACACTTCCTTTAGGTATAACAGAGCTTTAACTTAACTTTTAAGGAGGTGGAAAATTTTTTCATCTCCTCTTGAGATGGTTTCTTTCTCCTTCAACAAACCTGGTAAAGTTACTTTTTAAAGAGTGATTGCCGAGTTAAAACGGTGATTTCATATTAGATATGTATTGTTACTTAAAAATGTACATAATATTGCTCTAGCCAAATTGGGCTTTTTTAATACATTGACTTGTAACTAAGGGAGAGCCATAATAAAGTTGTGTGTGCACCTTCCCATGCCAAACTGTATTATACATGAAGTTTTTAGTAACTTTACTCTTGATGTGACACAAGAAAAAACTATACACACAAGGAAAACATTATGAATATTTTATTGATCTAACATTGCAGATGAGTTACTGATGCCTTCTTATCAGCTTAAAGCAGTCTCAGACCTTTCATATCAGCAAATCATTTTCATTCAGCAAGCCTAGAAATGGCTGTGAGGGAAAATCCCAGTAGATCAGCAGCTGCTGAAATACTCAGACCAGCCCATCTGGTGCCATCAACCATGCCACACTCACTTAAACCACCTTTCTTCCTACCTCCGATGCTCCGTTTGAGCTTTAGCAGGTCATCTTTAGCGTGCCTATGTGCTAAATGCACTGACTTCCTGTCATGTGACTGGCAGATTAGGTATTTGCCTTAGTGAGCAATTGAAAAAGTATTTCTTCCTCATGCTTTTTCTTCAGATCTGTTACCCATGAAGGCACTGAACATAAATACAGTCAGAACACCTCGTTAATGTATTCGTCATATTTCTCTATAGTGTTTGTTGTAGTGGTTGCTGGTGGTAAGTAATCTGCATAGAGAAATCCATCTTTCATTTTAAACGACACAGAGTTAGAACGATTATAATTTTAGCAACATATTGTCAACACTTGTTTTTGTCACTAAACTGAGCTGAGGGGCAGGTCGTCAGCCAGATAGCTGATTGCACGTAAACTGCTTCTGCAGTGATACAGATGCGCTGCATTTCATATAAAGTATGAGCTCATTGGACATTCCTTCTATCTGTGTCATATCGCAGGCCATGTGGCGTCATTTTTTTGGTTTAATTCAAAATTGTTTAAAGCAAGAAATGCCACATCATCTCCTACTATGTGTACTAAGCTTGAGCAAATCTCTCTAAAGGGTTTGCTGCAGATGATCATTCATTAATTTCTCCAGATAAAATGCTTTTATGAATACATCTCAGCAGGTTTCTCTCACAAAGTCAGAGCAGCATGTTTGGGCAGTGATCGTAAAATCTGTTATTTATTCTTATTTACAGTGAATAAAATAAAATATGTTTTTTTCTTAATTACTAAGGATACATTTCTGTGACAACCAATCCAAACAACTGTTCTAAACAACTGAAAAACCTGATAATGTCAACTCATTAAGTTCATCCAGCTAAAATGTTAATCCATACCAAAGGGGTGGAGGTGGCTACATGAAAAATTGTAGAGCACCCAAAAGGCATAAAGTCTGCCACCTTTAGGTTCTTAATAAACTCTGGCTGCCCAGCTGTAGCTGCGATCTGCAAGCTAAACAGAGGAGCACACATACTTAGCACCTGCAAGCTAGCAATGTAACAAGAAAGAAAACTGATGTTGAAGGCAGATGATCTCCTCAGAGAGGGAGCTGAGGGAACCCATGTCTTTACCGAGCAGAAAGGGAGGCCTGTGTATCTGTTTGTAGTGATTTATTTTTGAGAAAACAAAATGGGCAGTTTGATGTTTGGATCCATATTTAAAAAGCTGATAAAGTGAAAAAGAGGTTAGCAACCCCGGCAAACTGTTTCTCTGTGGCGAATCTCAAAACGATGGATCTCTAATGGCAATTTTACTGTTTCTGTGTTAGGCTTTTTTATGTAGCCTGTAAAGTATGAGTGAACTACATGATCAAAGACCTTTTACCTTTCTTTTCTTTTAATCAAACTTCCTATAAATCGAGTGACTTGTCATGTTTAAGCCTGTGAAACAGAGTAGGTAAGACCTGTAGAAACATGTCCAAGAAGAAGAATAAAAATTAATGACTTTTACCTCAGGATTTATTTGGTTCTAAGAAATGTCCCATCTTGCCAGACGATGTCAAATTAAGCCTTGGCTCACTGTGATTGGGCCTCCCTGTACCACACTATGTCATTGCTTAACAACCGGATAATCAGAATTTAATATTTCACTTGACGTAAAGACTGAGCGGGTTTTTCACTGACTGCTGGACAGGTTTATGTGGACCAAACTGTGCACTAAATAGCTTATACACATATACATATATAATGCAGTTTCAATTTCCTCGTATGGCTCTTAGTAAAACCAAGTTTAAACACTGAGCACACTGTGTTGTTGAGTCTTCCTGGTTTGATTCATAAGTATCATCTCAGCTTTGCTTTTTAAGTTTGATTAGTTTTAATTATTTCTTTAAGTTCTTGAAAATAAGACTGCATTTCTGTCTGTGCAAACTTTAAAAAGCAATAATCTGAGTGGGCACATCTGTTTGTCACTTGCAGCGATGTCACTCCACGTTTGAGTATAAAAAGAAGCTAAAAGGACAAAAACAGCAGGGCCTGTCCGGCCCGCCCTGCCGTGCACATCAGTGGTTTGTCTAAGCTGATGATATAAAACTTTATTTGTTGGGCTCTACGCTGAGACCAGCGAGGGCTTGCTGTGAAAAAGCCTGCGAACTGAAGACCCACCGGGAGCACTGACAGCAAGGTCAAGAGGACCCCCACAAGGTCCGAGGACAGCTCACAATGGTTACAGAATACTGGAAAAAAAATAAATCGATATATATTGTTGTGTAAAATCCTCCTAAATATTTCTCATGTGGTTTTTTTAAAGGAGATGTAGGTCCACTGGCTATGTATGTCTTTGAAGATCGACTATATATAATTTTCTAATACGATATCCACCATGATCCCATTACTACCTCAGTTTCCTCAGGGCTGTTGCACATCATTGCGTGCTGGAGACCTCAAATAGACATGCATGAACTCACTCAGAGCTATCGCCAAGGTCAAACACCACCGTATGGTGAACTGGCAACGACTGTTAGTGTATGAGTGAGAGAGCACAGAGAATTTGTGTGTCTGTACTGTTCTGTTTACTTAATACAGAAATAGTAATGCAGCTATGTTATAATTTCAGTACATTTCTGCAAGACACTTTCATCATAGTATATTTTACCTAATACAACACCCTAAGTATGTTTTTTTTAAGTGTACAGTGGGTTGTAACATCTATTGTGTGATATCATCAGCAGCTTTTACATGACCTTTTTTATCAGTTTGCAGTAAATCACCTGTTGCTGTTCTCTCACGCTGAGGGAAATTGTCAGGCTACTTAAAAGCTACCCCAATAATAATGCCTTCTGTATTCACAGAGGTTTGGAAAAGAACTGGTTGGACCACCCTTGCAAATAATTGCAGTCAAGCATTTGCAATAACTGGCAACATGCAATTCTATGCAGAAATGTCTTGAAATGATCAGGATCGGGAAATCGGGACAACAGCAAATATGTTTTCTCAGTACTTTATGGTGTTGACTAACATATGATGGTTAGAAAGACACAGAGAGAAACACCATGAACAGATTTCCTAAGCACTTGTTGTGTGTAGCAATAAGTAAGCATTTACTAAGATGATATGATAATGCACTTTAAAAATAACCTTGTTTAATGATTTAAGCCATAAATTTATGACTTATTGGCCTCCTGTGACGTTTACAGAAAGGCAAGCACAGCCACACTCCCTCCAATGTTTAACAAGTGAAATTGGAAGAGCAGATTAAAACAGAGATTAAAACAGAGATTAAAACAGACCGTCATGTGCTGCCTACAGAAATTACTTTTTGGTATTTTTTCTGTCACCTTGTGTGTTTTTTCCCTGTTCCGTTTTCTCTTCACTCTTTCCATCTTCAAAGCAAAACTCCTGGTGCCTTGAAGTTGTACGAGAAAAGGAAAGAGAGATCACACGTATGATTTAATGTTAGTTCACAAAATCTGTTTGTTTTTCATCTTTTTTCTTTCTTCTTTACAGCCTTCCTCTGCAGGTTGGCTGCTGATAAAGGTCGACAATAAAAGTTGATGCTTAATTAATTTTTACCTTTTAAAAAATGACTGGACCGCACCCCGATTGAAACATTTCTATCTGCTGAATTTAAAACTGCAGACCACCAGCTTTCATTTTTTTGAAGTTTTATGCAGCAGAAATGGACAGAAGCTGTTTGGTGACTGGTCTCCCTCCAGACAGTCTTATCAACAGCCACTGGATGGATGGATGGCACCTACTCCTAAAACTGTCCCATGATGAATGGTCCCAATTATTGCTATGACCTTTCCCTCTTTGTTATTCACTTTTTCTTTCCAATTCCTTTCAAAGACTCTCCGTTACACTGTTTACCTCTCAGTGTCTTTCACCCTCCCACTTTCTGTAAAATCTTTGCTTTCTTTCTCCGTTGCACTTTTTCTTTTACTTCACGTGGGTATTTCTTCTTTTCTTTCTTTCTTTCTTTCACCCTGTCTTTCTTAGTGTACCCAAACCCCTATGAGCCTTGTTTTGCCAAAATCAGTGTATAAGTTCTATTTCAATTTTCCTTCAATAGAGATGAATTTTGCACTTCACATGATTCATTTGAAATAACAGCAATCAATCATGCCGCTTGCCTAGTGCCTCTTAAAATCCAGCGGAAATTGTGGCTGTGTTCAAACAGACTTACTTACTGTGCATAAAAATAATATGATGTTACCTTTGTTTTCTTGGTAAAGATGGTTATCTAGACTTAAACTATAAACTCTGATGTCTGAGTGTCTTTTTTTCAGATTTAACAAGTATATGGCTTTGACTACTGTTATGTTGTTGAGACACAAGTAAAAAAGTAATTTTCTGCAAATTAAAACCCACTCTGGAGCAGGTTGATCTTTAGATAGTTAAAAAATATTACAGTATGGCGCAGAAGTCTTGATCCACTCTTAATTTCTTTATATTTTGCTGGGAAAATGAGAAATAGTTGCAGCGATTGAAATGTGTGCAAACATACATGGAAATACAGTATTCAATTCAATTTTATTTATATAGCGCCAAATCACAACAAAAGTCGCCTCAAGGCGCTTCATAGATACAGAGAAAAACTCAACAATCATATGACCCCCTATGAGCAGCACTTTGGCGACAGTGGGAAGGAAAAACTCCCTTTTAACAGGAAGAAACCTCCGGCAGAACCAGGCTCAGGGAGGGGCGGGGCCATCTGCTGCGACCGGTTGGGATGAGAGAAGGAAAACAGGATGAAGACATGCTGTGGAAGAGAGACAGAGGTTAATAACAGATATGATTCAATGCAGAGAGGTGTATTAACACATAGCGAGTGAGAACGATGAGTGGAAAGGAAAAACTCAATGCATCATGGGAATCCCCGGCAGCCTACGTCTATTGCAGCATAACTAAGGGAGGATTCAGGGTCACCTGGTCCAGCCCTAACTTTATGCTTTAGCAAAAAGGAAAGTTTTAAGCCTAATCTTGAAAGTAGAGATAGTGTCTGTCTCCCGAATCCAAACTGGAAGCTGGTTCCACAGAAGAGGGGCCTGAAAACTGAAGGCTCTCCCTCCCATACTCTAGAAACAACAAGTAGGCCTGCAGTGCGAGAGCAAAGTGCTCTAACAGGGTGACATGGTACTACAAGGTCATTAAGATAAGATGGGGCCTGATTATTTAAGACCTTGTCCACTGTCAGAGGCCATAAGAAGATCATTTGTAACCTTCACTAAAGCTGTTTCTGTGCTGTGATGAGCTCTGAAACCTGACTGAAACTCTTCAAATAAGCCATTCCTCTGCAGTTGATCTGTTAGCTGTCTGACAACTACTCTTTCAAGGATTTTTGATATGAAAGGAAGGTTGGAGATTGGCCTATAATTAGCTAAGACTGCTGGGTCTAGAGATGCTTTTTGAGTAAAGGTTTAACTACAGCTAGCTTGAAGGCCTGTGGTACATAGCCGATTATTAGAGATAGGTTGATCATATTTAAGATCGAAGAATTAATTAATGGCAGGACTTCTTTGAGCAGTTTTGTAGGAATGGGGTTTAAAAGACACGTTGATGGTTTGGAGGAAGTAATTATTGAAGTTAAGTCAGAAAGATCAATTGGAGAAAAAGAGTCTAACTGAATATCAATGGTACTGAAAGCAGCTGTAGATACTATTGCATCTGTGGGACTATTATTAGTCATTTTTTCTCTAATGATTAAAATTTTATTTGTGAAGAAGTTCACGAAGTCATTACTAGTTAACGTTAAAGGGATTGTTGGCTCAATAGAGCTCTGACTTTTTGTCAGCCTGGCTACAGTGCTGAAGAGAAACCTGGGGTTGTTCTTATTTACTTCAATCAGTGACGAATAGTAAGATGTTCTGGCTTTGCGGAGGGCTTTCTTATAAAGCAACAAACTATTTCTCCAGGCTAAATGATGATCTTCTAAATTTGTGACACGCCATTTCCTCTCCAGCTTACAAGTTATCTGCTTTAGGCTACGTGTTTGAGAATTATACCACGGAGTCAGGTACTTCTGATTTGAGGCCTTAGTTTTCACAGGAGCTACAGTATCCAAAGTCGTACATAGTGAGGAGGTAAAATTATTAACAAGATAATCGACCTCTGTTGGGGTAGCGTTCAGATAGCTGTTCTGCTCTATGTTGGTACAGGGCATTGAAGATGATAACAGTGGGTCGATTATATTCTTAAACTTAGTTACAGCGCTTTCAGAAAGACATCTGTGATAAAGTCTACTCTCCACTGCTGTGTAATCAATTATTGTAAATGTAATCAGGAAATGATCAGACACGAGAGGGTTTTCAGGAAACACTGTTAAATGTTCAGTTTCTATTCCACATGTTAAAACAAGATCTAGAGTGTGACCTTAGTGTACTGTGGGGGACAAAGTTAGAAACTTGGCATGGCTAAACATACCACATAATACTTGGCGTGAACCTTAACATGAAGGGGAGACTGGTGGCGTGGTGATCGCGGGGGTCACATTTGGCGAGTGAAGGCTATGCTTGGAGGGGGAGCCAAAGGTCCAGGTAGCTGACAGGGTATTACTGAGATGGGCTGACCTGTGTTTTAAAGAATCCATGAGTGCACTGGTGACAGGAGGGTAAGCAGTTGAGTGATAAGTGTCCTGGAGAGTGGCAGAGATCCTGTGGAAATGGTGCCCAGTGTCTAAGAGGTGAGTGTGCTGTTGTGGCGAGTCAACAGAGCTAGAGAACATGGAAGACTAGGTAAGTAGACAAGAAGTTAGAATGTGGAGTTTGAGCCTGTTACCGACTTGGGTGAGTAGAGGAAACTGGCAGTGAGATGACAGTGAGGGTGGCCAAAAATACCCTCCATTGATTGACATGAATTAATTCCAGGTGAGCTGCCCCGGTGAGAGGATGGCCAGGCCTGCACAGAGGTGGACACAGGAAACAAGGATCCACAAAGGCCACACCCAGCTGCTCACATGGATCAAGACATATATAAGGTACAAAGAGTTTGTGAAATTCTTTTTATTTATTTTTGTGCTTTTATCGGCTTCATTTTTGACAGAGACAGTGAAGAGATGACAGAAGGCAGAGTGAGAGAGAGAGAGGAAGTCATGCTGCAAAGGGCCACAGGTCGGACTTGAGCCTGGGTCGGCCGCTCAGCCATACAGCATGTGGTCACCTGCTCAACACACCCCGAGTTTGTGCAGTTCTAACTAAATATTTGGTATGATCAACTTTGTTCTTTAACACAGTCTGAACTATCTTATTGAAGGTTTCTTTTCATTTTAGTTCTCCAGGTTTCTTGATGGACATTCAAAACTCTTCTTCAACCTCCTAGGACCCGGCGTCCACATATGGGGACATCACAGTTTGGGTTGTCTAGACTGCAACACTAAATTGTGCTCTTTCAAATGGCTTTCAAACGAGCCATATTGCTCGAAGGGTCGCAACTGTTGTTTCTCATTTTGTTTTTGTACTCAGGAAAAATGCTGCTGTGTTCAGACACCAAATAAAGAGTTTTGCACATCATTACTCAATTGTGACTTTATAGTGTTCTATTGAACACTATGAAGCCAAATAGCAAAGAGAAATTAAAATTGCATGCCATGAAACAGTTTGCGTCTTAGGAGGTTAAATTGGTTTGTTGCTAAGTTGTTTGTTATGTATTCATTCCTTGACTTCGGTACCTTTTTATACTTGAATATTTTATAGGTCAGTGTTAAGTGACTTAACACATATTAACATAGCTTTGAAAATGTCAGGTGCAACAACTGGACTGAAAATGAGTGAAAAAAGCAGCCCATGTCCGAAAGACTTTCAGCCAGATCCCGAAGTCTGGATTATTGGGGGAAAAGTGTAAAGAAAAGAAGGGGTGTCTCAAGACTTTTGCACAAAACCGCATATAGTAAAAAGTTACTCTGTGGTAGTATTTTGTGCAACATCCAATACTTTAGACACATGGAGCTTCTGAAGTTCAAAATTGGAGTGGGTTAACAAAGAAGGAAGAGGGAGCAATAGGCTGTAAGAGGTGAGGGGTTGCATTCGCTCAGGAATTTCAGGCTGAAGGAAAGCTGCTCTCAGTTTTTTGGTTAAATGGCAAACAATTCAACCTACACACTTTTCTTTTTTCACAAAAGCTTCAGTTACCTTTCCTAAGGTCTTTTAGAGATCTGAATGTTTGAGATGTCAACTTTGTATTTTTATCTATTTCTTCAACCCCACTTTCAACCTCTTGCTGTGGTGCTGTTTGGTTGGCTGGGTGGATTCATAGTGGCTCCCTAACTGCCTAAATACATCTACAAAAAAATTACAGTCATCTGCTCACCTTTGTGCTTGTTTCACTTTATAAATCACCAAGTTTGCCTGATAAGTTTGTGATCTGATAAGTGACTCCTTCCTGGTTCACTGCATCCAAACAATTAAGCCTAAAGGCAATTTTCCCCCCCGTTTACCCTCAGAGGTACCGTTCACCAGCCAGCATCTCATTTATCTATCCAATTAGCTTCACCTGTAACACACCTCTTTCATTTCCTAAATGATAATGCTCGGTGTCATTTAGGGGCAGAGGCAGTTCTGGAACCAAATTGGCCACTTGGCAGCGATAGCTTTTCATAGTGCGAGAGCTGAGTGACAGCATGCGACAGCAGAAAGTGCACACTGACGAGCTGACAAGCACCCCGAGAGCCAAAACATTTTGTAAATTAGAAAAAAGTGCTGTGAGTATCAAAGGCAGTGACAAGAAACATGCTGTGGGCCAGAGGTCATTGGAGCTCGGGCTCAGATTTTCTGGTTCCAGTTGAGGGAAGAAAACAGACCAAACACAACCCCCATGAACGAAGGAGTAAAAATTGCACACTGTATACAGCATTTGTCCAGGTTAGTTGTAGTTCACCTGTTTCTTGAAAAGAACCTTGAAACCTTGAAAAGGTTTAAATGTATAGCAGCAGATATTTCCCTTATGAAAAATCATACATTTGTCTAAATTCCTGTTTTTAATGTCTCAATAACGACAAAACAAGACAGTAAATGAGAGTTAACCGATAGCAACGAATAAACTCCCTTATGTAACATAAGTTAATTCTTTTGCATTGCACTGCATCCAATGACAGCATGGGGATACTGTATTTGTTTTGCACTAACAACATAATGCCATCCAACAGTCTGCTTCCATCCTCAACACATCCCACTTTCCTCTCTTCACTGTGATGTGTTCAGGGTACAGATATAAATAAAGTTCTGGAGGGAACTGAAGCGAAGACAAATGAAGGATGTGTTTTCTTCTTTTTCTTCGTCTTTTTTTTATGTGGCAGATCATTTCAAATGCAATTTAAAAAAAAAAAGACTGAACAAATTTCATCAAAGTCTCAAACTGTTTTCTGTGCTGTTTGCCTCAAAATGTTACAAAAGAGAGGAGACGAGATGAAGGTGAGAGATTAGTTTGAAAGGTACGGACACACTGTAAGTGAAATTTGGTGAACTCGACATTTAAATCTTGCACGTAACATCCATTATAGTTTACAGACATCTATACATGATAAATTGCTGAATTTTGTATTGGAGATTTCAGGAGTGGGACCACGCCTCCAAACATGCTCCTTCCGACCATCATCTATATAGGTTCCTCCAGTTCTACAAGCTGTTCACTGTCGTTTATGTTGTGGTTACTTTTAAAATGTATTCCACTACAGATTACAGAATACATGCCCCAAAATGTATTTTGTAACGTATTCTGAATACTTTGGATTACTTAATATATTGTCATGCTTTAAACAACTACATGAATGTACTAATGCTGTTTGATTTATTACTATTACTGAAGGCTACTCGCCATACCAATACTAGATTTTTAAATCTTAATATAAAATGAGTAACAGTAGGGTGGACATTAGGTAAGGCTGCACTTTATGGAGCGATCTCGTATAGAAAACGATTCCACGCGTATATAAAACAGGTCTCTGAACCGTAGTAAAGGGACCTCTGGCTAATACGTTGGGTTCTGTATCGAGCTTGTTGCCGAAAACTAGCTTTACTTTGTTGTCTGGATCACATTTGCTAGCGAGAGACAGAGAGAGGCGTTGAAAGACTGCTCCAACGGAACTTATTGTTTCGGAGGAAAACACGAACACGGTGTACAGTCGAGTCTTAATAGCTTACTTACAACTGGGCTCGTCAGGCACTCTTCTTGGCTGCAGTGGTTATTATTATATTTACATGCCTCCATCTCCACATGCTTTACATGCTTCTGGTCGGTCATTTTTTGAATAATAATTACAAAAAATATTTCTTCATGTCATTATGCGGGCCGCAAGTAGAGGTGACATAGGCCGCGAGATTTGCCCCATATATACTGTTTTCCCAAGTATGTTTGCACACGTTTCAGTGAATTTCTGCACCTACTTTCCCATTTTCTAAGTGAAAAATTAAGGCTTTTTCCACAGCACATACCACCAAGTTTTCCGCTATCAGTTTTCCCAACATTTACTGTAAAGGAAGTGACAGAGAGGCGCATTTTATGGGTCGTTATTAGGGTTCATAAAGTAAAAATCAGAGTTAAAATGCTGATTAGCAGATGGGAAATGCAGTGGAAAGACGCAAACATTACAGTCCCTTTTCCCTTTCAACCTCTTCCCCAGATATTCAATTGTCTCTCTCACTCTCTCTTAGCTCCTGTCCTTGTTTCTTCATTATCACTCCTCTAACTTTCTTGCCGTCTCCGTGTCTCCAGGCGGCCAAAGACAGATGTCTGATAGGTTTTCTTAGCAGCAAAAGACTGTGGGTGATGGCTGCTGCAGATGAAGCGGATGACGGGGTCTGGTTCCTTCTTCCCAAATCCCATTTATTTCACAGGAAAGAAAAGCCAAACTTGAATCTGTGTTGTGAACGGATCAATCACATATCAAAACAATCTTAATGGACCCGTCTGGTTAGATAAAGGCTGAATAACAGAGAAATGGCAGAACAACATGTCCTCTTTGTTGACACATGCTCCCATTTGGATTGTCAGATAAGAGTGGCCCAGAGATAAATTTACCTTTGAGAAGCGTGGCTTTGTGGAACTCTGAAGCCCGATTTTGGCCGAATGTGGTTGTAAAATATCATTTTGAAACTGCCGAAGAGAAGTGGTGCACAAATGAATGATGCACTGATTTTGTGTGAGTGTTTATATGCTGCAGCGTGTCAAATAAACCCCGGTGACTACAATATGGTAACTGAATTTTAATCGCTGAATACAGGGGCATGAAAAGCCTTCATAATTTCATCCTTTTCACAGTTTTTCGGTCACATTGTGAGTAAGGAAAAGGGTTGGTTTTTTTGAAAGGTGGACAGAGCAGTCCCAGTGGTCAAACACGACCAAAGTGAAGGGTCAACAAGGGTTACTTACGCCCAATTAATCTCTGCACATCTGTGTGTATTTTAGCAGTTGCAGGGGAATTTAGCCTCTGAACTGAGCCACAGAAAACATGTTATGTATCCTCTGTGGCAAAGAAGCCACAGAACAACATGTGACTCAACCATGACAGGAGAGTTTTTCTTTTTCTTTTCTTGTAAGCGTGTTGACATCAAAAACAACTGGCAGCTTATCTTTGGTTTTCTCCAGTACACAGACAGAGTGTTTACAGAATTACCCTCCTAAATTTATTCTTGTCCCTTTGCTTGCTGTTAAAGAAGCAAGAGGAACTTAATTTATCTTGTCCTTAGCCACTGGCTGTTATCTAGTGGTGCTGTGTGTGTATATGTGTGTGAGAGGGAGAGAGTGTCTTTGAATAAATCTTTATGAGGGATTAATATGCGCATACTTAACTGATAATGAAGACTAGACTCAGAGTAGAATGAATAACTATTTAAATTCTGATTTTGAACTTTTGGTCATCTTGCAGTTGCAGAACAAATTCAGGCTGATTGAGCCTGTAATAAGCATGCGTTGTAGCAGCTGTTGACTCTCTTTTGTGCAATCAATTATTTTGCACCTCTTGAATAAAATGTTTAAAACTTGGAAATACAAAAAGAAAAAAGTGCTTTTAAATGCATTGGTAAAATCTAGCAAATTAAGGCACGCTCTAGGGCAGCAGCTGAATTTGTGTGATACTCAAGAAACCCAGCTGCTCTTGGGCCAAGCATATGGTAGTGGTGGGTAGCCCCTGGGTATTTTTGTGTTTGTGTTTAACCTTCACTCACTGTAGCTGCTCTCACAGTCCTTTGGCTGTTTGTGCAAATGCACCATTAGCTAACAGACCTCACTAGGTTGGAAGTTCTGGGCTTCAGTTTCTTGGGAAATAAAAATGGTAAACATCACAACATCACTCAGATAATTTCCAACTACATAGAAAATTTAAACAAACACTTCCAATTAAGGAAAAGAAAACTAATCAGGTTTTATGTTATACTTAAAAAAAGGTTGCTCTGTTAAGAAGGATTTTTAATGTGCATGCTTTCTTTTTCTAAACCAATGAATAAATGCCCTTTTTAAAAGACACAGGCTGATTTTGTGAGAGCTCAGAGAGCAAATCTGGGTTTTTTTCAGCAAGCTAACCGTCTGTTCACAAGGTTGTCTCTACCCCCTTTAGGTTATTGCCATCCCTAACAGCATTAGTATTTTAGTATTTAGTATTTATTTATTTATTGTCATTGTCAAGAACAATGAAATTGCGTTTGGGGCTTCCATACAACCCAAAAAAAGAAGAAAATAATAAATACCCCTTAAAACCCAAGTGTACATATTTAACCCAGTGTGACTCCAATGCAATAAGACAATCCTTAGCAATAATGTTCGTAGAAATTCAGACAAAGACCTGAGAAACATGACAAAATACAACAATGCAACCCATTCAATATTATTGTACTGTGAGATATGATATCAGATATGATAGTTATCTATTTAAGAAAGAGGGGGGGGGGGGGGGGGGCAGGAGGGGGAAGAGAATAAAGATATGATGCACCAATGCAGACCAGTTCATTGCTATTAAGAAGTTGGATATGGTTATTGTCCGTGAGAGGGGGGCAGAGAGTTCAGGAGCCTCACAGCCTGTGGATACAGGCTGTTGGCCAGTCTGGATGTTCTGGCCTGTATAGACCTGTACCTTCTCCCTGAGGGCAGCAGATGGAAAAGGTGGCGCGCAGGGTGATGTTGGTCCCGCAGGATACTGTGCACCCTCCTCAGACAGCGAGTGGGGAAGATATTACTGATCTCTGGCAGACTTGTTCCAATAATTCTGCCAGCTTCTTTCACCACCCGCTGGAGTGCTTGCTGATCGGCCTTGGTGCAGCTGGGGAACCACACTAGAAATCCATACGTCAGAACGCTGCTGATGGCACAGTTGTAGAAGTTCAACATCAGAGATCTGGGAATGTGTGCGCTCCGCAGTCTCCTCAGGTAGTAGAGGCGCTGTTGGGCCTTCCGTGCAACTGAGGTGATATGGTTGCCCCAGGACAGGTCCCCGGTCACAGTTACCCCCAAGAATTTAAAACTGCTCACCCTCTCCACCGCCTCACTGCCAATGAAGAGAGGCAGATGGTTGTTATGACCCCTCTTCCGGAAATCTACAATGATCTCCTTGGTCTTTTTGGTGTTTAAGACCAAGTTATTGTCGTGGCACCATGACTCTAGTTGTTGCACCTCTGTCCTATAGTTTGTCTCATCATTGTTGGATATAAGTCCGAGCACTATTTGGCATCGCTTCAGAGTTGGGGCTTGCTGGTCTGTGTAGCTGGCCTCTCTGTCTAGGAGTAGTACTGTTAAGGGCTCATCGTGCAACCCACTAATCTACTTAAACCTTCATGGTGCATCTGTTTGTGTGCGTGTTCATGTCCTGGAGTATCTCAGTGAGTTCTTTAGGAATTTTTTGACCTGAAGAGCTGAACAAGGAACAAAATGTAAACACTTGTTTTTATTTTTTAATAATGAAGCCATTGTAAAAGCACTGTAGCAGGTAAAGTTGGACATTAATCAGTAGTCTGAGAGATCCATTACCACTGGCTTACTTTAATAATGTGTCTGATCTCATGGTGGCCCACTCATTTACCCGGCCACGTGTTAAGTAACACAACACTTTGCCAAAACTTTCTGTGTCACTAACTGAAGGCTGACTAAAAGCATGGAGCAGTATTTTTCAAAATCTGAAGCTTTGGAACAATTCAGATGTTTAAATTAAAGTGAAGACATAAAATATGTTCCAACAACAGTTGTGCATCACACACAACTGTTGCACAAATACATTTGTGTCCTCAAACACTGCAGCACGATTATGTGCTCAGCCCCAGCACATTACCAGTGTGTGAATGTGTGTGTGAATGGGTGGATGACTGGTTGTGTAAAGCGCTTTGGGGTCCTTAGGGACTAGAAAAGTGCTATACAAATACAGGCCATTTACCATTAGGAGAAGCTAAATAATTACAAGGTAAGTACAGACTTTCAAGCTTTATTTCAGAACTTCCTGCCGGCTATGATCGACTGTATATAAAAGACGGATGCAGCCAATGTGACTATAGTAGACTAGATACTAGAATATTAACCATGAAAACTGGAAAATGCAGTTACATTAATCACACAGCAAGACATATTATTTGCATTGCAGAATCTGCGAAAGCAACCAAAGCCACAGGCAAAGCTGACCCAGCCATTTTAGTGACTTAGTTTAGCTGAAGGCTAGCAAACAGCTAGCAGCCTATTCAAAACCCACCTGTCATTCAAACTGACTTCACATGCACCACTTTAAGGTCTAATACAGTTGGAGTTATTAAAAAATTAGTCATGCTGCAAATCGTGTCATTTTGGGCCTTTTAACATATGTGTAGCAGTCCCCCAGACCAAGGAAGGAATAGAGAGAACCTCGACGGGTGCAGTGTTTTTACTTCCATTCAGAATCTAACAGTGCTGAGGTGCACCATAAAAACTAAACAGAAAAAACAAAACACATCTTCTTAGATGCTTATTATTAATACAAACTCAAATATAAATCAACGAAATATCAACTTAGCAATTAAAACATGTACCTCGCGCCACCTTCTAAGGGCTGCAATGTGTTAATTCAGTCACAGTCTGGTATCACGCCGCTTTACCCTTCATTAAGAGCTGCATTCTGGCACACATGCACCACAAGTCCGGTCTTAGCTGGAAGTGCAGCTTGTCGGTGACTAAGCGCCAGAGCCCTCTACTGGACAGTACAAGTAATTATATAGGCTTATAGCAATAAACAAAAACAGATGTTTACAATATGAGTCTAATAGAGAATAACTTTTGGAGCAGGCCTCAAGTGGCCGTTTTCAGCACTGCAGTTTGCTCAGCCTTGCATGCTGTGATTCTGTTACTGCTCATCTAATTTAACGTGAAATAATCATCAGCCCTCGCCTCCCACACTGTTCAGTCACAGGAGAGTGTGATCAATACATGTGGACATGAGTGGGCATGCAGTTGCAGCTTGAAAAAGTGTAATAGTATGATTATTAATAAGTGAGCACTTGCATGCAGATGATGTGGTGATGACACTGTAGACTACCACTGTGGCTTAATCTGTATCACTGCAACTTAATAGTTTCACAATGCCAGACTGTGGAGTTTACAAGGACCCTCGACAAAACCATAAGAAAACAGGCCATCGACACATATAATCTCATTTGAACCCCTGCTTTGTGCTTCCAACTCTCCAGTGAGCATTTGCTGCCTAGCACCCACTCTACTCAGCAGGGATTAGGCACACTAAGACACACTTGAGCTCACATACACACAAACATACTACACTAACGAATTACCCTCTACCTGAGCCTCAACAAGAGGTTGTAGCGATACACACAGCATGAGCGTGGGGACCTTTTAAAAAAAAAAAAATGTAACACAAAGGAAGAGAGAGAGAGAGCGAGAGAGCAGTCTAACCTCTCTGTACAAAGGAGATCTGATCGACCCTCATGAGTGTGGTGAGTGCATTTGGCCATATTCTAACAGTACCTGTTGTTGTTTGATGTTCCTCCACTGAGGATTCCAGCATTTGTGCGGCTGTGCTGTGGGTGTATGCGCCTGCTTGTATGTTTGTGTGTGTATATATCAAAGCTTTTCCTTGCAGTAGTGACTCCCTGTGCCTCGCCGGTTAAATTGGAAACATTCAGGCAAACATGGTTGGTTTTTATTCACATCCCTGTGTAGACTAGCATGCGTTACACTGAACCTCATGGTTGTAGACAGTCACATGCATTGCTCAGTGTGCAGCATGCGAAACATAACAGAGGTTTAACATTGCACACTTAACCTGCTACTGTGTATCTCACTGACTCAGCAGTTATTTGTATTTTGGGCTCTTGGCTTTTTAATGCCCGGTGGTGCAGGGGAGAAACCCAGCCCTCATGGCATTCGTATTCATATTTAAATTTATTTGTCTCTGCTGTGTGTTTTGCCATTAGCTGTCAGTTTTACATAAAGTAGTTAAGTCACTGTTACAGTGCAGGCCTTGCATGTTTTTGACAGCTACACACTTTTTGGTCTTAAGGCTTTGTGACAAGGTTATTCGGTGACGTGTACCGAATCCCTGTCACAATACCAGAAATGTAGTACCAGTGGACCAGTTACGTGATTCTTGATACCCAATTTGATTCGATATGCAGGATACTTCCAAAGCAGACACGGCTTTAGCAGCGTTTTCACAGCACCTGCACTAATCGCCGTCTTCCACCTGTAGTTTTTCCTCTTATTATTGTTCTTGTATTTCTCATCGTTTTCTTCTTGTTCTTTTTTTTCATGTTCTTATTCTTCATCTTGTGCCTTTTCCTCTTCCTCACCTTCTTCTTCCCAACTTTTTTGCTCTTCTTGTTGTTTTTTGTCTGAAGACTTCCCACCTCATTAGCTATGCTATGGACCAAACAAAAACAAGTACTCAGTATTTTGGTGTCGAATCTGTCTGGTGACATCTCCACAAGTAACCTTTAGGATTCCTACACAACAGTGTAGTCTGTCATTTGTTTTGTGATGCAGTTTTGAAACTAGATTGTGTGTCTGAAAAAAATGATACAAGCGCGTTCCTGCTTCCGGAGCCTGTCCAGGTGATTGCACCCAATGTGACCGCCTCCCCAGTGTTAACAGTAGGTACGGTGTTATGCAGAGGAGAGTACCAAGTTAAGTACATGCTGACTCTGAGCTTGCTGTGCAGGCGAGCAGTCACTCATGCTGAAGATTCACTCTCCTTCTCACCTCACGTCGCCGTGATAAATGTGCGCATGTTGCAACTTGTGTGGCAGAAATCAAAAGATGGATTAGTGCTTCTACTGACTACACAGGAAGTATGTGCATTTTTTAAAGAAGACGTTTGATTTGGCACATTAAAGACTGAAATGCCTGTCTCTATAGCTCACAATTACATGTTTATATTATTGTTTTACAGAACAGACCTTTTTCTCTTTGCGGTCACAAGCCTAAAGTTTTCACTGGGATACTGGTTACAGTGCAGATTGTTGGTCATTAGCTTTTACTTTCTGTGTTTGAGCCCAAGTGGCAGGCTGTAGGGAATGTTTTCGCAGACATCGCACTGTTTGCAGTGTTAGAGTCTGCTTGGATTTACACAAGAAAACAAGCAGATTGAGGCCAAGTGCAGACTTTGGGGAAAGTTTTCTTTTTTTTCCATCTTTCACATTTGGTTTTTGTCACATGACATGTTGTTGTGGTGCCCTTCGCAGCTCCCTGCAGGCTATGAGTGTCAAAAATTTGATTACATAATAAATGTGCCCCAATTTCAAGCAACATATATAATAGAAAAGTAGAAGCAGTTTTTGAAACTTTTCCACTTTTAGTCTCAGAAGAAAATTAGATTGTGGTAATAAAGAAATATTGAGCTTACATTATGAACCACATTGTAATTCAAACATTGTTAGAAACTGCAAAGATTTCATGTTTAATAAATGTAAGTATCATATACCAGACAAACAGTAAGCACTGCAATCTTTTGAGCACAGGATGGATTATGCTCTTTGCTCTTTTCAGGGACCTTCACAGCATACATGTGTGACCTGTAAGGAGGCTGGATTGAGTGTTTGTATGGCTGATGACTGCGGTAACTGTTTAACACAAAGAGGTATTATGAAGGATCTACCTGGATTAGTGTAAGGCGGTTTAGCTGGCTTCCTGCAGCTTCAAAGGTAGAACTGCAGATACGGTCTCTTCTATTTCCTTTTTTACTTACGAAAATATTTTATGAGTTATGGAAAAAAAGATCTTCTGGGGGGCTTTTTTTTAGTCAAAGAAGCTGCTCTCTTTCATCTCTGGCATCAGTATATATGATCCAGTGAATGTAGCTTCAAAGAACGAGTCTATTTCAAAACGAGCTTCAAGACAATGACTTTAAAGGTTACAACATTTTGCAGTATTTTAAAAATCTGAATATTTTTACTGTTCTTGTTGGGGAAACAATTCGTGGAAGTGATGAATTATAGTAATGTGCAAAAGTCTTGAGCCACGACTTCATTTCTTTACACATTTCTATGGAAAAGAGAAACTGGTGGAGTGATTTATTGAAATATGTAAGGGATAAACAGAGTTTGTACAATTCTAATGAGCTTGAAAGTCAATATTTGGTATGACAATCTTTGTTCTTCGGCTCTGGGGAGGCCAATCCATGACTGATTGTGTTCCATCGTATGGTTTTCTATCCAGGTATGCTTTTACTGCATTTCCAGTGTTGTGCTGAAAAATGAAGCTGTTCCCAATCAGATACTTTCCAGATATTATTGTTTGGTGGCTGAAAATCTGATGTTCATAATTTGGACCGGTTTTCATATCTTTGTTTGTAATTCCATCAACTAGCGAACCCCTTTGTTCTGTAAGTCTTCTATTGCTGATAAACGGAACTGTCCAATGATTGTGTGATTTGTATAAAGTATTTTATATGCCAAATAGATGTTGGCACTCATAGTGCCTTAGGGACAACTGTATTTTCCGCACTATAAGGCGCACTTAAAATCCTTTAATTTTCTCAACAATCGACAGTGCACCTTATAATCCTCTGCGGTTTATGTATGAATTCTGGTTGTGCTTACTGACCTCAAACCGATTTTATGTGGTACACGCTGCTCAAAAATCTGTCCAAAAATATTTTAGTACGACTTTGGTGAGCTATGAAGCCGCACCGGTTGATGGATTGTCGGAGCACTACGGCTACCGTAGTCAGGAGCCTCGCGGAGTAATCTGGGTCCAAGCTTAGCTTCAGGTCCCAAAGTCAAATGAGCACTGCGGCAACACTGAGAGTTAAAAATTGTCTAAATTCTTCCATCTTTAATAAAATGATCAGCTTTGCTGCTTTACCAGGTGTAACAAATAAGTTTAACATCCAGGCATCCATGAAAACAGAATGTATTAAATTTAACAGAGTTAGCAGGACGTTAGCTCGCTAGTTTCCACCTAAACATGATATAGCATGTTCTGACTGAGAGATTTCTGAACAAATTAAAACGTACAGCTCTGCTATCACTTCCAACATAAATGAAGGCAGAAAACTAAACAGCAGTGACGTTTGTAGGGTTACTGAAGTTGAACTAGCTGGTATATAATGATGTGCTACGTGAGCGCTAGCGACACAGCTATGTTAGCATAACATAAACACAGTAAAGCTGGAGGATGAACGCCAACTTTTTTCCACTCGATAAAACTTAACATGACGGTTCCTGATGGTTAAGGATAAATCCAATCGCTTGGCAGGATGCTGTAAAGGGACCAAACTTCAGTCAGGAGAACAACTGAGACAACCCATCCACAATATGAGGTTAGTCATTAATATACTGCAACAATACAGTAATAGAGCAGCGAGAGAATTCAACATTAATGAATCAATGGTACAGAAGTGGAGGAAGCAAGAAGAATGAAAGTTTGACTTATCTGACTGTTTTGTTTCTTAATGAACCTTATGATCTGGTGTGCCTTATGTATGAAAACAGACCCATACATTAAGAGTGCAGCTTATAATCCAGTGCACCTTATAGTCCGAAAAATATGGTATTTATGTCAAGATAGGTCCCTAAGTAGGAGGAGATAACTTCCAAAATGGTGGTACTAAGACTGGACTGAAAATCTATGAAAAGCAGCCAGTGTCCAAAGAAAAAGGTGAAAGACCTCCAGAAAGCCTGGAGAATTACTGTATTGTCGGTGTCCTGGAAGCGAAATAGAAATGAGGGGTCGCTGAAGAGTTTTGTACATAATATAAATATGTAAGGAAAGGAAAAGAAATTCCAAGGAAAAAGAAGGAAATAATTGTGACCTTTAATCAACGGCCTCTGCTCCCCATAACACATCAAAGCCACGGCAAAATAAAGTGGGAAAGAGTTTTCTTTAATTGTGACTTCGAAAGGCCAAAGGTGCCACTTGTTCACTTCAGATTGCCAATATTGTCCCTGTGATCTTTACCCAAGCGGGAGCTGCTTAATTTGCTGCCTCAGTGCTGCTATAGCAAAACTTGAGTGAGCACACAAACACAGAAACACAGACGCACTTGAAATCTGACACGGCAGAGGAATATCACGGCTCAAACTGACTCTTAAATGTGCACAGTCACACATAAACACACTCATGTAAAAAAATTAAATAAAATCTACCCACATAATGACCATATCAGTTTGAAAAGTTACTCCTCCATTTGCTTTGCAATTCTTTTTTTTTTAGGACACAGGCTTTCACAAAGATCGTACATGAATTATAGAAATTTTTATTGATCTCAAATCTATAAAGTAACCATTGCAATAATTTCAGCTGAGTACGTGTTGCTGTATTGTTAAAGTGCTACCCTGTGGTGTCGAATGTGGGCTGTTTTTCAGACAACATGAGGAGCTTTCCCTCGGGGCTCGAGCAAGTTAATGTGTCTGTCGGTGAAGCTGTCACTGTCACGGCACATCTATAAATCTACAGTTTGTGCTGTCACACTGTATCTGTCTGTTTCTTCATCTCTGGCTGCCAAAAAGCTGAAGAGAGAATGGACTGCTTATTTCCACTGAAAGGCAAAACTGATCTGATTTGAGGGGGAGAAAAAAAGACCTTTACTCACTGACTGAACCCCAAGAAAAACTCATCAGTGATCAGCAAAAGCAAATATTTCGAAGGCTTTTTCATTTCCATGAAATCTCTCTCCATGACTCATAATTCTAATACTGGCAACCTATCCAGATTGTGCTCCACCTTTCACCCTATGACAGCTGGGATTGGCTCGAGCCCAGCTGCAACTCTAAGACAGCTAAGTGGTTTAGATGGTTCGACTGAATTCTCCATCTTTGTTTTTGCTAGTATGCGCGGGCCTAATATGCAAATGGATCTGCACTAACCGCTCCAGCACTCAGGTGCAGCAGATACTGCAAGACTAGTCTTGTAGTTGCAATAATTCGGTTAATTAATTCAATACATTTTTTTTCTATTTACTATTTTTCAAATTTCAAAATTTGCAAATAGCAGATTTAATTTGTTGTGTTTTTTATTTGACTGATTGTAGTTTAGTAAATCTGCAAATGGATCAAGTTGTGGGATGTCATAAATGACTAAACCTCTAATGAAAAGGAAAACATCAAGTGATCACAATCCATGTCTGCATGCTAAAGACAAGAAGTCTCCAGCATCACTGGGGGAGCAAATTTCAATGGCTGACTGGCCCGAGCAGCTGTTGATTCGGGTGTTTCCCGTCATTGCCGAGAGGTTTTCTGGACGAGAATTTGGAGCAAAGTGTTGCCTTATTTATTTGCAGTTTTGGCGTCTGAAACTGATGAAGAAAAACATTCTACAGATATAATTTTGAGATGTTTGCAGACAGGGAAGTTGGGATAACAAATACTGGAAACACTAAAAAGTTCTTCCACTTCTTGATTGCATCATTGCTGTTGTTTGTGTGCAGAAATTCTCAGTCTGCATTTCTGGCCAGCTTTTGGCGCGCTGCATCACATACGGCCAGATAGAAACAGAGCAGTTAACAGGGTGGCTGATATTATATACTGATGACTAATAAATGATTCAACCACAGCACATTTGATTGATCTGGAACAGCAATGAAGGAAAATGTGTAATCTACTTAATTGTTCCCAGTGTTTCACAGATCCCTGCTTTGCTATCTGACTGCTCTCCCTTTTCTTCCTTTCGGAGACGAGTTGTTTTTGTAGTCTTCACAGGAAGGACTAATGTGCAAGTAGCTTAATGAACACCCAATTATAGGGTTGGGAAATTACTGAGTAGACCAACATTGTGCTACTGTGCAGGGTAATATAATGTCCCTTGCAGATCTGTGAAACAATGAGTTAATAATACTTAGAAAACAATGGCAAACGCATCACCAGTCCACCCTCTCCGGCCAATTTCTGCTCCCCGCTGCAGCACTCTCATATTGTTCTCGACAATGAAGGATAATGAAAACCGAGCACAACAACAGAGGACTCTTTATCTCTGTCCCACTTTGTCTCACTGTTTTTGTATCACTCGCTGATGCTCTCCTTTGATTCCTCCTTCTGGTTACTTGTATCCGTTCCTTTCTCTCCCTCACAAACACATCTGGTCAGGAGAGGAATGCAGGCTATTAAATTATTCAAAGTCCTGGCAGAAAGTATCACTGTCGGTGAACTCGAATGAGTCTCGGTTCAGAAGTGTTTATTTATGGACGGAACGAGAACAAAAGCCACAGCTCTGATCATTTCCTGCCTGTCCTCACGCTGCGAATGAAACAATGTGAGCAGTTTTATTGGTGAGGACAAACTGGGGAGGACTAAGGTCATTTTTTGGAAGGGGTTCTTCCTTCTTTCATGCTTTCCTTTTCAAAGTGTCATTGTTTGGAGTGAACTTAAGCTTTACCCTCCAGAAACAGTTGGATCACCTTTCCTGGATCCAACCTTATTCCAGCCACTAGCTTATCAGACAGAATTAAGCCCTACGCAAAAATTCTCTGATAATTCCTTTTGGGCGGCCATTGATTAATTCAGTGAAGAATTATTTATACGCAGCGTTGGGGGGTGACATCTAAAGGAGTTCATTAAATTACCAAACAACCCTACTCTGATTCAGGAGTGCACCTTAATTTCATCATCTGATTCCCTCGGGCTAATTGTGAGTAAATCGACTTTACTCTGCAACTTTACTGTGCCCCTTCCATCTGTTATTATCTGTTTGTGTTCAGTGATAGAAAAATGCCAAAGCAGCTGAGATAAACAACATACCAAATACTAAAAAATTTATGCCTGAAGGGACTTTTACTACCACGAGATGAACACCCACACACTCCACATATGTTTCAGAACAATATCTGACAGCAAATCAATTTTTCTTTTTTTTTTAAAATAACGTTTTTGATTGATTCCAGCATCTCCTTGTTATATCCAGTTATTGAGTGGAAGAGTCATGAAGAGTCCCTGATGAGAGAATCTGCTGAAATGGATAATAAAACCCACCAGCATCAGTAAAACAAAACCTAAAACTTGAAAACTTGAAGTTGCTCTTAACCTCACTGCAGTTATTTTTCCTTTGGATTTGGAACTTAACCCAGTAGATCATCTGAAGGTGAATGCAGTATCCTGGGAAAGTATGAGGAAAAGAACAGGGTGCATTCGAAGGTGAAATGGTTCGCCACAAAGCCAGCCATGTTTGTAGCTGCTGTGGATTTTCAGTGTGTGAATATTTCAACCTCCTGGAGGGTCAGTGTACAGAGGGGACTGTGCAGGATGCTGTCAAGGCAGGATTGAGGATCTACCAGTATGAGCATTAGTTAGACAGCTGACATTCTCCAGGGTGCAGCTGACTGAACAGGCAGGAATAAACAAAATACCAGCCTGGGCATGTTAATGAGAGATGAGCGCTAATTGTGTTCAGATCTACACAGTATGACATGGAAGCTGGATGTGTGAGATACATCCTGTCAGATCTCCTGTGTCCAGGGCACGTTTAGTTAAATCAGGTCTTAATTAAATGATGTATGAATATTTCATTAGGAAATTATTTAAAATATCCTTTACTGGTAATGGCATATTCCCAAAAAAGGCTCTGTGTGAATCATAGCAGGAAATATATATAAAATTCCCCTCTTGCCCCTGCAGGCAGTCTATCCTTCAAGCTCGGGTCCTCTACCAGAGGCCTGGGAGCTTGAGGGTCCTGCGCAGTATCTTAGCTGTTCCCAGGACTGCGCTCTTCTGGACAGAGATCTCCGATGTTGTTCCTGGGATCTCCTGGAGCCACTTGCCTAGCTCTCATCGCACCTAGTGCTCCGATTACCACTGGGACCACTGTTACTTTCACCCTCCCCATCTTCTCTGAGCCCTTGGTACTTCTCAAGCTTCTTGTGTTCCTTCTTCCTGATGTTGCTGTCATTCGGAACCGCTACATCGATCACTACAGCCGTCTTCTTCTGTTTGTCTACCACCACTATGTCCAGTTGGTTAGCCACCATCATTTCCACCCGTCTGTATCTGCAAGTGCCACAGGACCTTAGCTCGGTCACTCTCCACCACCCTTGGGGGCATCTTCCATTTTGACTTTGCGACTTCCAGGCCGTATTCGGCACAGATGTTTCTGTACACTATGCCGGCCACTTAGTTATGATGTTCCATGTATGCCCAGCCTGCTAGCATCTTGCACCCTGCTGTTATGTGCTAGATTGTTTTTAATTTTGAAAATCATGTGCTACACTAGCATCAGGGTTTGAATTTCGTCACAAGGCAGTGCGCCCAGGGATCTACAGACCAGGGTTCTTTCTTTGAAGGGTGGCATCTTTTGGTGGGCATACTGGAGTGTAATGATTAAACTGTATGTGTAAGATAGTTTTAGCTATTTAGCTTGGCATGCTAACTAGCTCATTACTAGCCCATAATGCTTTTGTATTAGCTGCAGATGAAAGATAAAATGCTCTCTTCATTTGCATTAGGATTTCACACGTGGACAGAAACTGATTTTGGATATTTTTAGAGATCAGGGTAATGCTAGCAGTTAGAGACAGCTGTTTAATGGGGAAGCTTTCATGCCAGGATGATAGTCTAAGACAATGACACATACTTAAAGCCTCTTGTAACAGTAAAACTGTTCATAGTGAGCATAAAAGCTTTTATAAAGCTTGTATAATTGTATAAAAATTGTTTATATGAATATGAATATGAAAATGGGCTCTAGGCCTGTGGAACTGAAGCCTTAGGAACAGTTATCATTTGACACTGATAAATCAGTTCAGTCACATAGGAAACCTGCTTTTGTCCATTTGCCTGATATCAAGGATTACCAATAATTTTGATACAACTGCATTATTATTGCAAATTCATATGACTCCTTTGAAGTTCAAAGGATGTACCAGTAGTGACGGGAAAGTCTAAAAGTGCATAAAAGCTGTGGGCAGTATTCACAGGACTTTCTCATCTGTTAGTGATGCACTGAATGCTTATGTTGTGTAAGTCAAGGACGAATCTGTATTTTCAGAATTACTGGAAATGCAGATTTTGAAGAGGTCCGACAACACAGTACATCTTAGAAATGTAGTCAGTATATAGCTGCTGTTTGTGCTCGTGCATAAGCAGTGGTGATTCACGTGGGTCATCGCTCCTGTCCCTTTGTTCCCCTCTGACTTTATATCAGGTCTCAGGAGGTGACAGAAAGCATGTTGACAAGTTTGTGTGTCAGAGAGAGGGGGAGAAAAGGATGGAGGGATAGAAAGTATGGGGTAGAGGGGAGGGGAAAAGGAAAGAGGATGTTGGGGGGAGAGGGCAATAAAAGCGGTGAATAAGAAGGAGAAATGAAGTCTGAAAGTATCAGAGGAAGCAGCAGAGAGATGCATAAAGAAACAGGAGCAGAGATCAGGTGGAGGAGGAGAGCTGTCTGTCGTAATCCTGTTAGAGAGAGAGAGATCAGGTTGGCAGTTTGTTGCTGTCACTCTGAAGAGATTTTTTTCTTCGCTGTTTAAAACATTTCCAGCTCGCCACATAATTCCTTTAATTGATTCCATTTGCTGTTGGCCTGTTCTGTATGAGCAGCTGCTCTCTATAGAGGAGCTGGACATATGGACGTGGAAATGTTGAGTTGCTGTTTTCAGAAGGTCACACGTCCCCTAAATGATGCCAGAAAGGGTGGAGGGATCGTGTTGTTACGATCATTCGAAAATTTCACAGGTGACTGAATTAAAATCCTCAGAGCCAGTCAATTCTGCCTGGTAGGACCCAGTTTTACATTTAGAAGTGCCTTAATATTTTGCAACATAGATACAACAGTGCTGGAAGCATTCCTGAATTTCCCATTCCCAAATGTACATGAGCACAGTGAACTCATTGTCTAATTCAAGAAACCAGCTTTAGATGAATTGCGTTTGACCGTGTCCCACACGACCTCATCTGGCACTCCCTGCGATCACATGGAGTTCCTGAAGCCTACGTCAACTGGACAAAGCTCCTCTACCGACAAGTCACCAGCGTGGTCAGAAGCCCAGTGGGAACATCGCCGCCCTTTAACATCAATGTGGGCGTCCACCAAGGCTCAGCACTCTCCCCGCTGCTCTTCATCCTTTGCATGGACACTGCGACGGCGGATCTCCAGTCACCCCATCCCTGGACACTTCTCTACGCCGACGATGTCTTCCTGGCCGATGAATCGCGAATAGAACTGCAATACCAAACGCAGCAGTGGAAGACTCGCCTAGCTGACTTCGGCCTGAGGCTCAACACCAACAAGACCGAATACTTAGAGGCTGGCCCCCAGACCGACGGCACGATCAGCGTCGATGGAGAAGATCTGGCGAAAGTACCTCATTTCAAATACCTCGGATCGATGATCAGCAATGACGGCGATATCCTACTAGATGTACGAGCCAGGATCAACGCAGCGTGGATGAAATGGCGCCAAGTCACCGGCGTCCTGTGTGACCGAAGAATGCCCAATCGCCTCAAGTCAAAGATCTACAAGAGTGTAGTGCGCCCCATCGCCCTCTATGGATCCGAGTGCTGGCCAGCCACCGCAAAGCACGAACAAGCCCTTCACACGATGGAAATGCGGATGCTGCGATGGTGCCTAGGCCTAACACGATGGGACCACGTCATGAACACCGACGTTAGAAAGAGGATGGGAATCGCGCCAATCACAGATAAGATGCAAGAAGCGAGGCTGCGGTGGTACGGACATGTGGTACGGAGCGATGAGAACTCCGTGGTGAGAACAACACTGCGGCTCAGCCCCCAAGGACGTCGACCTAGAGGCAGACCAAAGCGGAGATGGATGGACCGAATCAAGGACGACGTGAAGAAGATCGAAGCCGATCTGACCGACGCCCTTGACCGACCCAAGTGGAGACGACTTTGCAGAAAAGCGGACCCTGCAACCGAGCGGGAAAAACGCTAGGAGGAAGAAGAAGCTTTAGATGAATTGAAGTTTGTGACATGGCACATTATCTTACTAGAAGCAGCCATCAGAGACCAGTACGCTGTAGTCATAACGGGATGAACAGGGACAGCAACAATACTCAGATAGACTTTGGTGCTTAAATGATGCTCAGTTAATACAAAGGGGTCCACCATGGCCACCAGTCTCTGCACGATGGTTCCATGTCTACATATTGTTTACCCCAAACTATGGCAAAGGCAGTATACAAAAACAGGTGAAACTCTTGTATAAACCATAGAGACCTCATTTAAATTTGCAGCTTAGCCATGTCTGGCTGTGATAGCTGGTAGTGAGAGAAGATATCAAATGATCAGGCCATTAAGTGAACCCACAACTCAAGAGAGACATTAAATATGAATGTGCTCAGCAATGTGTTTTTAGTGTTCTTTACTGCAAGTGACTGAAGACAAAATCAGTCATTTAAGACTTGTGGTGGTTTGGTCTCACGTAAAGTCTTCTTATTGTCCACCTTCTGTTTGTCTTTCTGTGTTTAGGGGTGTGTGTATAGTTTTCTACTGAAAGGAATTTTTGATAACTCAGTGAGCTGGCAGTGCCCTTCAGTGTGGAAAAATCCATGATCCTGAACTCTGGCAGTGGGTGTTGTGGGATGAGTCGGCCTTATCTTAGCTAGTCAAGGAGCCCCTGGATCCCTTGGCTCATCATGCAGCAGCCGATTACCTTCTCCCTGAATCTTTCTATTGTTTTCTATTACATTGAGCAGCCAGCACTGATAAAAGTGATGGAAATTTAAAGCTCACTTTGAAAACATTCTTGCTATTCTCCCATACTATGGAGTATAGCCCATGTAGGAAAGACTGTGCCTAAAAGCTGATACAAAATGCCCATTGTACTGTAGAAGTGTGACAATATTCAAAGAGCTTCTCAGCATCCTTTGCATGAATAAAATAGATTTGCGCTGAGTATTTTCAGTAACTGTGTAGCTGTTTGTCACCATTGTTCATTTTTTTTGTAATTGCCTCCAAAGTGTTTTCTAATTTATCACAGTTAGCACCCTCCAAACTCATATGGCTCTATGAGAAATTGTCCAAGAAAAACTTACATTCTTGCTACTGAGACGTAATTTTTTTTAAAACACTGCCTCGCTTGTTACAGTGCTAAAAATGCTACTATCAAGCAAATTTAACCGTATCTATTTTGGCAAACAAACATTGACATTAATTTCTTTAAAAACAGTCTGAAATCAGAGCTGCTTGGTGTCGCCCGCTTGATCCTGGTAAAGAAGTGCCATTTTGCATGTTCTTGGCACCAAGAGCAAATGCACCTCTGCATGTGTGAGCAGAGAGCAGGGCCGTACTTTTTACAGTGTGGGCTGTGCCGCCTGTTCGGTGCTTCTTTTTTCTGCTCCCAGTGATTTGCTCAGTTTGTCATAAGTCAGTGAGAAAGAGACTCGAATCGGGCTCTCACAAGTGTTCCAGATTAATGGATTATAGATGAATGGGCTTTTTTCTCACTTGGTGATAAATTAAACACTTTATTCTTTTATTCTCTTATTCTACTACTGTCTCACTCTCTCTCTCCCTCCCTCACACATACCGTCGTTACCTCTCTGCCTTACACATTTTCATTTGTACACAATTGGATTTTTAATCTTGGCCTGCCAACTCATGAGGGCTACTTTCATACACTGCATTAGGAAAGGTCATGGCCCCGGCACTGAAACCATATTGTAGTTAGTTGAGGTGTTTCATGTCACAGCTCTCAGCTACTCTCACTTTATTCTGTGTTAGCACCGGACTCTCAAAAGCACTCAAGTGATCACCTTGAGGTCCCTTTTTCCTTTCCTTCCTTAAACCGCAGAGACCACTGCTGTAGAAAATCATATCTAATTCTTACTGACACAGCTTTACACCTGTCACATTTGCCTTCGGTTAAGTGTTAATCTAATCAGCCATCTCAATCTTTAAGGCGCTCCTAAACTTCAAGAAGGCAGTGACAGAAGCTTAACTAATATGTAATGTTGTTTATAATACCTGTATGTGCTGATCACTTTGTTTATGATTTGACAGTTTATTTTGTGTAAAAAAAAGATGATTTTTTTTATTAATATAAATTTATTTATTCCGATAAATACATTTAAAATTTGTTTCTCTATGTTTGATTTTTCCAACACACACACACAACCTGAAAAGGACACTTATGATCTTCAATAACAACCATTGGCACTGCCTCTCCAGCATTCTGGTTCCATTCATTCCTGGCTGCTGCACACTCAGCTTCTGACATCCAGCAAATTATTTGTCATTGTGAGTTTATGGAACTGACAAAGTTCAGGGCCTAAAAGTCAAAGCGCACAACACTGTGATCCCAGGAAAGCAAAGGAAACCGAACACAGCATTGTGACGAGCTGTTGCTCCAACATGAAACCCACCACGTGTCCTCAGCTAAAGACTAATCTCCAGCTATTGTTTTGTCAGATGATTGTCTTCTTCCTCTGCATTTCACAACCTGGCAGTGTTAACACTCTGGGACACATTACACAAGCAAATAATGCACACATCATCCACTCCTGTTTGCATGTGTTTGTATTTGACAGAGGGATTTTCATTTTTCAGCATCAGTATGTTAACACCACTATAGCATCTACCAAGGAATACTCACCTTTCTTTCAGCATCATAGATAAACAGTAAAACAAATAGTAGCGCTAGTAAAATATAGTCCAATGGGACACTTTTACCTTCATCTAGATGTAGTAGCTGTCAAAGCAGCCGCGAAACACAAGAGGACTCTGGTACTTGAGCTTTGGATCTGGCAACATTGACAATGATGAGGCTGAAAGGCAAGACAGAAGAACATGGCTGCTGTGGTATGGAGTGGTGGGAATGGTGCCTGGGACAGTGGAGAGTTGGTGAGGCAGGTGACGGGGGAGATGGGACCTGGGCGGGTGAAAGGAGGTGATGTGGCATTAACACAATCCTGAAGCTGGGCAATAACTAAACAGCGTAGGGAGGCAAATCTGTGAGTGTTGGTCTGAAAACCTTCCACATATTCCACTGAGAACTCAGCCCACCATAATAATTGTTATGATATCCTCCAACTCATAATCTCTGGTTGTCGAGTCTGATGGATCCGTTTTGCAATCAAGGTACTTTTGTTTTCCAGGAAATGGATCTAAAAGCAAAAAGACAAAAGAAATATAAAACTGCCTTGATTTCAGGGATGTGGGGTAATGAGACATAGAGGTAAAAATTAGGCACAGAAAATAAGGACTCACCAAACCTGACAGCAAAACAGAAGAGGAGGCTAGAAGAAACTAAAAGAAGGAAGCGTATTTAGTTTAAGAAAAGTTGACTCTTGAAAGAATATGGATCAGAATGCAGCATTAGTCTGAATGTGTGCTCTCAGTTTTTTCCGTGGTTCTCATGGGAATCTGTGTGATCATAAATTTAATCTAAGAAAAAACATCCCTAAAAGTGTTATAGGAGATGTACTTATATAGTATTCTTCTCATTTCTTTCTCAAGACTTGAGAGAACTCGAATGAGG
This sequence comes from Aulonocara sp. 'chitande type north' Nkhata Bay, assembly GCF_057382095.1. Lineage (NCBI taxonomy): Eukaryota > Metazoa > Chordata > Actinopteri > Cichliformes > Cichlidae > Aulonocara > Aulonocara sp. 'chitande type north' Nkhata Bay. The sequence goes on from NC_141357.1 coordinate 13,140,566, forward strand.
GAAGTATGGTTTGTGGATGAGTTTCATTCTCTGCAGCATTTCCCTGCACAGAGCAGGTGAAAGAGGCAGAAATGATATACTTTTCATATTTCACACTGAGGGCCACAGTCATTTATCTTTTTCTCTCGTCGCTGTTTTTCTTCTTCTTCTCAGTTTTGTCTCTGCGTAATGTAGCAGAGTAAAGTAGAGACAGACTGCACTGTGAGATAATAAAAATTCATCTGTCCGTCCATCCATGCAACCTGTAGACAGGAACCTGGCTCACAGTGAAGATTTGTTTCAGCCTGCGTTACATTATTGTCTTATTCTTTCATCAATAATTAGCTCTATAATAAAAATCTTGAACAAATTATATTTTAGACCCTTTGACTGAGCTTTTGAAAGACATATTTTTCTTTCTTTTGTTGTATCCAGTATCAGTATTGACATTTAAGAGCTTTATATTGTCATTTGATGAAAACTGGTGAAAAAACTCACTATAGCTTGGCTTTGTTCTGTACACTGAAATCAAGTTCAGTCAGACAACTCATGTTTTAAATGATTGATTTGCTAAAGCAACAGAATACAGTTAAGTTTGGCATCAAGGCTCCGAGCTCATCATTCTCCACAAATATGATGCATTTAAAGAAGTTGGGGTGATGAGTGAACTTCCCCCCGCAGCCTGCGGGAGGACTCTGAGGTTGTGTAGGAGTTCAAACAGCAGCTAGTGATACGTGACAGGAGTAATACTGGCATATCAGACAAAAAGACAGGAAACTGTGCTTAACGTAGACTCAAGATGTTTGGTATATGACGTGATGAGAGTGAGTCACATGTATGACACAGGGTGGCTAGATCCCTGCCTGAATAGCTTGCAGGTTTTTCTCATTTCTAAAGATATATATTTATGAAGGACTTTACTGGGTACACCTTAATGATATGTAGCTCTTCGTTGAACACCCTTTTGAATTCAGAACTGCCTTAATTCTTCATGGCATAGATGAAGAATTAAGAAGTGCTGGAAACATTCCTACTTTGGGCACTAAAGAGGGAAAAGTTGTGCCAATAAAATATCCCCCACCCTTTACACCACCACTGAAGCCTGAAGCATTGATACAAGGCGGGATGGATCCATGCTTTTATGTTGTTCACACCAGTTCTGACCCTACCAGCCCAATGATGCAGAAGATATTGAGATTCGTCAGACCAGTTTTCTGTTGTCCAGATTTAGTGAGCCCACATCAACACTAGCAGTAGTTTCCTGACAGGAGAGACACCCAGTTTGGTCTTCTACTGCTGTAGCGCTTCTCTTTAAAGGTTCAACCTGTTAAGCATTCGTAGATGCACTTCTACATATCTTGTTTGTAATGAGGGGTTATTTAAGTGTCTGTTGCCTTCCTACTAGTTAAAGGCAGTCTGAACATTCTCCTATTGCCACAACAAAGCATTTTCACCCAGAGAACTGCCGCTCACTGGATATATTCTCTTTTTTGGAGCATTCTCTGCAAACACTGGTGACGATTGTGAGAAGAAATCCCAGCAGTTTCTCAAATACAAACAGTTGAATAGGTGTACCTAATGAAGTGGCAGGTGAGTGGAAACGAACAGTTAACTAGTAAACAAACAATTGACAGAAATCCAGTCAATTTAATGAAAAACATGCAACATGTAAATATGTGGATTAGCTGTTTGTTACTGTTTTCTATTAAGTCACATGGTAAATGGAACATGTTTTGCACTCCTGGCTCGGAAATCAATCAGTGTGATTTGCGATTTTATGACATTTCATTTTAAACGGCGACCTACATATCATTCATTAAATGGAAGTAATTAGATGTATATTAATGATGTTTCCTGCGCCAGCATGCATAATACTGGCACATTCAGAAAGGCACTCCCCTCCTGGAAAGTCTGCAGAAATCATTTTGTTTGGAATCTACAAAGATAATTTTCTTTCACTATTTGTGAACTCATGTATGTTATTTAATGTTACACATCAGCTAGCTTGGTTTGCATTAGCTTCCCGCAGTGTACATCCACTGTTGACAAATTGCTTTAGTTGCTGGTGTGCTCAGTCGTGACGTGGTGCAATATGAGCAAAAACCCCAGCGCTGTTACTTGCGTTGATTGTTGCTGGAAACCTGACTGAGTCAAACCATGTTGGTAGTGAATTAACAACCACATCCTCTGAAGCAAGCGGAGGATTTAGTTTTTTTTGTCTCCCCACTTTTTTTGTTTATGAATTACATTTTGCCACCAGTGATATATGGCACTGATTTTTCATTCAATTTTGTAAATAGCTTGTAGCTTTTTGGTCATTATTTTCTCAGCAAGCCTAAGTTAAAAAGTCATTAAGGAGGTAATGACTAAATGTGTACGCAGGGCATAAAAAAATACCAGAAAGAGAAGGCGTATAATGCCAATAAAGTTCTGTCACTGGTAGCGATGACGTGGGAACCAACCATTATTGAAGCTGGGACACAGAGATAGGCTAATCTTAAACTTTTAGGAGCAAATACCAATGGAGGCCAAGGATACTGTTGACTTGGATATGACAGAATGGGGAATATACAAAAGGGTTACAGACACAAGCAGATCCTAGAATATCCACTGGCTTTGTACAAGGGCCGGGATTAAAGTTGAAGTTAACATTTTTTCCTGAATGTACTTATTTTAAAAAATGCAAATAGGGTGCCCATGAAAAACTAAAATATCAGCTGGCTCTTGTAGACCCTTACAGTAAATGTCAATAAAGAGCTAATAAGAAATCAATCAGGGAAGAGATGGAGAACACAACAAACAATGACAGTGAATGTGTGGAAAGGCTGATTAGACTTTTGTTGCCGTGTGAATTCTGTAGCACGGTGCCACACCACTTGCCACCTATCATTAATATGCACTGTGGTGTTACGTGACAAAAGGCCATAGTCGAGGCAATTTCATTTCCTAAGCAAGGCCTCTGAGGAGTTCATTTCTAATGCCCTCCAACCACAGCTCCGTCTAAATTGCATTTGGAGAGAGGAAACGCTGTGTGATTGAGGGGTGGAGGACAAAAAAAACCAACCTTTTTTCGACTGGCCACCAGTTAAAAGGCAGAAATGACACAACGACACCGATATATAAAATTTCATGAATACATGATTCCCTCTGTAGTGTGTTCTCAGTCTCTGAAAGCCATGGCTCAATCTTTCACTGCGATGGAGGAGATTGCCTTGCCTCTGGCTCCAGTCGAAGGAGCTAGGAACAAGTGCTTTACAGCGTTGGCTCCACTTGTTGCATTTTCACTAATAAGACATGCCACTCACACGATTATTGAATGCTGTTGCTGATGTAGACTGATGAAAAATGAAATTAAGTTTGTGGTTTTCCTTTGAGGAGCAGCTGAGACAGATTGTCTCGTGGCAAACCTCAGAATGAGCTGTCTGTGAGGATTAATCTGGATTTCATTTCAGTAGATGCTGTGTCAAAAAAAAAAGAAAAGAAAAATGCTTGTTCTAATTTTTCATTTCTGTATATTTAGCCTGTTTAGCTTAGCATAAACTAAACAAGCACGTTGGAGTTTAGCTTTCCGTAAATTTAGAGGAAAACGGCTAGCCAGTCAAAGACTTCAATTTGAAGTCTCCACTTCTGTTGTGCAGGTAGTTTTGGTCTGTCAACGGTGATAATCCGCCGCTGGCACCACAGCCTAACTGAGGGATGGACAATGGAGTCCAGTCCTGGCCAAAATCATATCCCCATTTTAAAAGCACCTGCTCCTGTTGTCAAATGACATGTGATGTGTTATTGTAAAGTCAGAATGCTACCGGTCATGTCTTCCTATTAACAGCCCAGATATGAAAGTATTAAAGTGTCCATACTGGAATAAGTTACAGTTTATTTTTTTCATAGTTTTTTCATAATTTATGGACAGTAAATTACTCAGTTTCTTACTCATTGTTGCAGCAAGGGCCAGATGTGATCTCCTTAAAGTGACTTTTAGTTATAATATTGTTATTTTTCTCTGAGTTATTGATTCTGTCACTCGTTAGCTAACATAAGCTAATGTGGGTCTATTAGCCGCAACTTACCAACCAACCACATGACATAACGGTCCGCACTGGCAGAAAGATGGTGCTAAACTTGTTTTTAAAACTTTAACTTCAAGCACTTATTTTTTAAATCCAGCTTCAATACAGTATTATATCTATGTCAGCTTTTAGAGCAGGGCTCCATGATCTAAATTAGCCTTTACATGTGTAGCGTCTGAAAACAAAGTAGTACTCGTTTTTTTTCTTTCCTGTTCGTTACTGTGGGCAGTATATCTATCGAGCAGTTTGTCAAAAAACCCTGATACTCTGGTACTAATTGATACTAAAAAATACTGCATTAGATACTCATTTGCAGGAATACTGATACCAAGTCTTCACCTCCTTCAGCTGACGCACAACTTCACACTGCTCTACAGCACACAGCCTCTCCTCTCCACTACTAGCAGCTATACACATAAACAGCAGCACTGTAAACCTGGTGAATCAGTCTTCATGAAAATTTGCATAAGGTCATTAAAGTTCCTGTTTTAATAACATTGAAATATTAAACAATTATCATAAATGTTAACCTTGTCAGCACAATGGTGAACATTAGTTTAGCTATTAGCAATTACCTGCATTAGCCTTCTGTTATCATTACGGTAGCAGCTGTGGCTAATAACAAAAAGCTAACTTTAATTTTAGATCTAGACAACAAATGATATCAATCCTGCTCATTTATAGACAGACATAACACAATTCTTTGTGTCTTTGAAGCAAGTCAAAGTGTGTCAAAATCCCTGGTTGCAGTTGAGAAAAGTGTACAGGAAACCAGAAAGCAGAAAAATAAGGGGGAAAAGGTTTTCTTAATTTTGTCTTTTTCCCCTCTGGTATTGAAAATGATATAGAGTATGTTCCTGCATATCAGTATCAAGTTTGAAATACTGGTATAGTGACAACCCCTATAGCTACCCCCTTCTCAGCACTCCTGTAAGTGTGACTTAAATCAAAACAATCCTGCTAATGCAGAGGATACATGGCTTAAGAGCAGCAACACTATTAGTGAGACGTCTCTATACTGTGTGTTGTGCTTTATACAGTTTAAAGAAGCCTTTGCCAGCTCAGATGGTAGCAAAGGAGTGCCAAAGTAAAGGAAGCCAGTGCAATCGATATTATTTAATTAAATAGATATGGTGATTAAACAAAGTAATATATCACTTGTGCAGCAGATGAGCCACTTTGTTTGTAGCACAGGTCAAGAGAAAAAGCTAGCTCTTGTTAAGCCATCAAAAGCAAACTCATCGAAACCTTTATGTTTGTGCAGTTTTACAGCATGTTGCAGTACACAGGTTTTCTGGCACTTACACAACAAGAAGTGACAAATGAAGTGTTAAATAGGAATGAGAATTCTGGTAATTACATCCTTTTGCAATCTGTCTGCTTTGCTTGGCCACAACACTTGATGGATGATACGTAATCGTTGCTCTGTGATAGGACATTGTTCAGTCACTTGAGAACGACAAATGGGAGACTTAATTTAAATGGTCTATGAATTGTCCTTTGTTCCCTTTTAACTTGAGATGTTTTTTGGCACTCTAATTTGGCAATTAGTGAGCTACATTTTTATATGCATTTATATGGAAACTTCTGTAATCGCAGCTTTTAGCATTTATATTTTCCCTTCAGTATGAGTCTGTACAGGAAAAATTACCACCTGTCACAACAGTCAGCCAGGAAAAGAAATTCAATTTCTTTATTGTCCACCTTGTCTTTTTTTTTTCTTACAAGGAGGGGTGGCTTGAGGTGGGAGATATGGTTCTGCCTCGCCTGCATGAGTGCTCCGGAGGGAAAGGCAAACCAAAAGGCATGCCTTTTTAACAAAAGGTCAGTATGGGCTTTTCTTGCTCCCAGTGGATTCTGCATTTCACTCAGGAATAAAGAAAACAACAACTGCTCCTCTTAGTGTGACTCACCAGGCTTAAAAAGGAGATTAAACTCCGTCCCCCACCCCTCACACTTCGCTTGCTCTTTCCAATAGAGAAGTAATGGTCCTCTCTCCCTGCAGATTGTCTTGAATATACCAAGATGATTATCTATTGTGGGTTTGATGAGGCTATAGATGCATGTATAATGTATGTATAATACATCCTCAATATCCATCCTATACCCGTGTCTCCCTCCATGCTAGGATGAATTTCTGTCTTTAAACAATTAGCTAACAGGGCTGTTTTGTTACTGGTCTGGTGAATATCATGCCACCAGTGAATGTCACTTTTTACCCCTTCAGCTGTCCTATGACTGTGTAGGCAGTCAGAGCTGTGGATCCAAATGCAGGACTCAGATGCAGAATTAAATCAAATCACAGCCAGAGAGCACTGGAACTTGAAATGGAATTACTAATCATGGAGAATATGACATGAGAGAAACACACAGCATGATGGGCGACATGACAAAAGGGAGACTAAGACAATATATAAATGCATGCAGGCATTTAGGGAACAGGAAACGGGTGGCAGCACAGCAGACACTAATCAAAGGAGACAAGAGAAGTTAAGCTGAACATAGCACACTCGGGATGAGGGACTATCAAAAGAACACAGGAAACTAACACTGAGACAGACTGAGACATACAAACGTGACACAGAGAGAAAGGCAAACACATAAAGATATGGACTGTGGAAACACAAAGGGGAATGTTGTGTCCACACATACTATTGCATTTGTTCTGTAGATGCATTTACCAGAAGCGCTAGAGGGCGCTAGTGAGTATGTTGTTCTGGTTGTGGTTTTAGAGAAGAAAAAAAGAAAAATAAAGAAAGGAGTCAACTCCGGTAATCCTCTGTTCCTACCTGCGTGTGTGTGTAATACTTGCTGAACTAACACCACACAACAAGTGGCGACGAGAGTAGTGGTGATTAAGTTATGGCTCTGCTCTCTTTGCAACCCCCGGCTGTGTTCCTGGATTGCCCGGGCGAACCGAAAATTCCATTTGCTGCGTGGAAAAAGTTGTTCGATAACTACTTGCTGGCGATCGGGGGTAATGACTTTGCTACGGAGAGGAAGAGGGCCCTGCTCATTCACTGCTTGGGAACGGAGGGACAACGAATCTACAGCGCCTTACCACTCGCTACGGATGATTACGAGGGATCCGTAAAGGCTTTGGAAACGTACTTTCATCCTAAAGTCAATGTTGTCGCCGAGAGATACCGTTTCAGGCAACGAGCCCAAGCTGTCGGTGAGTCTACAGATCACTACGTTGCAGCACTGCGTGAGCTCGTGAAACAATGTAAGTTCGGGGCTATGGAGAATGAAATGTTGCGGGATCAACTTGTAGAGAAGACAAATAATGCTCGTATACGTGAAAGACTGCTAAGGAGGATTTGACGCTCGATCGAGCTTTGGAAATTGCTAGGCGTACAGAGGCTGCAATAGCTGATGCAAAGGCCATTGCTGTCGGTGAAACAAAGCCTGTTGCCGCTGTTCAAGTACAAAAGAAGATGCGCAAGCCAAAATACAAAGCAGCTAAAAAAACGGATACAGCTCCGACGTGCTACCGTTGTGGTTCAGCTGATCACAAAGCCAATGATAAATCCTGCCCCGCAAAAGACTGCAAATGTAATACGTGTGGGAAAATCGGACATTTTTCGAGAGTGTGTAAATCTTCTCATAAGCTTGTTAATGAAGTGACTGTTCCTGAAATGTGTGTTTTAACTGTTGACAATTGTGTCAGTGGTGATCCAGCTAAATTGATGTGCACTGTTGCTGTCACTGTACCAAATACTGCACAGGCATGCACTGTTAAGCTACTAGTAGACACAGGGTCTGGTGTTTCCATACTGCCTGAACATGTTTACAGCACAAATTTTGGCTCAGTTAAGTAATCCAGCTGTTCAGCTTATTACATATTCAAAAGAGAAACTGGATGTATTAGGGTGTCTTAGAGCTGACATTACTTACAATGGCAAGAGTGCCTCCACAGATCTCTACATTGTGAGAACAGGAACACCCATACTGGGAATGGACTTGGTGACTGCCCTCCAGCTACACATAAAAGGGGGACAATTAGTTCTTGACAGTCCCAAGGTCTGTGCTGCACTCCAGCAAACCTCGGCTCTGCCCACTCAATGTAAACAGGAATGTGAGTCTCCAGTTGCATTCGGATGTGCAAAGGACTTTGTACATAAAGTGAAGGTGCGACCTGAAGTGAAGCCAATACAGCAGAAACTTCGACGCTTACCCCTGTCAGTCCGTGATGCTGTTTCCGCAGAACTCAAGAACCTTGAGGAACATGGCATCATAGAGAAAATTGATGCATCTGAATGGGTCTCCCCGATTGTAGTCACTAGAAGGAAGACTGGTGGCATACGCATGTGCGTTGATTTGAGAGAACCTAACAAAGCGGTGGTCGCTGACAGTCATCCCTTGCCACTGATAGAGGACATACTGTCTGAGCTTCGTGGGGCTGTCATGTTCTCCACCCTGGATCTTAAATCCGCCTACCATCAGCTGAAACTACATGAAGAGAGTAGAGGGCTCACTGCTTTCATTACACATGAAGGACTGTACCAGTACTGCAGAGTTCCCTATGGGTTGAGTTCAGCACCTGCAGCCTTCCAAAAGATGATGACACAAATCCTACGCTGCCAGAAAGGGGTGCAATGCTACCTTGATGATGTCATCATATACGGAACGTCAGAAGCTGAACATGAGGCCAACTTGCGTGCTGTGTTACACAGAATCAACAATGCAGGACTGAAACTCAATGTTGACAAATGTCAACTCCGTCAAACTACTCTGAGCTTTTTGGGTCAAAAGATCGGTCCAGAAGGTCTGCTGCCAGATGACTCTCATGTCACTGCCATCCTGCATGCTCCGCCCCCTACTGATCCTGCAACCCTGCGCTCATTTCTTGGCTTGAGTGCATGGTACAGCAAGTTTGTGCCAAATTACGCGACTGTTGTTGAACCTATGAGAGCTCTTCTGCGTAAGGACTGTTCATTCCACTGGAACGAAGCAGCTCAAGCAGCGTTTGATCAAGTCAAGCGGTTAATCGTGCACAGCCCTGCCCTGGTGATGTTCGACCCCAGTAAGCCAACCATAGTCTCAACAGATGCCTCAGACTACGGTGTAGGTGCTGTTTTGACTCAACTTGACGGTAATGATGCAGAACATACTGTTGCATTTGCATCTCGCAGCTTGTCTGATGCAGAGAGGAAATACTCAATCGTTGAGAAGGAAGCTCTAGCTTGCGTCTGGGCTGCTGAAAAATGGCGCACATGGCTCTGGGGCAGAAAATTCCTCCTACGAACAGATCACCAAGCACTGACAACACTGCTGACTACTAAGGGCAATAACAGAGCTGGTCTACGCATAGCCAGATGGTCAGCTCGCCTGTTGGAGTTTGATTATGAAGTGGAATATAGAACTGGGTCACTGAACCATGTTGCTGATTGTCTTTCTAGGCTTCCACTTTCCGAGACAGACATGGCATGTGCAGAGGATGTGGAGTCAGTTGCAGCCATCCTCACTGATCTGAGTGCTGTGTCTGAGGATGACTTCCAGTCAGGGTGCAAAGACTGTCCAGTGTTCACAAAGCTCCGTGTGCAGATACAGAAAGGCTGGCCTGCTAGGAAGACGTCACTGGATCCTGACTTACAGCCGTACTTCCCAATCCGCCATGAACTCGCGGTCTTGAACGAGTGCATCATCAGAGGTACACATCGATTGCTAGTGCCTGAGTCGTTGCAGAGAAAACTCACTGATATAGCTCATGAAACTCACCAAGGCATCGTCCGTACCAAACAACGCCTGAGGGAAATGTACTGGTGGCCCAAAATGGATTGTCATATAGAGACACTGATAAAGAACTGTGCAACGTGCAGACAGAATGACAAGTCCGCTGTCACCCATGATGCTCCACTCCAACCCATTCCTTTACCAGCTGCTGCTTGGGAAAAGGTGTCTGTGGACATCATAGGCCCTTTTGAAATAGCCCCTTCTGACTGTAGATTTGCCATCACATTGGTAGACTACTTTAGCAAGTGGCCTGAAGTAGCTTTTGCTCCCCGAGCTGATGCAGCTACTATCATTCAATTCCTTTCTGTAGTTTTCTCTCGTGAAGGGAATCCAAAGACACTGATAAGTGACAATGGCTCTCAATTTTTCTCTGCTGAGTTCACTGACTTCCTGAAAAGCAGGGGAATCCAACACCTGAGATCCTCAGTGTATTACCCAAGAGCTAATGGGGAAGTTGAGAGATTCAATAGATGCATTAAAGACTGCCTACAGACTGCCTCGATTCAAGGACAACCCTGGAAATCGTTCCTGAGAACTTACCTGATGGACTACAGAGCAACCCCTCATTCAACAACTGGAGTTTCCCCTTCAGAACTGCTCCATGGACGACGAATGAGAACAAAGTTACAGGTAATGGATATGCCTGTTCCTCAGACAGAGAGGCATACCATGTGCGAAAGAGTTAAGAATAAGCAAATGAAAATGAAAGAATACACTGATGCTCGCAGACACGCCAAACCATCCAACTTTCAGCCTGGTGACAAGGTACGGGTTAGGAAGCCGTGGAAGGTAAAGAAAGGCGAGTTAAAGTTTTCCAAACCAAGGACTGTCATGACAAGGAAAGGACCAAACACTTATTTGCTGGATGATGGACGGACCTGGAACGCCTCACACTTATCGGCTCTGTCAGAGCTGAACGCAGGTACTGATTCTGACACAACAATGGACTGTCATAAACCAGGAACTGATCTAGCATCTAACTCTGAGTCTGATAGTAGGCTTAGGCCCACCAGGATGAGGAACCCACCTTGCTGGACCCAAGACTTTGTCATGGGAAAGTGAATGTTACTGAGTAATGTGAAATATGTTAAAAGTGTATTAGGTGACATACATCAGAATGATTAAGTCAGGTTCACATAAGAAGTCCTTGTTCAAAGGGGGAGATGTTGTGTCCACACATACTATTGCATTTGTTCTGTAGATGCATTTACCAGAAGCGCTAGAGGGCGCTAGTGAGTATGTTGTTCTGGTTGTGGTTTTAGAGAAGAAAAAAAGAAAAATAAAGAAAGGAGTCAACTCCGGTAATCCTCTGTTCCTACCTGCGTGTGTGTGTAATACTTGCTGAACTAACACCACACAACAGGGAACAAAAAAGGGGAGGCGTGACTGAAGGAGGTACCATGGTTAACTTAAAAGAAGACGAGAAGACTAGACAGGGGACATAGGGAGACAAGTACGGATGACACGGGAACAGACTGATGAAAGGTTACGAAAGTAAAACAGGAAATCACCAGCACTGAGACTAATAAACTATTTAACAAACACAAACTCTTGGTTACCGGTACAACAGTGCATGTCTGCAGCCGTCTGTAGAACACGGGAGGCCCTGTCCACAAACTCGAATACCCATGTGTCCCATGGTATATTACTGGCCACCATTTGGTGTGGGGAGGGGGAGGGGGCTGCTTCCTTATTTACAAGGGGTGACTAAAGTTGATTTGGCAGATTTTACCTGCCTTACTTTTACTTATCATGAACAATGTGATAGCAAACCCACAGTGGGTAGATGTAGGTGGACTGTGGGGCTGCATGTGTTGATTAAATTCACATATATCCCACACAGGCCCAAAGTGGTTGTGCAAACACAGCAGTTTTGCCCTTTAGAGTCCATGTATGGGTTTTCTGTGGGCAAACCTCTCGCCACTCGACGGACTTTTAATAACTGTTCGTGCATGATTTTCACTGAAACCTGGCTGGACAGCGCCATTCCCGATGCGGCTATCGATCTAGCAGGCCGCACCGCCTATCGAGCCGACAGGTCTGCGGACTCGGGTAAGAAGACTGGCGGGGGGCTGTGCATCTATATTAACAACCTTTGGTGCACGAACGTCACGGTAACAGAAAAACTGTGCAGTACAGAGGTAGAACTGTTGGTGTTAAAGTGCCGTCCATTCTATCTCCCTCGGGAATTTTCTGCCGTTTACATCTGCGCTGTTTACATTCCACCAGATGCTAATGCTAAGCTAGCGTTAGCACAATTGAGCAGCAGCATCAATAACAGCCTGGTAGCACACCCGGACAGTGTCTTTATTGCGGCTGGGGATTTTAACCACGCGGACCTGAAATCTGTACTTCACAATTTCCACCGTAATGTGAAGTGTGCTACCAGAGGAGATAGAACGTTGGACCAGGTGTACACCAACATGGCGAATGCGTACAGAGCCCAGGCTTATCCCCACCTGGGTCTGTCAGACCATCTCTCCCTTCTGCTACACCCAATATACACACAAAAGATCAAGACCACTGGGATTACAACCAAAACCGTGAGAACATGGCCGCAGGATGCTATTCCGATGCTTCAGGACTGTTTCCACTGCACAGACTGGGATGTATTCAAGGTGCAGGACACTGACAATCGTGTCGCATTGGACAGTTACACCTCCACTGTCTTGGACTACATCTGTTTCTGTGTGGACAATGTAACAACTTGGAAACGATTCCGTGTGTTCCCTAATAATCCACCCTGGATGACACACGGAGTTCAACAACTTATTCGAACAAGGAACAACGCTTTCAAATCCGGGGACCAGGAGGCATACAGTGCTGCCAGGGCCAACCTGAGAAGAGGCATCAAGACTGCCAAGCAGCAGCACAGGAGGCGTATCGAGGCCAGGTTTGAGAACAACACAAACCCAAGGCAGGTCTGGGAGGGCATCAGGGCTATCACGGACTACAAAAGAAGAACACCATCACCCTCAGCCGACAGTTCTACTCTGGCTGAGGATCTAAATCTCTTTTATGCCCGTTTTGACAGGGAGAACACCGACCCTGTCCTGTCCCCTCTCCCCTCAACCGACCCTGCTCCGGTCCTGAGCACTCATGAGCTGAGGCGTGTGTTCCGGAGCATTAACACCAGGAAGGCGGCCGGGCCGGATGGAGTGCTGGGCCGGGTGCTAAAAGACTGTGCTGCGGACCTGGCGGACGTCTTCACCTCTATATATAACACCTCGTTGTCCTGTTCACTGGTACCATCCTGTTTCAAAGCAGCAACCATCGTTCCCATCCCAAAACAGTCAAATGTCACATGTCTGAATGATTTCAGACCTGTGGCACTCACCCCCATTCCCGCCAAATGCCTGGAGAGACTGGTCATTAAACACATCAGAGCTGCTTTTCCACCATCCCTGGACTCGCACCAGTTTGCATACAGGGAGAACCGGTCAACCGAGGATGCGATCGCCACAGTGCTGCACACATTACTGAAGCACTTGGAACACAGGAACACCTATGCACGGCTCCTCTTTGTAGACTACAGCTCGGCTTTTAATACCATCCGGCCATACAAACTCCGTCCCAAACTCCACCAACTGGGACTTAACTCCTCTCTGTGCAACTGGATTGTGGACTTCCTCACTAACCGTAGACAGAGTGTCAGAGTGGGTAAGAACACCTCTTCCACCCTTGTGGTCAACACCGGTGCCCCTCAGGGGTGTGTTCTGAGCCCTCTGCTATACACTCTCTTCACCCATGACTGTATTTCCTCCTGCGCGTCCAATCTCATTGTTAAGTTTGCAGATGACACTACAGTGCTCGGACTTATATCCAACAATGATGAGACAAACTATAGGACAGAGGTGCAACAACTAGAGTCATGGTGCCACGACAATAACTTGGTCTTAAACACCAAAAAGACCAAGGAGATCATTGTAGATTTCCGGAAGAGGGGTCATAACAACCATCTGCCTCTCTTCATTGGCAGTGAGGCGGTGAAGAGGGTGAGCAGTTTTAAATTCTTGGGGGTAACTGTGACCGAGGACCTGTCCTGGGGCAACCATATCACCTCAGTTGTACGGAAGGCCCAACAGCGCCTCTACTACCTGAGGAGACTGCGGAGCGCACACATTCCCAGATCTCTGATGTTGAACTTCTACAACTGTGCCATTAGCAGCGTTCTGACGTATGGATTTCTAGTGTGGTTCCCCAGCTGCACCAAGGCCGATCAGCAAGCACTCCAGCGGGTGGTGAAAGAAGCTGGCAGAATTATTGGAACAAGTCTGCCAGAGATCAGTAATATCTTCCCCACTCGCTGTCTGAGGAGGGTGCACAGTATCCTGCGGGACCAACATCACCCTGCGCGCCACCTTTTCCATCTGCTGCCCTCAGGGAGAAGGTACAGGTCTATACAGGCCAGAACATCCAGACTGGCCAACAGCCTGTATCCACAGGCTGTGAGGCTCCTGAACTCTCTGCCCCCCTCTCACGGACAATAACCATATCCAACTTCTTAATAGCAATGAACTGGTCTGCATTGGTGCATCATATCTTTATTCTCTTCCCCCTCCTGCCCCCCCCCCCTCTTTCTTAAATAGATAACTATCATATCTGATATCATATCTCACAGTACAATAATATTGAATGGGTTGCATTGTTGTATTTTGTCATGTTTCTCAGGTCTTTGTCTGACTTTCTACGAACATTATTGCTAAGGATTGTCTTATTGCATTGGAGTCACACTGGGTTAAATATGTACACTTGGGTTTTAAGGGGTATTTATTATTTTCTTCTTTTTTTTGGGTTGTATGGAAGCCCCAAACGCAATTTCATTGTTCTTGACAATGACAATAAATAAAATAAATACTAACCTACTATAGATTTCGCACAGAAAACCACAACATGGGCCCCGAGGGGCAAAATGACAGTGGGTTAACCCATAAGGGGGGCAATGAGTGTTTTCTGTAGGCACACCCACGATAGGGAGCCCACAGCAGATTACCCAGATCTTTGCTGGTGGTTGGATCTAAATTTTCACCCAGTAGTATACATATTCTGTGGCACAGCATTGTGATGACATAGTTTAAACAAAAAAAAACTTGCTGTTTAATCAATGTAGAAAAGAGCGAAAGCTTTGTGTTTCAGTAATAGCAGCAAGCCAGTCTCCTTATCTTTCCCCACTGCTTCAACAGCAAATCCATATAGTGAGGCTAAGTGAAGTGAAACCAAAGTCACTGAGTGGTAATTGTATATGGAAGCCAATACATAAAACGAGTTATCAACATCCAGTCCTGGCATCTTGTCCAAAACGGATGAGCCCATCATTAAAAGGGAGCCTCTTTGTAAGTGTGAGGCCTCCAGAGATCCCCTGCAGATTGCTTATTTCACGGCCCATGTGTGTGATTTCACCCAGATTTTCGGGAATAGACTGTTTAATGATGAATGCAGCCGGTTTGTGAATCTTCTACTCATGCTGCCCAATCCCTATATCCATTCTCCTTTTACCACAACCCAGAGACAAACACTATTAATAGCTCATGCTGTTTTATTTTTTATTTTTTATTATTATTTTTTTTTTATATAGCTCATGCTGTTAACAGTTAATGATGCTCAAATCAAAAGCAGCAGATCAAAGTTTTTTATGTTATTTTTTTTATTTATTTCAAAAAAAGAAGTAATTCAAAGCTCTCACCTACTTGCAGGTGCGGAGATCATGCCATTTTGGGGGGGAAAGGAATAAAGTAAAAATTAGCTCCGAAGTTATTTTGAGCCCGTCTTTTCCCACGCAGATGAAGAGAGGTTTCATGTGCACGCTCAAACAAACTGCAGTAATTACAGCAATTCATGCTCTGCAACAACACTGACGTGTCCTCAAAATGACACTCGGAGGACCATGAGATTAAATTAAAATCAGGACTGCCTAAACAAAGACAGTTTCAACATAATCTAAACTTTTTGGTTATCAAAAAAAGTAAAAGAAATAAGTATGGAGAAACCGGAAAGACTTCCAGGAGAGAGGAGTGAGGCTTGAATGCTAAAGAGCAATGCAGGGTGTTGCGAAAATTGCACATCGCATTGCAAATGGAAGAGTTCTTACTGGGAACTTAGGTGTGCATGTGAATCTTGTGTGAATCCGCACACTGTATGTGGTGGAGAGTGTGTCGAAGTACAACTGTGTATTTTCACTAAAATGTAGTTTTTGTGTCATAGACATTCAGTTCTCCTAATAGGACTCTCAGTCTTTTTACACAAAGGTCACAGTCCTAACATCCCAACATCTGATATGGTTTCCACATTCTTCAGATTTCCTTGTTGGACTTTCAGCTTGTTTTGTCACCGTTGCCGGCCGCCATTGCTTATGATCAACAAACTGTATGTTGCCTTAAATGGAAGTAACGTAGCATTGTGTGTGCACATGTTAGTGTATGTGTCTGTATGTTCACATGTCTTCAAACTGCCATTCAAACCTTCACTGAGGGAAGCCCATTTCTCAAATAACATCAGGTATATTGTTGTAACCCTGTCCATTTAGGAAAGTTAGGGTCATGGCTATCAATCTCTGCCTGGTGTCCCGTCTCCTCAGACCTTTTAGCATCCATTCAACCATCCATCTTCTTCCTGTTATCCAATTCAGGGTCACAGAGGCTGGAGCTTATCCCTACTGTCATAGGGTGTGAGGCTGGGTAGCCCTTGGACAGATCTCCAGGCTGACTCAGAGGGAGACACAACCATTCTCCCATTTACACATTCAGACCAATTATAATCACCAATATGTCTGTGAAGGTTCTCAGTCATCCAGGTCATCGTAGTCAAAGGAGCTTGCAAAGAAAAGTGTCTGGACTTCTTTAAGTTGCTTGAAGACGTTTCACCTCTCATCCGAGAAGCTTCTTCAGTTCTAAGGTCAAATGGTGGGGAGTCCCAGATTTAAACGGGGGGATACTCCCACTCGGTTTAAATCTGGGACTCCCCACCATTTGACCTTAGAACTGAAGAAGCTTCTCGGATGAGAGGTGAAACATCTTCAAGCAACTTAAAGAAGTCCAGACGCTTTTCTTTGCAAGCTCCTTTGACTATAATCACCAATAAACCCAACAATATGCCTTGGGCAGATACAGGCAAACAACATACAAACTGCTCACAGAAAGGCCCCAGCTGTCCAGCAGATTCAAATCCAGGACCTTCATCTTCTGAGACTACCACAATGCAGCTGCAGCTGAAAAGAAAGCTGAGTGCAGTCCACTAACCTTTCACATTAAAAGCACATTTAACCCAGTTTTAGCCCGGTCCAGCTTGTACCAGTTACACTTTAGTCAGTCTAAAGTGCTGCACTACTACTGTCACTGGGACTCCGCATCTACTCTAGGAGGTGCACACACAACCCTTAAGAACGGACACCAACGAAACCTGAGAATTGCTGCTAACCATGTCAGTCTCTTTATAAAAGTAGCGAACCGATCTTCTGATGGTTGCTTCAAGCAGGAAAACTCACCATGTCACAAACTGACAAAAAGTTCCCTGCACTCAAATGATCTCCACAGTCACAGATCTCAATCCAGCTGGATATTTGCAAGGTGCACTGAATAAAGTGGCCGGTGGGTGAAGATGTATGATTCAGTATGCCTTTCTATTAAAAGATATGTTGTTACACCAAATTCAGCATTTTGAAGTGTTACACAAACATCCTCTTTTAAATTCATCTCAAAGTCCTTTATTTTTTCATTAAAGGAAATTAGTGTGTTGAACATCTGGATTTTCAAACTATTTCCTTACAGTTTCCAGATTTTTAATTTTTTTAAAAAATAATAACAGCAAATTTAAAAAAACAACAGAACAACAATATGGCCTAGACTCAAAAGGTAGAACACTTTTTTTTTTTTAAAAAAAAGGAAAAAATAAATCAGGAATAAAGATTTTTTTTCTAAACCACCTTTAGGAAATGTCCCTTTGCCTCCTCAACAACATTAAAATTGAATTTTACTCTGTTGGTTCCTGGCCTTGATCTTCACCTGCCTGACCCTTTCTCTAGTCCTTTTGCCACGCTGAGTGAAATGGTTGCCAGCTGTGTTTCAAATGCAATGTCTCCCATGTAAAAAGTAAATTCAGTTTTGCAGTCGAATCATTAACTTTGGAAACTTTCATTTTTCTGATATTTAAGTGTGATAAAATCCTTGCACGATGTGGACTAGAAATCATTCAACCACACGATTTCATGCAGGCAGCAATGGCATTTAATTGAAGATGCATTTAGAAAATAAAGAGCGTGTAAATGTACATGCTGACATAGAAATTACTATAAAAATATGCAGTATGTACTTGATGATACAGGCTCGCCTATATAGCACGTAGTCATTTTTAACTGTTGGTGATTTGATTCCTCTTCTTATCGGCGCAAAATTGCATGCAGTTATATTTTACTTTTCCATCTCCAGCTGTTAAAACTGTCACAGCCTTTGTGTTTGTATGTGTGCGTTACTGTTAAAGTTAGACAAAAACACAGTGTTTGTCAGATCAGAGAA
This sequence comes from Aulonocara sp. 'chitande type north' Nkhata Bay, assembly GCF_057382095.1. Lineage (NCBI taxonomy): Eukaryota > Metazoa > Chordata > Actinopteri > Cichliformes > Cichlidae > Aulonocara > Aulonocara sp. 'chitande type north' Nkhata Bay. The sequence continues at coordinate 13,158,855 of NC_141357.1, forward strand.
TGAGCGTGATCACACTTTTTCAAGAAATAATAGAACAAAACCCAGTCCGCCTTGTGGAGCAGCAACTCGAGAGCTCACTGAGAGTTTTTGCTCCCCAGCTAAAAGCTCACACAATTGATGAGTCAGCCATGATACAGAAATAGGGACTGTTTCACATCTTTCTTTTCGCTCTTTGTGTCACGCGTCTTGGAGACATGCTCCGCATGTTGCACGGGAGACGCGAACTGAGTCACTGTCATCACAATAGGGAATGTAGAGGCTTCATTATTTGCAATGCACATTTCACTGTAGAGATGCTTTTAAGCCTGACAGCCTTGTTTCTTAACTTTGTTTGTACAGTAGGAGCAATCAGCACTCTGCAGTTTCCTCTGCAGTATATGGAGTGTAATTTAGCTGGAATAACATGCTACAGTATTATGTAGTGAAGATGGAGATGGATGGAGCGAAGAGCAGTCAGTAAATGTAATGTGCATCACTGTGGTTTGAAGACAGGATTTTCTCTGAACAGGACAGCTGAGAGGACGTGGAATAGAATGAGCAATATACAGTCCTGTGCAAAAGACTCACCCTTCATTTCTTTATATTTTGTTTCCAAGAAGGCAGACTTTTTTAAATTAAAGCCAGAGTTTTCCTTTGGCTGCTTTTTTCACTCTTTTTCAGTCCAGTCCTTGTACCTGACCATTTACAGACTAATTGAATTTTATGTTCATCGAGACCTTTAGCTCTGATCTGACATAACAGACAACTTAACAAAGTATCTTTATGTAACTTTAGGCATGTCGTTACTAGCAGCCGTTCCCATAAACGCATAATTTGTTCTCATTTCTCTAATTACATCTACAAATTATGCCAAATTACACAAGAACTGGACTGAAAATGAGGGGCAACAGTGAACGATAAACCTTAATGTGAAGTTTTTGGTTCAAATTATCATCAGTAAGAACAGAGGAGTTCAGAAGAGAGGCTCATCAGTGAGTGTACACAGCCATCTGTCAGATATTGTGGAGGCTCTGTCATGGTTTTGGGCTGGATTTTATCACAATTGATGGAATTATAAACTCAGAAAGGTACCATTATAGTTTGACCCATATTATCTGGAAAGCATTTGATTGGTAACAGCTTAATTTTCAGCTCGACAAAGATCCCAAACACACAGCTAGTGAAGTAAAAGCTTACATGGATAGAAAAAAACAGACAGTGGAATACTTTCAGTCATGGACTGGCCTCCCCGGAGCCCATACCTCAACATTATTGAAGCACTGTGGAATTAAAATACCTTTCCATTGATGTTTCTTAAAGAAAACAGGGTGACTGAGCTCATTATGGCAAAGGATACTTTAGTTTGCATTGTATTACGTAACCTTGCAAATGTAATGAAACCTGTATGGTAGTACATAAAAAGTATGCTCATTATTGGAAAAGTAATAGTAATGCCAGATTTTGTGATCATAATAATAATTAGACTATAATGAGAAAGTCTATTTTTGCAATGACTTGTTTTCTTTTCTTTTTTCAGCTTTTCCAAGAAAACTATTGAAGGAAAAAATCTAAACATATTAGATCCGCTATAAATCATAAAGGCAAAATGCAACTAATAACATTAAAGGGCCAAATGTGCTATTTTCTGAGAGTGGCGGCATTTCGATTTTCAATTAAAGTCACCTTTCCAACATGACCTTATTGATGAGACTCTAGCATCACATAACAGCTGCAGGGAGAGAGACTGAAAGAGGGCTTCCCAAGAGAGATAACTGGATATGCCTATTCTCTAAACTGCCTCTTAAATTTTGAATATACTGTACACGTACCAAACACTATAGTACAAATACGTCTTGAACATGTGTCGACATAAACAGAGCTTTAGTTTAACTGCCTTTCAGTCTTTGAAAGAAGACAGCATGCACCACAGTAAATAACCAACATTACTGTATTAAACTGGTCTTTTCAATTTCCCTTTTTCTTGTTGATATTTCTGCAGTGTCTATATGGTAGTTCACTGACTGTCTATTTTGTCTGTCTCCCTCTTTATACCAGCATTGCTGTTCTTTCATCTTACAACCTGTCATCTGTGCCATTCCTAATTAGAACAGTTAATTATACACTATTTCCAGGGACCAAATTGATTTGATCTGCACAGACCTCGCATTATTTGTGTCAAAAGACATGAGCAGAAAATCAATTTTCCGTGCAGCCTTTCTGCTCCTTCAGCCTCAAAAATTTCTGTTTTCTTCTGAGTTTAAACTTGGAAATGTAACATCAAACGCTGCTCTGTGAACAAGCACTTGTGTATCCATGCATAATGCAGCCACATTGAAAACACAGTTATTACTATTTGCCATGCTGACTTGCAGTCAGGCATAACGCAGGTTGACAAACAGCATCTGTACAGATATCAGCCTTAAACAAGACAGCGAAGCTCCTTTGTAACATGGGAGTATACAGAATATACAGTATATGCACTCACGTGAGGAGAATACACGAACATTTGTTCTGTGTGTGTGTGTTCAGTTGTTTTTTTCCCTATACAGCATTACTCGTGAGCACCAAATGGACTCATAGGTATCATCAGTACCTCAGTCACCTTGCAACAGAAGACAGAAGCCTATTGATTTGTGGGTGAAGCAATTATATGGCTTTGATAGGCTCCTTTCTGACTTACCACACATGTTGGCATGTATATGCACAACAGAGCAACTGAGACATTTTTAGAAACGGGCTATGCTATTGGTGCCTTGTTTCTTTTGTAGAAAACAAGATAGAAGATAATCTGCATGATACCACAATAGATTAGCAGTCTCACTTGCAGTTTAATTAGTATTGATCGTGGGATTTTTCTTTGTTAGCAGTGGTTAAATAAAAATCTATCAAAGAGATACTAGTGAGGTTCAAATTTTGTGTAAAGCAGCCACAATCAGTATCATTGATGATGACAAAGAGTACTGTTAACCTTACAGCACACAATGTTATTGGATGGGCATTAATAGGACCAGAGGTATAATGAATCTTTGAACATCTGCATAAGTGCTTGTACTGAAGTACAGATTTAAATTAAAATGGAGAACTTTGGTGACATGCTGGTGAGGTGGTTAGCACTGTTGCCTCAGAGCACAGAGGTATTTGGTTTGGGTGTGTGTGTGTTTCATGTACGTGTGTGGGCTTGTCAAAGCACATCGAAGTATCCTCGCCCAAGATACTGAACCCACAGTTACCCCAATGCATCAGTGTGAGGGAGCACTTGTGTGAATGTGTGTATGATTAAGTGAATGGTGCTTGTACTAAAAAGCACTTTGAACGTTTAGTTAGAGTAGGAAGGCGCTGTATAAGTGGCAGTCCATTTGCTATCTACAATGGCTGCTTAATAATTTGTAAGTATGTATTCATACATGAAAATATACAGTATAAACCTGCATAAGGCTGAGAGTTAAGTCATCAGCAGGATGATCATGTGATCATATAGCCATATCTGTCTGGTTACAATAAGAATGAGTTCAAATATGACTATGAATAATATTATATAAGTATTTGATGAGAAGTCAGACCCTGCCTTTCACATTAAAAACTCATTCTGCCTTGAGACAGACTGAATGATCTGATGAATGCATGATGAGAAGGAAAGAGGGGGCAAAGGAGCTAGTGCTGCCTCATCATCTACTCTGGTTTTAGTATGCGTAAAGAAAGAAGAGGAAGTGGTTGAACATTTGAACTGCCTGGAAAAAGTCTGCTTCCCGTCTGCTGTGACCTCTGGTGAAACCTGCAGCGAGGCTATAAAATCAAACTTGATTCACTGCATGGAAACCTGCAATAAGTAGTGAGTGTTTGTGTAATGAAGCAAAGGATGACACCAAATTAGACTTTAGACTTTAAAAACGAATGTACTGTCACTTCTTCCCACTTATGTTGGCTAACCTTGTTGAGCACTTAATGCTTCAATAAGTCTACATCAGAGTCATTAGGATGCTTCATCATATGTCTTTTTAGCTTGACTGGACTATTAAAACGTCTGATTAAAGCTTAAGCAAGCTCTTCTCATTAGTCTGAAAAGGCACCTCGTTAATTATGTTGTCATTATATCCTTTGCATGAAAGAGATTTTAGCTCATGTGACACAAAGGCACAACCTGAAAGGACGTTATTGTGAATCGTTAATTGGCATTGACTTTACAAAGTGACACGTTTCCCATTTGGTCATTAAACTCATTGAAAGTGTCATGAACCAAGGTTCACGCACATAGCGGGGACCCAAAAGCAGACTCAGTACAAATCTTCTGGAACTATGTACAGGTTTATTGGTTTAACAGAAAAGATCAGGAACAACGAGGGGAGACAAAGATCTAACTTAACGTCGAGGAAATCAGGAACAGAAATGCCCTGGGAAAATGTAATTGGGACCGTCGGAAGAACCAGAGTCAGACAGTGGGATTGGAGGGGAGGGTGTCCGTGGGAGAAAATCCAAGGAGGCAGGGACGGAAACTGAAGGTATTCTCTGGCATACAAACAGGCAGGTGGCAGGCTTCAAACGCTGGACGGTGACCACTAAGGGGTGACTATCGGTCTGGCGTGGAGCAGCCGTCCACACTGGGAGAAGTAGTCCTCCAGTAATTGCCTGGAATGGAATGCAGGTGCGATGGTGACGGCCCAACCTGAGGGCGTGGCCACCAGGGCAACCCGAACACTCCCTGGATACTGAGCCACAGACCATAACAGAAATTTACCTTTAGCCACTGAAACTCCTAGGCAGTTTCAGTATTCACCGCTTCATTGGGGTTTGATTGTTTCTAAATGAAATCAAGCATCATCAGTTTTGTCAGGTGCACAGAATTTTTAGGATATAGTGTCCGTATACCAACACAGCAGATTTTAAATCGAACAATCAATATGTGACTGAAGTGCAGCTTTAATTCAAGGAGTTTTAGGGGGGAAAGATTGCGGTTAGCTTTGGGTCATTATTCACTCACACTGCGTTGTGCTGTCCAGTCAGTTTTTCAGCATTTGGCTGAATCTGAGCAGTGTAGCCCAAGACACTTCAGAGTTCATCCAGCTACTTCTAACAGCAGTCACATCATCAATATAAACTACTGACCTGGTTCCACTGATAGCTATACAGGCCCACACCATATCATTACTCCCTCCATCTTTGACAGATAATTCTTCTCTCCTTCTCCATACATTTCTTTCCCCATCATTTGAGTCGAAGCTAATCTTGCTTTTATAAATATATCTGGAAAACTCTGATCTCACCTTCCTGGTCTTGAGTGTAATCGGTGGTTTGCACCTTGTTGTAAACACTCAGCATTTCTATTCACGAAGGCGTCTCCTGATTGTAGACTTTAACAATGACAGTCCTGCCTCCTCAAAAATATTCTTGACTTGGTTTGATGTTAGATGCTGCTTATCTTAACTTTTGGAAATAATTCTGTCATCATCCACTTCAGTTGTCTTTTATTGTCTTTTAGGCCTTTTTGGTGTTGCTCAGCTGTTAAGTGAATTCATTTTTTAAGAAAGAACCAGATTGTTGAATTGTTACATCTAAAGAAATGGCTTTTTTCTGATAGGTTTATTTTGTTTTTTTCTGATTATTGATGAGCAAACTGCCTCGCATTGACAACTCTTTGGGCCTCATATTTAATTTTGCATCAAAATTACAGTGACTCAACATCAGGTGTTTTCTGTTACATTTTTCATGGACTAATGAGCCGCAAAAAAGAGTGTTAGTCACGTTTGTAGTTAATTTTGAGTGTCTGAAAATGGGGGACTGTGAATAAAAAGGGCTTTAAATTTTAATAATAATTTTTGTACCACTGAATTAAACCTGAAAGTGTGAACTTCAGTCACATAGTCAAGACAGCCTAAGCAATAAAATCCCATATTTGAGTTTAAATTTAGGACATGTTTGCACCCTGCACTCAAATAGCACTGTAGAAAAAGTATTTTTTACATGTGTGTATGTGCTGGTCACGCCATGCCTCTCTTGCCCATGTGTTTACACTGGCACATGATCCATGTTCAGTGATACTGTCAGTGTCCTTCCATGGTTCCCGGCACCCATATAAGAGGAACTGACTGGCTAATGGGTTTTGACAGGGCAGAAAATTGATCAAGTGGCTGATCAAAAGCTCACTGCTAGAAGGCTGTTGAATGACAATTTGGGGTGATGGTGAGTGTGTCAAATTAGAGCTTTATCAAGGCTGAGGCACAGTGTGGTGCTCCCTATCCAAAGCTCATTACCAATGAGTGATGTCTGAAATATAATTTTTTCCAGCAGGATTGTACAGTAAGAGGGAAAAAACTGATTTTATGAGAATGATAGCATAGCAGTGACCATACGCTCTGACGTCTAGGTGGAGAAGCTAAGCCATGAAACTCAATGTTGGTAAGTAAAAGTAAAAAGTAAAAGTAAGTAAGTAAGTAAAATTTTATTTATATAGCACATTTCTAGATAAGAGATCACAAAGTGCTTTACAAGGTATAGACACAGATTAAAAAGACAAAGTACAGTCAAAAGTTAACAAAATGCAATTTTAAAAAGATGTGTTTTTAGCTGTTTTTTAAAAGTAATCAGTGAATCAGCAGATCTTAAGTTCTGAGGAAGAGAATTCCACAGTCTGGCGGCCACAGTAGCAAAAGCTCGATCACCCCTAGTTTTCAGTCTCGTATACTTAATAACAAGTAGGCCCTGACCACAAGATCTCAGAGACCTACTAGGGGCATAGGGCTGTAAGAGTTCAATGATGTATGATGGTGCTTGTTCTTGAAGAGCCTTAAATGTGAGAACCAGAATCTTAAAGTGGACTCTGAATTCGACAGGGAGCCAGTGTAACTGTATAAGCAGCGGTGTTATATGTGAGTATTTCGATGTTTTCGTCAGAAGCCTTGCTGCAGCATTTTGGACAGTCTGCAGACGCTCCAGGGAACTCTTGTTTAGACATGTAAACAGTGAATTGCAATAGTCCAGTCGTGATGAAATAAAAGCATGAATAACAATCTCCAGTTCAGTATGAGCTATTATGGGGCTCAATTTAGAAATATTTCTTAAATGATAAAAGCAAGACCGAACCAGAGATTTGACGTGAGTATCCAATGTAAGAGCAGGATCGAAGGTTATCCCTAGGTTCCTGATAGATGGTTTCACAAACGTTGAAAGGGGACCAAGAGCATTCATTATGCTGGGTACATGTCTGTCTGGAGCACATAACAGGACTTCAGTTTTATTTTCATTTGGTGTAACAAACTGTTTCAGCTTATCATATGTAAGTCATTTTTAGGTTATTTAATAGAAAAAAAAAATTTTTGTATTCATAAATATGCATTCATTAGTGTGTAATTTCTACAAATTGCTGTATTTTCATAAACTATTACAAGTATGTAGGGGTGAGCGCCAGTTTGTGGTAGCCAACACGTTACCCCACCATCTTTAAGACAGTGGCCAAGGTGGACGTCGCTGTTTCACCTAATCGTGTTTTTGTATATGGCTAGAAATTTGGCTTTCGATATTGGCACACTTATTCTAATCAGATTAGACATGTTACCGTAGCATCTCCAAACAACTGACAATGAGCAAGCTGAACAACAACAGCTGGTTTTAACTTATAAGTTAGCATTATGCCTCCTTAACTAACACTGGCTAACAGGGGCTAACAGCAGGTAACACAGTCTAATAGCAGCTAATACAGGCTAGCAGGAGCTAAAGGCAGCAAAAACAGCAGCACTTACTGTCAGAAAGGTTCAGGATATTCTCAACAGCTCATGCCATTATTGTTGTTATCAGACAGAAGTTCCTCCAGACTAAACAGACGTGGACACCAGGTGAAGTAAACGGGGAGCTAACAGCCTGATTAGCCAGCAAAAGTCTCCACAGCGTGTCCAGAGTCTTTTTGCTATCTGAATACACTCATTACAGAATACCACAAAATATGTATACACACATAGATTATCGATATTATTTGAATATGTTAAAATAGAGTGCATATTATAAAATGTATTTTTTTTACAGTAGTAAACATGGCAGCCATTGCTATTGTGGGGTACAGTCTAAATTTAATGTTTTTGAACTCTCTCGGGTGATGTCTTGCAGGCAGTGTTGGGAAGGTTACTTTTAAAATGTATTCCATTACAGAATACATGCCCCAAAATGTATTCTGTAACGTATTCCGTTACGTTACTCAATGACAGTAACGTATTCTGAATACTTTGGATTACTTAATATATTATCATGCTTTTTACAACAACGTGAATGTACTATTGCTGTGTGATTTATTACTATTACTGAAGGTCCGCGTCTCCGAACTGTAGTAAAGGGACCTCTGACTAATACAGCGGGGTCGCTGTCGGCTCGTAGCCGAAAAATAGCTTTACTTTGTTGTCTGGGTCAACTTTTCTTGCGAGAGACAGAGAGAGGCGTTGAAAGACTGCTCCAACGGAACTTATTGTTTTCGGAGGAAAACACGAACACTGTGTACAGTCGAGTCTTAATAGCTTACTTACAACTGGGCTCGTCAGGCACTCTTCTCGGCTGCAGTGGTTATTATTATATTTACATGCTTCCAGCTCCCGTTTTTGCTCGATGACAACTCGTATCTTTCCACTCCCCTTTTTCTCCCTCCTCGCGCTCACAGACACATAACGTGTATGGCAGTCCATTCTCCCTGCAGCACGGACTACACTGCCCATGATGCTACATTCTTTAGAGCTATGCTTGTAGCATTCTGCCTGTTAGCTTAGCACAACAACAACAACAACAAAAAGGCGCTCTCTCACCCAGGAAACACACAGTCGCAGAGAGAGAGAGCGTCGCCCTGTAACCATGGCAACCGTAACGCTGCCGCCTGGAACAACAGAACGTAGCTGTCAAACAAAACCCAAACAGTCCTGACCCGCGTCAATATGAAACAGTAAAGTACCGCAGTGTAATCCATTTATTTCAACAAAGTAACTGTATTCTAAATACCACCTTTTTAAACGGTAACTGTAACGGAATACAGTTACTCATATTTTGTATTTTAAATACGTAACGGCGGTACATGTATTCCGTTACTCCCCAACACTGCTTGCAGGTAACCAAAACATTTATTTATTTATTCTACAGTTTATTCTACAGGGGCCACCACATGATCACTCATCCCATTTTCCTCCTTTTTAAAAACAGTGTGCCTGACATTACTCACATTTTTTCTGGGAGTCTGGGAGTTTACTGATTAATGTTTTTACTGTAGGTTGATGTCTAAAAGTTAGATCATGTGCCTCTTCTGCACAGGCAATCTGGCAAGCTTGTTTTAGCTCCTTATATCAGTACATTTATTCTTACTGTATGGAATTATGTCTTTGGCTTTCCTCAACAACTAATCTCGGTATCCTGCTTTGGGAAAGTAAAGTAATAAAGCTCAGAGATGTCTTCATATTTTTTTTTCTTGTATCATCACAACCCATAAAATGAGCTCCCAAAAACGATACATGCTCATTGTCTTTACGATTTGTGTACCCAGAATGATTCATAGATGTTATTGGAGATACAGATGTGACATAACACAAAATCATTTAGTGGATTAACTAAAGCCTCAGGGCTTGCCAACAGCCTACTTGTCAGTGTTTTTGTTACTTAGGTACATAAATTTGCAATTTTATGGATTTAGACAATTTAATACCATGTGCACTCTTGTGTCTTAGTGCTTAGTAATGCAGGGATGTCACGTTTCTGAAGACTTTATTCAGCTGCCTTTTGCTGAATCAGACACACACACGCTCCCAAAGCTTGCTATTATGTAGTGTTTCTCTCATTTTGTATCCTTCTTAACAAAGCTTAGCATTTTAAAGTGTGGTTACCAATCTGTTTTTTCACCTATTGAGTTGGTAATGGCATGTTTTTGTTTTTGGATTTTTTTTTTTTGCCCATCCCGTTTGGTTCTTTTGCCATCAGAATTGTTGTCTAAAGGCAAAGAAAGATGCCCAACGGATTTACTTTACCAAATGGACCATTCCAGCCTTGCCGTAATGGTATATTTGATTCACCTTTGCTTTTATTGTTTATTTTATTTTCATATGCTGAGCACGGGACAGACTTGACTGGGGGAAAGAAAAGGGAGAAAGAAAGAGGGAAAGAAAAAGAGCGGGGAAGAGGACCGGTGATAAAGGGCAAAAAACAAAAACCAACAAAACAAACAGACAAAAAATACATATATCAATCACCTGGATCACCTGTTGAGAACGAAAAAAAAAGAAAACAAGCAGAGAAAAAGAGAGCAATATAATAAACAACATCATCGCAATGATCTATGGGCCAAAAAGGGTGTAGTTTGTGTGTGTGAGCACCCGTGTGTACAGCTGTGAGCATGAGCGCGCTTATATTTAAAAGGTTCCTTCATGTAATGATCTGCTAGAGGGTGTGGGGAGCCACAGCCCCGTCCTCCAGGGCATGAAGCAGGTATGGAGGAGATCAAGGCTCCAGACATCCAGTGGCCCCAAGGAAACCAAGGAAGACCAACAAAGGGGCAGCTGCGCCACTATCCTGGAAAGAGCTGAGGAGAGCCCCAGATGAGGGGTCGCTCAGCAGCCGCGGAGCAGAAGCCAGGGGTCTTGCAGTGACGTGCCCGTGAGCTCCGCCGGCAGCCAGCTGTGCCAGAGTGACCGAGCCCCAGGCCGAGAGGCCAGGGGCACCCCACCCCCGAAGTGGCCCGAGTGAGCCCCAGGCTCCAGGCCCCGACAAAGCCACCAGGAGTGGGCCGGTGGGTACCTGGACGCCCATCCCCGGACACAAAGAACCACCAATGCACCGATGTCTGAGGGCGTCTGCCACTGGCAGGGGGAGTGGTGGGGGGAGATAGGCCTCCATACATGCATGTTTATTTTTCTAAATTCACTGACATGCCAAGGTGACCAGGGTTATGATGATTATTATAGATCGGCTAGCATGCCCACCTTTATATATGTAAAACATTACCAATATTGGTTGCTACATCAACATTATGATTGCTTTGGCTGCTAGCAGATTGCCATTGTTGCCTGTAGTTTGCATGGAAAACATCTTCATGCCTGCAAACACTTTCCCGCTACATGCCAAGCTGTAATAAAACTTGCAACGGAAATGGAGAACATCCATCTTCAAAATACAAGCTGTGATTTACTGCTGCAAACAACACCTTTCAAAAGACAGATCTGCTAGCAACCAAAGAACTCATAACTAGGTTTCCAGTGCTGTACCGTTGACTTAGAGGAACCACTAGCCAACCAATAGGGGAAGAAATATTTTTCAGTGTTTACCATGGGATTGCTGACTGGTCTACAGGACTGTGGGACTTGCTCTTCAAGCATCTTCAACTGAGTATATCAAAGTTAGAGAGGCAAGGCTGAGATTGTTTGGATTTATCTGGGGGGATAGTTGATATATACTGGACAAGGGATGCTGATTATAGAGCTGCCAGGCAGGAGGAAATGAAGCAGAACACAGAGAAGATTTGTGGATGGCGTGAAGGAAGAAATGCAGAGGGTTAGTGTGATATAGCAGAATGCTAGGAATAGGTTGAGGCGAACCCTAAAGGGAGCAGCCGACAGAAGAAGAATTAATTCAGAATTCGAGATGAATGTTTTCCATGAGTGTTATAGCAGTGCTCGCCACTAAGCTACCAGGCTGGACAAAACTGATCAGGCTGCTCCAGAGGCAGAAAGGCAGATGAACAGAGAGGATAGTTGCTTGCTCATGATTTCACAAATTATTTCAGAAGCTTTCCCCATCTTTGCTTACCTAAAAATACGTGCCTGGTCTATTTTTGATAGAGCCATATCCTGTGTACATCAGAGGTTAACGTGATACTTTGGTGCTCAACTAAAGTTGATCGAGTATATTTTGCAAAGTTATCCACAAAAAACACTTAAAACTGTGAGCCTTTGCTTTTCCCGATTAAATAATTTTTAGGCCTTCTTTGGACTTCATTTTCATTTCTTAATCATTTTTTGTTGGTGGTGTTTTTACACTAACAATTCCACAATATTTCCATGCCAACCTTTATTTTAACCATTAGCTGTGTATTTAACATTCACGCCTGTAGTCGTGTGAAGAATGTTCAAGTAAATGTCTGCATAACGATGTAATTTACATAAGCCATGTGTATATCACGGCTAATATATGGAAATATGAGTCTATAACTTGGTGCGATTGTGGCTAATGGTTTTCACCGGAGATAAAGAGCAAAAGCATAAAGTCAGCCTTCGGTGTTATACCTGCTCAAGTCAATGAGGCGGCACGTCATGACAGACACTGGACAAACAGCATGATGAAGCAATTAAGACAGGCCTTGACAAACCTTAACAAGCTCTTGGCTGAGCTCCCCTGCTGCAGAGCTTGTTAAACCTCACATGTTTGTGCAAGCAGCCCACTAATGAGCCAAATCTACAGTTTGTAATCAATTAATCTCCTTGACAAGGGTATGGGAAAAGGGAGAATGGCTTTGAAAGAGTTGGAAATGAGAGCGAGGGCCAGACCGACTTTGTTTTTCATATGATGCTCGTTTGGACTCATGTTGATGTTCATTTTTTTTCCTCTGGCAGAACTCAAAAAACATTTGGGCTTCCTGTTCACTAAGTGACGGTACATAATGAAGACAGCGCGTCATGTTTAGTAAAGTGTCTGTTGGAACACATTCATTATCTCTTTAATGCGATGTTAAATCATAATTAATGGATGCAAATCAACTTCAGTTTTACATGTATGACCTCTTTTCACTTTCCTCACAACAGGAATTAGATTTGTTAAGCAAATAAAGTGAAATACAAATCGGGTTTGCCAAAGTAGCTACAAACCACTGCTTCAAAATGTGCCTATAATTCATTAAAATTCATTGATTTTATTATAATGGAAATGTTCAAAGCATAGCCTGGACGTATAAAATCTACATTACTCTGCACTGAGATCTGTTAAAAAAGAGCTATGGGTCTTTATTGTCTCCGTCCAGGCTTTTTTATGATCTCTTTTGCTCCACAACTCTCTCGTTCTTCCATTTCTCTTTCGTCGGCAGATTTTTAAGCAATTTTTTATGCAGCATGAGCTGTTAATATGCTCTGAGCGGCATTTTGGCATACAAGTACTAAATGCTGTCTGCCATTCTCTGTCGTTTTATGTGTCTCACCTATTATCACTCATTATCAAAACGTATTTCCGTAGGACACTTCTCAATTTTATTACTCAGTCAATTTAATGCACTGTGATTTTATGTGAAGTGTTGTGTTCACCTCATCGAAGCTTGAGAGTCTTGGAATGTGCAGCTTGCAGTTACTTTGGTCAGACTAATTTTACTTCAGCCACTTCAATAAATCTAACTTGGTACTGTTTTTTACTCATACAGTAATAAACAAACTCATACAGAAAAAAATGAACCAAAATAATGTCATAATACAGAATTTGGGTCACTGTGCAACATAATACTTTGATAATATCTGTTACTTACTCACACAGTTTATTTGGTACACCTTGCTAATACTGAATTGTACCCATTTGTTCTTTCAGAGTTGCTTTAATAGTTAATAGAGATTTCGGCCCATTTCACATGATGGCGTTGTAGCACAGTTGCTGCAGATTTGTCAGCTGCACGTTCATGAAGAATCTCCCATTTCACCACATCCCAAAGGTGCTCTGTTGAGATCTGGTGACTTCCGAAGTCATTTGAGTACAGTGAACTCACTGCCATGCTTATGAAACTAGTGTGAGATTATCTGAGTTTTGTGTTTTCCTGCTGGAAGCAGCCATCAGAAGATGGGTACAGTGTGATAGTTAATAGATGGACATGGTAAGAAATAATATTCAGGTGGGCTGTGGCATGTAAATAATGCTCAGTTGGTACCAAGAGTTCCCAAATGTGCCAAGAAGCTTTGATACAAGGCACAATGCTTTCCTTTATAAACTGTCGGTTTCTTGTTCTAGTTGACAGGAGAGGTACCTGGTGTGGTCTTCTGCTACTGTAGCCCATCTGCTTTAAGGTTTGATATGTTGCGTGTTCAGAGATGCTCTTCTGCATACCTTGGTTGCTACGAGTGGTTACTTGAGTTGCTGTTGCCTTTCTGTCAGCTTATAGGAATCTGGTCATTTGACCTCTCACCAACAAGGGATTTTCATTCAGAGAGCCACATTCAGAGAGTTTCTGAAATACTCAGAACAGCCAGTCTGGTACAAACAATCTTGCCAAATTTTGATGGTTTATTTGGCTGTAGCTCAGGTGGCAGAGCAGGTCAGCCACTAACCAGAAGGTCGGTGGTTTGATCCCAGTCTGCATGCTAAATATCCTTGGGCAAGATACTAACCCCATATTGCTCTCCGATGCATCCATTGGACTGTGAATGTGTATGAATGTTAGATAGAGCACTTAAGAGCTTAGAAGAAGTGATTGAGTGAATGAATTAGTTGTATAAAGCGCTTTGAGTGCTCAGACAGAGTAGAAAAGCGCTATATAAGAAACAGTCCATTTACCATTTATTTGACCTTCAGCAGGTAACCTTGACCGCGTCTACATGCCCAAGTTGAGTTGAGTTGCTGCCATGTGATTAGCTCCTTTAAGTTTCCTTCTTTCATCTGCCGCCCTCCCTGAGCCTGGTTCTGCCGGAGGTTTCTTCCTGTTAAAAGTGATTTTTTCCTTCCCACTGTCGCCAAGGTGCTTGCTCATAGGGGGTCATATGATTGTTGAATTTTTCTCTGTATGTATTACTGTAGGGTCTACCTTACACTATAACGTGCCTTGAGGCGACTGTATAAATAAAACTGAAGTTAATGAGCAGTTAAACTGGTGTACCTAATGAAGTGACCTTTGAGTACATTCAACTGCATACAAGTTAATACACTGCTAACCAGCTCTGCAGTATATACAATCCTACAATCCTGTTCTATAAATTAATAAAAATTAAAGTGTCCTGATTCTGAGCTGTGTGTTGCATGAAGCACATCTTTTTCTTTTTAAATTTAACATAACTGCTTATATAGTTTTGATTTTAGGCCTGAGTAGATTATAATAAACTAATTGTAACTCGCACACATGTTGCCTATTGTTTAATACATTTATGGAAATTTATTTTGTGTAAAGTTCAGCTGCTTAATGGTCTGACATTTCTCTAAGTTAAAGTCGGCCACATCACTTTTTTTCTGTAGGATACATGCCACTAAATCAAATACACAAGACTACAACATGTTTTGTTTTTGTTGAGGTTTGCTTTTGGGGTATCTAGTAACACAATTTGTATAAGAAAAATCCATCACACGTGTACTACGTGTTTTTAAAAATAGCCCTCTTGAGCTGCACTGTGTCAGAGTGCATTTCATTTCAGTTTATCAACCTGGAGCAGATGTTCCAGGGATGCGATTCATGTTTTCTGCATCTTGTTAAGGAGTGATGAGCAAGACCACATTCTTCTCTGCTGGCTGACTGTGCATTGCGTTGTATTCACGGGTAACCACAAAGCCTAAATTGAACAGCAGCAGGGAGAAGGCATTTCATCAGTGCAAGTGAGAAGAAATGTGCTGTGATACAAAATGTAGCAGAGTAAGGAAAGGTTGGAAGGGAAGGAGAGCGTGAGAGGCAGGACAGACGGGGATTAAATGGATGAGAATCCCTTCTATGCTGTGCTCTTATAGTCCTGGCATTCAGTTCAATGCTTATCCCAAAGGGTCATAACGTTTCACTAATGGATACTGAGTGGATTGATCCCTACAGCATTACTGGAATGGATGGTATGAGGCTGCCAGACACCCTTACTCATAGATGTAAAGATATTTAGACTGTAGAGAAATTTACACTGAAAAGGCACACACACTCATTCACTCAACACACGATTTACTCATGCACCACCCCCACACATCTGTCCAGAGGAAAACGCTCAGTGCTGTCAGTACGTACTCTCTGAAATTGAACAGACATGCAAAGAAATCAGTAATGCTATCAAACACTTCCTGGCTGCTCACAGGCTTCATTTAAACACTGTATGTACATAATTCACGGTGTCTGAAAATAGACCTCTGATGTAAATAATGCAGAGGGGCCATTAAAGAAGGCAAAAACAAACACATGGAGGGAAGAAAGCAGAGAGGAAGAATGAATGAAAGTTAGAGGATCTGTTAGTGGGAGTAGTTTGTTTGTCTCAGCATTATGCCCAATCAGACGAGGCTCCGCGGAAGACAATAGGTAAAAGCAATGGACTTGCTTTTCTAGCCTGATGAGGTGAGCTGCATTAGCTGACAGCCCTTAAGAAATGTGACAGGGTAAACTGGGATAATGAAACATGTAGAAAACATGTAATAGGCTTGACTAAAGGTGCTTACACACTGGATGCGTAAAATCTGTGTTAATATTTTGTGCATTAACAATATTTGCTTATTCTTACTGCAGTTGTTCACACAGACCACATAACTTTGGTGGACAAATCTTCTGAATTTATTTATTTAGATTTTTCTGATTTTTTGGATCTGAATCACACCACTACATTTGGCAACAAGTGCACTCACAGCGAGTGCGAGTGCAATATTTTTATATTATTATTTTAGTATGGAAATAGTGTGCCAGACACGCAGCTCTGGGTCAGTTGGCTCCCTGAAATTATTTCTCTACCTCCTCAGATGTGGTCCCAACTCTGCTAACAAGAGCTCAAACCGCTCCACTGACACGCTGAAATATCGATGAAAGCAGTCGTGATACAGCTTCAACTCATGGATCAAAACATGAAATTCTCCCTGCTGCTGACTTCTTCTGAGAACTAGATGAACCCAGAATCTCAGTTTCTTCCTTTTCTTGTAACATCAGGACCAGCTCATCATTGCTTGATGTCAACTTCAGACTGCATTTTTGAGGACAAATTTTCAGCAAAAATGCAACATGTTTAAATGTTACACAACAAGTTCACATATGAAAAATTCATAATTTCATGTCAGTCTGTAAGTTAATGGCCTTAACTCTAAAAGTTTTACTGTAAACACTCGCTAGCCTAGTAATACAGACTGCAGCTTATAATGCATGTAGTAGACTCGTTTTTTTTTTTACTTAAATTACATACTTAGTTGTTCAAACAAGTAGCTGTGATTCTACATGCATTCAATGTATGTGGATAGTGTGGTCATGGTGTTAACAAATACCCCAACAATCCCATGACCCCCTATAAGTAAGTGCTTTGGCAACAGTGGGAAGGAAAAACTCACTTTCAACAGGAAGGAACTAGCAGAACCAGGCTCAGGGAGGGACGGCCATCTGCCGTGACCGGTTGGGGGTGAGTGGATAAGGACAGGAAAAAGACATGCTATTGAAGAGAGCTAGAGAGTAATAATAACAAATAATTAAATGCAGAAAGTCATATAAACACATGGTTAGTGGAAAAAGGTGACTAAAGAAGAAACACTCAGTGCATTGTGGGAATCACCCAAGCACCCTAAACCTAATTCTTAATAGTGAAGAGGGTGTCTCTCTCCTGAATCCAAACAGGAAGCTGGTTTCATAGAAGTGGGGACTGAAATCTGAAGGCTCTGCCTCCCATTTTACTTTTAAATTCTCTGGGAGCCACAATTAAGCCCACTGTCTGAGAGTGAAGTGCTGTAATGGGGTGATACAATACTATAAGTCATTGAGATAAGATGGGGCCTGATTATTCAAGACCTTGTATGTGAGGAGCAGGATTTTAAATTCTATTCTGGATTTAACAGGAAGCCAATGAAGGGAAGCCAATATAAAAGAAATATGCTCTCTCTTTCTAGTCTGATCTCAGTACTCTTGCTGCAGCATTTTATGTCAACTGAAGGCTTTTTAGGACATCCTGATGATAACGAATTACAGAAGTCCAGCCTGGAAGTTATAAATGCATGAGCAAGTTTTTCAGCAGTTTCTCATTTTGAAGATATTGCACAAATGGAAGAAAACAGTCCTACATATTTGTTTAATATACACATTAATGGACATATCCTTATTAAAACTGACTTCAAGGTTTCTCACAGTGTTACTAGAGACTGAGTATCTGGTTAGAAACTGCATTTTTATGATTTTTAAGGCTGAGTACAATGACCTCAGTTTTATCTGAATTTAGAAGTAGGTCTTTGTGTCTTTAAGACATTCCTGCAGTTTAATTAATTGGTGTGTGTTATCTGGCTTCATGTATAGATAAAGTTGGGTGTCATCAGCATAGCAGTGAAAATGTATGCTATGTCTTCTGTTTAAGGACAGCATGTATAATGTAAACAGAATTGGCCTGAACCCTGTGGAAGTCCATAATTAACCTTGGGGTGTGAAGAGGAATCTCCATTTACATAAACAAATTGGAGTATAAGTTAAAATACTTTACCACAGTACCAGTAATACCTACAGCATGCTCTAATCGTTCTTATAGAATATTATGGTCAACAATATCGAACGCTGCACTGATGTCTAACAGGACAAGCACAGAGATGAGTCCACTGTCAGAGGCCATAAGAAGATCATTTGTAACCTTCACCAAAGCTGTTTCTGTGCTGTGATGGGCTGATTAGCTGTTTGACAACTACTCTTTCAAGAATTTTTGATATGAAAGGAAGGTTGGAGATTGGCCTATAATTAGCTAAGACTGCTGGGTCTAGAGATGGCTTTTTGAGTAAAGGTTTAACTACAGCCAACTTGAAGGCCTGTGATACATAGCTGATTATTAGAGATAGGTTGATCCTATTTAAGACTGAAGCATTAATTAATGGCAGGACTTCTTTGAGATTTCTTTAGGAATGTTAATGGTTTGGAGGAAGTAATTACTGAAGTTAGCTCAGAAAGATAAATTAGAGAAGAAGACTAAATAAATTAGAAGAATCAATGGTACTGAAGCAGCTGTGCATAATGTTACTTCTGTAAAATGTTTATAAGTTGTTGTTTTTTTTGATCACTACATTTTTTTTTGTAAAGAAATTCATGAAGTCTTTACTAATTAACGTTAAAGGAATGGTTGGCTCAGCAGAGCTCTAACTCTTTGTCAGCCTGGCTACAGTACTGAAGAGAAACCTAAGATTGTTTTTATTTTCTTCTTCAGTGATGAATAGTAAGATGTTCTAGCTTTATGGATGGCTTTGTCATAAAGCAGCAAACTGGCTTTCCAGATGGAAAATATTCAGTTTCAGACTTTAAAGTAAGTCTTTATTAGTGATTTTACTTATTTGTCTCTTATATAAAATGGGTAAAATTTTGGTATTGTTAGTATCTGTTAAGCACACAAGTTTCTAGCAGCCAATGTGAAGCCCTCACTGCCAGCAGTTGTTCTCCACTGTTATACCTCTGAGATTTGATCATGTTCGAGTTAAATATTTGTTGGCAAGAAAGAGACATAACTAACCTAAACTGGACTACACTAGCTGAGCTAAATGATTATTCTGGAGTTGAAGGTCACTTTGCTTTGTGTTTACATCAGAATGTCTTTTCTTTGATCTACAACACTATCAGAAGCATTTAGCAGCACAGTCTGAAGAAATTTGCCTTCAGTCCACATATATCCTTTGGGTCATGGTTGCACTTGGAGTACCTGCTATTTTAAACTCAGTGCAGACACTTATATTTGTTAAAATAAAATCATATCTGTAGTGTCAAATGGATGTGAACAGAAGCACAACCTGCATAACTGGAGGTTAAATTGACAGGTAGAGAAATATTCCTCCATTTTTATTGATTCCAGTTTCTCCCCTTATTGGATGATTGTGCTGAGGGTTTATTTATTTGTTCAACTGTGATGCCTGAGCCCCATGACCACAACCGGCAGATAAATACATCACCATGTTTCGCTAAAAATAGGCCCGCTGCTGTTTTGCAGCACACTTACAAAAAACGCAAAACTGTGCATGCTCACACACAACAGTTTCCTGCACACCCACAAACTAGAAACTGCAAGCACACTGTATGCACACAAATGTAGAGCTTTAGAAGCTGGAAGGAAACACCTAATTACAGTCCCACCTTCAGGGGGCTGAAAAGCAAAATGTAGAGCTACTTTTTCCTTTTTCCCCTGACAGTATACGACCCAGCCAAGTGTCAAGTACATTGTATTAGTGCGGCCACTCGGTGACCAGAGGAGTTCTTTAAGTGCATGTCATGATAGAGGCCCTTCAGTTGTCCTCACACAAAACTGTGCACATGTACACACACACGACATTTTGATCATCTGTCTCTACCGTTCTCTTTTGTCCACACCCCGCCACTTCCTGCGGTAGAAACAAGACAATTGTGTCTGTCTGACTCACCTCAGTCCTCTCCCACTAGGCACTGCATGGTCGCATCTGACAGACCACATCAGACAAAGAGACACTCACACACCCGTCTATCCCCAAGCTCACACAGCAGACCATACCTTTGCAAACAACCGTATAGTTTTTTTGTTGAATGCATGCATACATGTCTGCATTATGAAAATGAAATAGACAAAACTGACAGCATTTTTTGTTATTATTTTTATATATGCAATACAGACCTCTTTCTATGATTTACTCGTGAGTATGTCCCGATGACTGTAGAAAAGTACATTACATGATACACTGCATTTCAGTGCAGTCATTAGTATGTCCAAGACCTATATAAGTCATATATATATGTACTATTGAATTTAAATTACCTTTACCTTGCCGGCTCTTCTCAAAAATGTGCACAAGGACACATGCATCATAAGGACATGAGTATATGCATGTGCTTGCTTCAGAACGCAGTCATCCATATCACACTTTTTACCCATAGTGTACCATCAGAAGTAGTGCTGCAACAGTGAGACTGCAGGGCAAAGGCCTTCTTTAGACTTTATTTGTACAATATAATGTGCAAGTGTGTATATTTTCTCTTTCTACCATATCTGTGACATCTGTCTCTCACAAGCATGCCTGAGATACATCTGGCTCATGTCATGTTGGAGAAGTTGGGGTGAGAGTTAATTGGCTTCCTGTTTTCAAGAACTTCTCTTTTTTATCGTTCCCCTGGCACTTGGTAAATTTCTGTCCCTGGAAAAAGTGTCAGTCTCTGATTGAACCATATTGGGTTACACTTATTAAAATCAGAATTTTTTGCATAAAAGGAAAAAAGGGCAAGTCTCCTTTCAAGAGAAAATATCTGAAAAATCCTGGCGCATCAGCCTTCTCTCCAGACCGACTGTTTAGTTGCAACCTGTCAAGTTCTCCAGACGTCCCACTGTAAATCAGAGGTGTGCTGAGTTTTAGCTACATCTTGAATAATGGCCATTTGATAGTCAACTTGCAGTTACAAGTGAAAATTGACACTAAAACTAACACCACGCCAGCAGGAGCATTTGCAAAGTAGCGTCTGTCCCTCCTCCCCACTGAGAGAGTGGGCTAAGGAGTGAAACACGAGTGGGAGAGGAGATTAAGAAGAAGTGGAGGAACACAGAAAAACAGACAAACACTGGGCTCATGTGAGTCAGAGCACTGAAAAAGTGATTTGTCAATACATTCAGTTAACAACTGCCCCTGAAACCTAGCTGTCAGACACAAGCTAAAAGACCACCAGCCTTCACCGATGATGCATCAGCGCCACAGTACTCATGCAATTTTAAGTACTGTTTTTGCTTTAGAGACACTACCAGCTGGACTAGATGTGTGTGGCTCTATGTGCCAGCACAATTCAGAAGTTTTTTTTTTCTTTTAAAGCTATTCCTGGTCATCTTTTGATGTAAAGGGAATAAAAGAAAAAAAAAAATTTTTCTCTGCAAACACTGATAAGCTGTTTTCAAAGGATTATCTATATGAAAGCTGGAGAGAGATGCTGCAGTAAAAGACATGACAAACTGAAGCCCATACAAAAATGTGGCTGCAGCCACAGGCTCTACATGCAAAATGCTTCTAGTGCCTAATAAAACCAGAGCAGACATAGAGCACTGCCACACATTTGAATGCCACGCAGCCTCTCCAAATGTATCGTCTGTCTTGGTGCTTTTGTTTGATTGTTATTATTTGATCAGTGCAGCTGTTTACACTGCCAAAGCCAGCTTTTCAAATCTCTTATCTGAATTTGACAGCATGTACGTCAGTTTGTGAATGTTGTCAAAACACTTCCGAGTGCAAAGCAGTCCTTTAACCTGAGCATTCCAGTGTGACTGTAGGCCTGCTTCTGTTTGATGCTTTTTCTTACTTTTTTATTTTACTGATAATGTAAAATAAATAACTGTTAATATAAATGATGAGGAATGGTTACGATATACAATAATGAATACAGAGAATAGGGTTCTCCTAGGATTTTGTCTTCTTGGCTATCTGTTATTAAGAACAACATTTACACCTGGGCAGGTATTTCCACTTTTCATTTTGCAGCACGTTCCAACCATAAACAGGATCCCAAAAAGCCATATCAGTTTGACTACTGAATCATTGCTAATGATTGAGAAAACTGAGCAGTAGCAAAACCACTACATTAGGCACTAATATAGCCTTTCATGAAACATTTGGAACTTGTAATTATTTATATTTGCTTTCAAGTCAGCCACAATTAAATGGAAAAACTGCCCTTGTAACACAATATTATTTTTGGTTAATAATATAATTTTATATGAGTTTGTGTTGATGATATAACGTTGGGTCTAGTAATGAAGTTCTGAAGTGCTTTTTATGCTTTGCGCTGTGCAGGGACAGCCAGTGGACTGGGCTTGTCTTTATCGGTTAGGGTTGGTGTTAGCTCACAGAGGTGATTTATCTTTATCAAAGAATGCTTCTAAAATGAATAGTCAGTGTTCACATTGCGTTTTTATGCATTTGTGTGAATTGCATTTGTGGGCGGTCGTGGCTCAAGAGTTGGGAGTTCACCTTGTTATTGGAAGGTTGCCGGTTCGAGCCCCGGCTTGGACAGCCTCAGTTATTGTGTCCTTGGGCAAGACACTTCACCCGTTACCTGCTGGTGGTGGTGGTCAGAGGGCCCGGTGGCGCCAGTGTCCGGCAGCCTCGCCGCTGTCAGTGCGCCCCAGGGCATACTGTGGTCACAATGTAGTTTGCCATCACCAATGGGTGGATGACGGGTTGTGTGAAGTGCTTTGGGGTCCTTAGGGACTAGTAAAGCGCTACACAAATACAGGCCATTTACCGTTTTACCATTTGCAGTATGTACAGCTGTCAGTGCAGCTCGGTCAGCAATGCTGTGCACCTAAATTAATAAAGCATTCGCTCTCATCAAACCAAAATGTTTCCCTGTCCTCACACTGGCTTCATCTGAGCCCTTGTCCCTGTCTCTCAGCTTCTCCACCATTTTTTCAAATTTGCACTACACAGCAACAGGATGCACACTGTAATTGTCCATCATTTTCCACTGTAATACTGAACATGTCACCAATGAATGACTGCAATGAATTCACTCCCTCCTAGATTTTCATTAGCTTCCTCTTGATACCATCTATTGCCATCCCCATATCAGACAAGACTTTGCTGTGTTTAGAGGTAAAAATGCAAAAGTAGCACTGACTGTACTGTTATGCTGGTTGATCCTCTTTTGAAGACATTTTACACTCTGAACAAGTACAAAGGGACCATTAAAAGTGTGTCCACTCTATCAGTAATTCAGCATTTGAGCTACTTTTGTTGATGAAATACTTTTTTCTAGATCTAGCTATCAAAAGCCCTCTGATGGGCCAGCAACTGGACCATGGTATACCCCACCTCATGCCCTCAGGCAAGTGTGTTTTGCCAGAGCTAGCTTTGTTATATGAACAGACTAAACCAAAGGGAAAACTTGCACCATATCCATCTAGCTATTTGGACCTCACATGTGCAGTTTTAGAATGTGTTCCTTCAATTTCTACTAAAAGACCATTTTCATTATTAGATCCTTGAGTTATCAAAACACGTACAGAGCAAATACTATGAATATTTTTGATATCTATAAAGACAGTGACCTTGAGAATATTCTTCTCAAGCCCAGGCATGACCCTACGCTTCCCAGCCCTTTGTAAACTTGCCTGCTTTTCATCTCACTATCACTCAAGCTCCTTCATCTACTAACCCGTTCCAAAAGAAAACAATGATAAATTAATAGTTGAATTATGTCTTTAGACTGTGTTCTTGCCTTTTAAATCCAGAAATTTTCACTGGTTATAACTGTTATATAATTTTGTCCTTAACTCTTAATTACTGCATTTACATTAGGTGCAGGAAGAGTATTTGGGCTCAACCTCCCTGGTCAGTTATGGCCTTTCTCTGTGCCTGTGTGGTTTTCCTCCTCCTGTTCAGGTACTTTCACCTAATATCTCCTGGGAAAAGTTCCAGACTCCCACTACCCTGAAGTGTTTAAGAAGATAGATGGATGGATGAATCATACAGGAAAGTTCACTTGCATGTATACTAGTTTGGTTACTGAATTCTGTGCTGAAAGGTTGCAACTGTAATTTTCCCCATAATAAATGCAACATAAATTTATTAGCACATTGATTGATTAACATAATATTTTTACAGTCATTCCAGTTGCAGTTACAAAATCCAAATTCCTTGAATTTCCTTTGGTGTAGTTCTATGCAAACACCATAGTAGGGTTGTCACAATACAGATACCCAGGAAAATACTTGATAATCAATACCATATTTGATACCGCAGAGAATATTCTGACTCCATCCAGCAACAGTAATGATGAGGAAGTCATTTGTTGAAAAAGTTAATTTCAACTGAACCCATCTGATTCACTGCTCTGCTCCAGATTTCACTCTTTTGCTCGTATTAGCGCTCCGCACTCTGGACTCTCTGTTTAGCTACAGTTCCCCCGCTGCTCTGCACAGCCAGCAGCCCACCCAGTTGTGTACGTCCATAACCTGCTTTGCCATGGCTCACTATACATATTAATCTTTTCTCTAACTACAGTCCGCTAGCTGCTATGTTAATGACAGCAGATGGATTTCGCGTAATTGCTAAAAGTTAAACAGCTAACGTTAATATGTTAACTGGCCAGTTTAACATTCATGATAACTGTTTTCGTTGCCTTGTACCTGTGACAAGTGCAATGACAATAAAGTTGAATTCTATTCTATCCTATTCTATTAATAATGAAATTATTTTGAAACTGGAGCTTTAATGACCTCTAAAAATACCTAAAGTGTTGTTCAGTGTTATGAATGTTAACTGCTTTAGCTGTTAGTGAGGTTGGAGCTGTGTGCCGGACTGTCTCGGTCCAGTGGTGCTGTGTGAAGTTGTGCGTCAGCTACAGGAGGCCAAGATAGTATTGTTTTTATTGATACTGTTGCAAATTAGTATCTTGATGGTAAATTAGTATTGATTAATATTTGAGTATCCATCCTCTTATCCTTATCATAGGGCAAGGGGCAGGGTACACCCTGGACAGGTCGCCAGTCTATCGCAGGGGTAACACAGAGATACAGACAACCAGTCGCACTCACACTCACGAGTAATTTAGAATAATCAATTAACCTAACCCCGCTAAGCGCATCTCTTTGGATTTGATTCAAACTAAAACCTTCTTGCTGTGAGGTAACAGTGGTGGCCACCAGGCCACTGTGCTGCTACTTTCCATTTGAGTATTGATTTTTTTTTCTCAACAGTTTGTTTAGCCATTACATCACAAAGTACCTAATTTGTATGTTTCCTCAGAGAAGACTGGAGTGTATGATAATAAATGATATGTCCCTCTGGTGTCTCGGGTATCCTCAGTGAAATATAATCCTGGCAATATGTGTAGTCTGTTTTTTCCCCAAGTTTTGATTCAGTTATTCTGCCTGCTCACTCATACAATGCAGTTGTGCATACATCCATATAAAAATGCCAGCATGTTGACTTCTGCTTTTAGAAATAAAAGAACACAGAAGACATCTGCATGTCACCGAGGAAAACTAATATTTTGTGTGTATTTCCTCACTGAGAAAAACTGAAAACATACACAGAAACCTTCAAGGGAGACACAAAATCAATGGCCCAATACAGAAACCTTTTTATTTCACACAGTACATTCACTGCCTGACTGGAAGGCTCAGCACATGGAATCAAACACACACTAGGTTATCAAATATGCAGTATGCATACAGCAGGGGTTAGAAAAATGAGAGGAGGCATGGCATTGAAGAGTGTGATAAAAAAAAAAAAAAGACTGTGCTTGTATTTCCTCCTAAAACTCAGCTTCTCCTTATCTCAACCAGTGAGTCAGTCAGTCAGTATTAAAAAGAATTATTTCTCAGCTCGCTACAGAGGAGTGCACCCTTCATATGCCAGCCGCATGTTAAAGCTGTTAAAACACAAAGCAAACCTGTCATTGTCATGCGTAGATATGTAGGCTTTCTTCCAGAGACAGAAACTGACAAATCACAAAGGGCGAGAGTGTTAGCAGTTCAGTCTGCCAACTCACCAGTAGATCTGGGTCTGTTCTTGAAAGAGAGTAAAAGGTTATTTATTCATTACAATTCTGTATGCATCTTCTGCTAGTTCTGGGATTTGAAATAGGAATCCCCAGACGAAAGAATAAGTAAATTGTGTTTACGTGATTTGTACTTTCTGGCATATTTAAGAGGTTAGAACTTACTGCAAGAACATTTCTACACCAGAAGTGTGATATTTACTGTGTCCCGGTGAATCTGGGAAAAACGTTATGCCCTGCACCCTACATTTTTTTCATCATTCACTAACAATAAAAATAATAAGTATCCAAAGTGAATTGAACAAACATCAGCCTGATATCACCAGTAATTCAATCCAAATCAATTCAATTCAGTTTTATTTACGTAGTGCCAAATCACAAAAGTTGCCTCAAAGAGTTTTATATTGTAAGTTAAAGACCCTACACTAATACAAAGACAACAGATTTATGTGTTTAAGTTCAGCTAGTTTCACTTGATATTTTTTCCTCTGGTTGCATTCACTGAAGTGGTTCCTCACCCCACCAGTGGGCCCTGCCGCACAGTTTGAGAAATAATCTTCTATCCCAAAAGCCTTTTTTGGATATGTGCAGTCCTGTGTAAAAGTTTTGAGCTGCTATTTCTTTATATCTAGCTTGCAAAGTGTCTATTGATGTATTGAAACATGTGCAAACGTACACGGAAATACAGTATACAAGGTAACCAGAGCTTGTACATTTCTAACGAGCCTGAAAGTCAAGATTTGGTGTGACCATCTTTATTCTTCAACACATCCTGAACTGTCCAAGGCAAGCCTTCTTCTGCTTTACAATATAAAGAGCCTCAAGGTGAAAGCTGTGATTTGACACTATATAAATAAAATTGAAGCTCCTCTTTGGATGTTGGCTGCCTTTTGTTCTGTTCTCTGTCATGACGATCCCACTCTGCTTCAGTAAAGTTGCGGTCCAGGCTCTGGGGAGGCCCATCCATTACTGATAGTTCTTTATTGTGCATTTATTTACTGCAAAGTCTGAAACTCTGGCTCCTTGGCGCAAAACATAAAGACATGAGGGGTGGCTCAAGACCTGTGCACAGTACTCTCTATACATGTACATCAACCTGTTTTTAATGTAATGAAGCATGAACTGCATCGTCTATGAAATGGTGCCATTTGTGGGAACCAAAAGTAACTTCAGGGAATTCCTCTGTTTCTTTGAAACTTTTTCTGGGTCTTGTTACCTCAAGTAACTCTGTAAATATCTGGCCATTTACAACTAGTCTATATTCCACACCAATGCACATGCCAGCCAGAAGCAGCAGTGTCTGTGGGCAAAGCAAGCACACACTCTGTGGACCATGGTAATGGGTTGAAAATGTCAGTGCATCTGTCCGTGCCCTCTACCTATCCTTCCCTCAAGCGTCTTCCATCCTTCTACTTTCCTTTTTGCTTTTCCATCGGGTGCTGTTGAAGGCAGAAAGTGTACCGCAGCTCTAAACTCACCATTCCTTGACCTCAGTTGTCACATTTCTTGTTTTTTCTTTTCTTGGCCATGATAGGTTCATTTATCATTCTGTCTGGCAGGCTCGCTACTTATCTATATCCTTCATTTAGTGTATACTTTATTGGTTTATTTTCAATTTTGTCACTTATGGCAGTGTCCTATTTTTCAGTCGCTCTGCAGCTCCGAGGCCAATAGTGAGTCTTTGACAAAGCATTGATGGGAGACTGAGGATTTCCCTACAAATTCTTTCTGTCGCTCACGCATTTGTACAGCAGACCATGACAACATGCGGACACATACACCGGCAGGCTATACGGCATGTAGGTTATTCCACCTCATGACTCATTTGCGTGTCACCACTTCTCCACCCCCATGCCTTCATGCCGGAGCTCCTTTTTCACTTACTGACAACCTGTGAAGCGAGAGGCCTGATTTCAGCCTGCGATCCACAGGAAGCTGCTCAACGAGTAGTTAAGGAAAGAATGGCTGCCACAGAATTCAAGTATGAGAAACATGAAAGGTCACTGATTTAAAAGCTTCAGCCAAATAAGCAATTTGGAAAAGTTGTAGTGCGTGTGATTTCTGCACAGTTAAATTCATATTTTTTACTAAACTCCAGCTGAGTAATTTCCTGTTGTTTAGTAATTCCTGTTTTTCTGCCAATCACAAACAATGACTCAGCTGCCAAATTACCTTTGCAAGCTTTGTACTCGAGCTGTTTTTTGACTCACCTGTGATTCCTTGTGTAAGATATTTGCCTGTGACCTATTTTTTGATTTTCTTCAGGTTTTTGCCTTTCTGTCTGCGCTGGTTGCCTTGCCAGCATCCTTTGTTAAACGTTTACTCAATTTCTTCTGTTTTTTGGTGTGATCAAAGGGCTTCTCCAGAATCTGAGTTTGCTCAGTGGAATTGAATTCAGCCATTTTAATATGGATTTTTACAAATTTGAGCCAGGCGGCACACATGATTTTCTGTTCCAATCTTTTGAAATATTCAAACTACTGTAGCCTGATTTTGCCTCAGTTTTAATAATCTGTAAATCAAAGCATGACATGAAAGTCACGACTGTTTCTGTCTAAGCGAAATTACAAGTTTATAGCGGTTTGCCTCAATAGTTGCTTTTGAATGATATATTAGTTTATGCTCATACAGTTTGAATTTAAATTTGCTTTGAGGTTCTTTCAAAAGTTTAAATTACCGCTGTGCCAGCCTTTGGAGCAGGTCAGCCACTAATCTGAAGGTCGGTGGTTCGATCCCAGGCTGCATCCTGGCTGCATGCCAAATATCCTTGGGCAAGATACTAACCCCGTGTTTGCCTACTGGTGGTGGTCAGAGGGCCCGGTGGCGCCTGTGTCCGGCAGCCTCGCCTCTGTCAGTGCGCCCCAGGGCAGCTGTGGCTACAATGTAGCTTGCTATCGCCAGTGTGTGAATGTGTGTGTGGATGGGTGGATGACTGAATGTAGTGTAAAGCGCTTTGGGGTCCTATGGACTAGAAAAGCGCTATACAAATGCAGGCCATTTACCATTTGGACCAAGTCTGCAGTGATGATGGAGAGGAAGTGCAGGTGAGACTGTCATAATATGCATTGTCTTTCTGCAGGGGGGCATAGCATTTGAATATTAGTTACACTGAAGCATATGCATATTTAGAAAGCAGTCTTTAGTCTTTCTCCCAACTTTTGAGTCTTCTCTACGGTGGCCCTGAGAGGCCAAACAGACAGCAACTTAAGAAAACACCACCAATAAGAAAAAAGCACACAAAACACAACGGAAATAGGAAAAAACGACAACGGAAATAGGAAAAAACAGATTTCCAAAAGCACAAGGGAAGTGTTTCTGGGGAGACAATAACCCGCCGGACCAGTTGCAGGAACCAAAATATGCTAAGAATTGCTCTGGGATACGCTTAAAAGAAGTGGAGGATCTATCAGTTTTGTGAGGAAAGAAAAGATGAGAGGTAAGTGTGTTAGTCTAACTATTAGCCTAAAAATCCGTCACCAGTATTATATGAATCATGAAAACAAGCCTACCATGTTTTGGGTTCCTGCAAGTGGTCCGTCGGGTTATTGTCTCCCCAGAAACACTTCCTTTGTGCTTTTGGAAATCTGTTTTTTCCTATTTCCGTTGTCGTCTTTCCTGTTTCTGTTGTGTTTTGTGTGCTTTTGCAGCGTTTTTCTTATTGCTGGTGTTTTCTTAAGTTGCAGTTTGTTTGGCCTCTCAGAGCCACCGTACTTCTCTCTACTATTCTATAATAGTATCTGGTGCAAACTCAACTTAAAGAAACTTGAATAGAGGGATCTTTGATGCTCTGAATCTCTGCCCCGACCACATTATCTGTGTTCTTTCTTGGTCTCAGGACCTTACAAATAACAGAGAGTAGGTCTGCTCAGTGCCTGCTGCTGCTGATATGTCAGGGGCTTCCATGTCAAACTACTTGAAAGCTCAGTTGTCTATTTCCACAGCCTCTGCTTTTTTCTGCTCCCATCAAGTCACAAACAGGAGAGTCACTAATCCAGAACTTTAATCAAAGGGCTAGAAAAAAACAGGGTACTCTATCTCGCAGGTGCTATCGGCAGACCTGGCACCACACTGAAGCCCAACTAGGACAAAAACTGCCAGAAGGATTGCGTGGTGGATTCAGTGACGCTGAGCTGCCATCCTGATTTCTCAGAGCCTGTTGAGAAAGCAGAGCAAGAGATGCTCATCAAAGTCACAGTGCTCCCTGGTCCCACTCACTCCAAGTCTCCTCCTTCCTCCTCTCCAGTCACTCTGACATCATTCTTAATATTCTTAATATTATGTCTGTTCCCCACACTAGGATAATCCTCACAGTGTGTAATAAATGATCATAACAAAGTCCGCTATGACTTTGCGGTTAGCATTTAGTGATGATGTCCCATGTGGAAAGTGCCAGCGATTGTTCCCTTGGCATGTTTAAGCAAATGCTAGTATGCTGTTTGCAATGGCTTTGTTTTTCTCAGCATGAATTAGATGTGTTGTTGCACCACTGCGATATAGCACCTGAGACAGAGTGAGGGTGTCACAGCTGTGATGTGTGAAAACACATGAAATTATAAAAACATGTGTCTGTACTGTGGGAAAAGCTTTGACAGTAAAATGACTCATTAACCTAGGCACCCCATGACATTTACCTTGGGTTAAAAAGAGGCTTTGTTATATATTAATGTGCATTTCCTATGAGACAGTAATATTATATCATATTAATCCTTAACCTGTATAATATTTCTATTTTTATTTGTATTTTTAAATCTTTTGTATATTATTCTATTGGAACATTTAACCATCTATTTTATGCAACTTGTAGCTTTCATTATCTAGGCCTTAAATCTTATAGAATAACAACAACAGTGTAATCTGAGCATCAACTTTATGTAACTGGATATCAAATGAAGTCCCCTAATGTTATCCCCAGAGTAGGCCCTGCTATTTGTGTTGGTAATGTCTATGCAGTGGAGACCAAGGGCAGGTTCTTCATTAGTGTTTCATTAGAAAAATCACACGGCCCACCACCAAACAAAAATGTCACAAAAGCATATTGATAACTTTTCCTCTTCCACCAGGTGTAGCAGAATTGGTTCAGTTTGTCCCCAGTGCACCCTTTTTGCTTTCGTCTGACCACTACTCATGCTAGGGCCTCATCTAGGTCAGGATTTTGTCCAGGACCAGTTCAGATTGACTACTTTTTCTTTTCAAATATTTATTTATTGCTATTGTTTATTGCTGCGTCGTCTCACAGCATGACTATTACGTCATTTCTTCTTCGTCTTCTTCTGTTTTACTGGCAGTTAGCAACCCATTTAATTAGAGCAGGTAGTTGTACTGCCCTCTAGTGGAAGAGGATGTCATTGTTCTGCCCGTAACTCACGCCGATTGCTGAGAGTACTAATCAGGTGGAACCAGATAATCTTCCACGGCACACCTGATCTTTTCTCACATCACAGCTACGTGCTGTGGCACAGTGGTTGGGAAGCACTGCACCATACCATACCAAATATGCATCAGGCAGACCTCCAGGTTTTAAACAAATCCCCAGGTTATCAGAGGTTATTTGGAAGAACAATAAAGGTAAAAAGTGAATATTTGCCAATTTGACCCCATAGTTGTCAAAAAGTGCCGTTTTCCTACAGTATGAAATTATCAGTGTTAAAATTGCTTTAGGCGGTGGTTTGAAAAAGCATTGTTGCTGATGGTTGATTGTTTGTCGGGATTCCAGGCTCCAGATGCCTCCAGAAAAAAGAAGGAAAAGGAAGGTAAAAAAGTGTGATTCTCAAAAGGTGTTCTCAATTAGCACGCAACGGAAATGTAGACATACAATCAACTGAGCACATACAGCATGCTTTGAAATTTATTAGCATTTAGTAACAGTGTTAACAATAGTAATAGTAGTAGTAGTCCAGTAATCTGAGTGTAAACTTTATATTTAGAACCAGTTGTTGTTGTTTTGAGAAAGTTTAAAGTTTAAGTCTTCAGTAGCAGAAAGAGGTGACCTGCCAGGCAAAACAGGTCCCGAATCCTAGATCATTGATTATTGCAATAAAAGGTTAGGCTCAATTTGTTTAGGTAATCAAGTCATTAGGCAAGCTGTCAATCATATTCAGTGACAGGTATGTTGATAAATAAACTATATATGGACCAAAGTGTGAACCACCTACACATTACATATAGAGGAGCTGGTCAGCCATGAGAACCCAAACCACGAAGCTCCTGGTGTACAGTTTTTGTGCTGATGTTAATGCCAGATGAAGTTTGGTACTGCAGTTATAGAGAAAGCAGAGCTTTGGAAACTCTGTGTCTGGGTTGCTGTGGTTGCTAAACACTTTTGAATTTACAGCATTATATCATATATTTTTGTAAAGGCAGGCTGGGTGGCTAGGTGCTTAATTTGTATACATGTGTGGTAACTCGAAGATAACTGGATAAAAAACATCTGAATTCAAAGATTAAGAGCTGTGGGTCAAAATTATTCTCCATGTAGTGTATTTGTTGTTAGTAACTTAAACCACACTCATTCCATAGTTGGTTTGTATCTTTACAAACTTCATATAAACCCACCTTAGAACTCTGCAGTAATGGAAGGTGATCAGACAGTAACACTGCACTTTCCCTGCACTCCTGTCGGGTTTTTGCTTGGACTTGGACTCTATTCACCTCTGTTCACCCGTTTGTTTATTCCGTTTTGTTGTTGCCGTGCAATGGCTTTCCAGAGTCATCTCCAGACAGACTGATGGGGAAAGAGAGAACACGGGGTAATAAAATGTTCCTTTGCAATTTATTTTCTTTTTTATGTTCTTCTATATTCCTTCCCCAAACCCTTTAAGTGCTTGTGGACACTGGACAAGATCAAAAGAGTAGCCATCAAAGCAAGATTGCTTCACTTGATGTTTATCTCCACACTTAGAAGAAGCATTTTGAATTAGCCATCACTCTCTGCCTTTGGGACCTTACGCACCTCTTAGGAAAAAAAAAGTCTCTTTCTGTGCGATAGCATTGCTTGGAGCTTGCCTCTTCATTTCGATCAAAGGAGGAAGAAAGACTACCATCAAAAAGGTTATGTCAGCCTGAGAATTTCTGGTAGCCTAATGCAAAGTCTTTCAAATCAATAAGACATCAAAGCTGTCTCCTGGATTAACCCCCACCATGTTTTCTTCTGTTAAAGAAGCGTTATTGTCTTGTATTGATGCACAGAGGTTGATGGAAAAAGTGAAATTAAAGAGGACATGGCGTGCAGATCATTTATTTCCTCTCTAGCTGCGCATAGACCGTACAGTACCAATCTAATGTGTTTCTTTTCTCTGTGCTTGCAGAGCCTGAAGATGCCAATCAGGGCCCACCTGTCTGGCCACTGATTGTCTTGTCTGATGAGCCAGAGATGTTTGTTATAAGCATGGTGTGTTTCAGCAGAAGGGTTTTGCTGTCATGTAATATGAAGCCATCCTGTAGTTTAACTAACAAAAATAAAAGTATATGTAGCCTTTAGAAAGGAAGAATGTGATTCTCTGATGATTAGACTAAAGAATTCAGTACTGAGTCATTTGAAGGATCAGAGGAAATTATGTCTGCTTTTTGTGTTCAAAACTTTACAGAATGTTGTTGGAGTACCTGCCCCCAAAATTTCTGTGCGGTAAATTGAAAAGAATTTTATCTTGGAATATGGAACATCTAAGCTCAAGGCTAAAAGACTACAAGTCTTAAAATAAGATTTTGTTACTGTTCATTCTTTAAGATATGACTTAATCATGCCAATTACTATTGTACCTCAAAGCTAGATACAGTACACGATTCCTAGCCTACGAAAAATACTGTATATTAAAGCACACTTTGAGTAAAAAAGCCTTTAATTTGCTCAGAGATTTACACTCATCAAGGCATGGGATGAATTTTGAGCTTTAAATGATTTCTTTGAACTGTTCTTTTTCCAGCGTGGAATGATTGTACATCATATTGTACCTTAATCACTGTAAAAAAATAGTAATAGGGCACAAGTTTACAAAAGTATACATGCAGACTAAAACGTACACGTTGTATACATCGAAAAAGCAGTTCAAAGAAATCATTAAAAGCCACAAACGTGTAAATCAAGTTTGAGAATAGAGCAACTTTAAGCTATCTTTAGTATTGCAAGGTTGCATGTGAGTGCATGTAATTTTAACATAATCTGAATGTAATTTGTCTGTGCTCTAGGTTAAACCGAGTGGTTACACTTTTGTTGGCTAATTCTATTAAATAAATGAATGAATAAATAAATAACTGCCAGAAAGCAGTAAAATGCTGCAAACAGTCTTTTTGTCTCAATTAGTATTTTTGACCAAACTGTTTTTTTCCCACTCACTGGCTTTTTGAACCAAGCTGGTTTGATATCTTTATTAATCAAGAGGATGTAGCCTTATCGTAATAGGATAAGCAATTAATGTGTGTTTGTGTGTGTGAGATTAAAGTGAACATCAACACGAGCTTAATGACTTCATTTCTTTTCTACTCAGACCTCATTAAAATGCCCAATAACTTCATTAATTGGTGCCAAAACCTCATTACAATCCTCCAAGACCTCATCATAGCACTAGGACAACAGTGCTATGTGACTATCATTTCAAATTAATAACTCAATCAGAAGTCACTGTACCTTCTTGTCTATAGATTACAGTGGGTTAAACATAAACACGGAAAAAAAGTAGTTGCAACAAAAGTTGATAAGCCAGTTTTAATATCAGGAAACGTATCCCTGTTACTTTATCACTTTCATCATTATCAGCAATGCTAAAAATTGTGAGGTCATTACCTTCCTTTTGACAACAATGTGCAAATTTTGTTTAACAATTCTCACAAATAGGCTCTCAATTTTAAACATCGTCAACTAATTAAAATGTTGGAACACAAGAAAAGTGAAAAATTAGCAAAAACAATGCTTTATTACTTAATACCTTAATATGTGTTGAGACACAATAAAGAAACTAGCCTGAAACAAGAACTTTTACATTAAAAGTAAAACATTTGATCCGTTGGCTGTATAGTTTTGATATTTTTTCCAATGTTTAATGATGTAACTCTATAATATTTTAGTTTTACTTTGTCTTGCTTGCTTGGATTACGGCATTAAATAGATTTTTTTTAGCTGATATTGAGTGATTTGATTTCACATGTATTCCTGCAGCTTTGTTTTTAGTCTTTCCTTAATTGCATGTGGGCATGAACAGTGGCTATGTGGGCCTGCAGGACAAACGTGGCATCAAAGAAAGGCAGCCATCTGTTCATACCTTCTGACACCAATTGCGTGGTTGTATATGTGCTTGTATAAACTCGTCTAACCATTCAAGTGTCTTTGTGTGTTTCAGGTGCAGAACCTGGAAATTAAGAAATTTGGAAAAGAAAAACAAGAATAAGACTGAAGATGTTGTCGGCTTTCGTTGCTGTGCTTCGGACCTTCACTGAGCTGTAAGACCATTGCTTTCTGCTTTTCTTGGTTTCCTGCATGAACCATACGGTCCAGTTACTGTTCAGTCTTTTAAGTGTTTGAACAATATCCATTTTTATATTTTTGTCTCTGTGCAGCACCTTCTTAGCTTTAATCCGAGAGTTTGAATATTCAGGAATTAAACAAATCCTAGAAAGCCCCCCCATTTTCATAGGCTTAAAAGTAATTGGACAAACAGGCCTAATTTTAAATATACTACTTTTAATACTTGTGTGGAAATCTTTCTCAAACAATAACAGCCTGAAATCTAGAACCAAATGGATGTCACCAAATGCTATGATTTGCCATGAGGGGCTTCAATTCAATACAGTTCATTTCAGTTTTATTAATATAGCATTTAATCACAACAATTGCCTTAAAGCGGTTTGCAAGGTGAGGTAAATACTCTACAATAATATAAACGATACTGATATCCAGCAAAATGAGGTTTCCAGCCTCTAATTTAATAGATGGCTAATGCAGGTAATTAGTAATACTTAAACTTCTATCATTAACTTGTGGCCCGTCAATTTTTCACATGTTAAGCTGCTAGTGAGGGGAAGGGCTTTGTGCCTGCTGTTTGCAGCTATGAAGAATTGTTGTTGTTGATACAGTTATAAATGTGTAGCAATCTAATCCAAGAGTAGTTTTAGTATTTATTGTCAGTATCAAAGTGACAATTTTCAGTAACATAGGCAGCAAAGGGTACCCACCATGGTACCCACATGTCACCGTTTGTAGTGGCCAAAAAAAAAAACTACCTTAATTTGCTGCTTGTTTGTTGAACTTCAGTAACTGAAAACCATGATCTATTGGCCTGAGATCAGGTGACAGACCTAGCTATTGAAGAATATCCCATCTCTTCACCTTGAAAAACTCTTAGGTTGATGTTAGAGTATGCTTTGAGTCATCAGTCATATCCACTGGCAGCCACGATGTTTGACAGATGATGTGGTTTCTTCTTCTTCCTGCATTTCTCTTCCTATCACTCTGGTACAAGTTAACCTTGGCTTCATCTGTCTAAAAATTGTTGTGAAGGTTCTTAGTTATGATTTCTGGCAAAGTCTAACCTGGACTTCTTAGTCTTGAGTGTAACCTGTGGTTCCCACCATACTGTAAACCTTCTGTATTTCCATCTCATAGCCATCTCATAACTGTAGACTATGAAAATGACACAACTGCCTCCTGAAGTCTTCTTAACTTGTTTACTTGTTGGGAAACTGTTTTTCTGTCATCATCCATTTAAGTCATCTTCTGTGGTCTTTAAGGTCTTTTTGGTGTTGCTGACCTGATTGTTCACTCCTAAAACTTTTTCTCTGTCTCTCTGAAAGGTTTATTTTTTTTATTTTTATTTTTTTCCAGCCTAATGACAGCCTCCTTCACTTGCATTGGCATTTTTTTTAGACCTCACATTTAGAGATGGGTTCTCTGGCACTAAACAGCTGCCTCAGTTTTAAACTTGGCGTCAGTTTGCTGTTTTTGTTGTGAAATAATGAGGGAACATCCCTCACTTGGCAGGCATTGTCAAATTACTTTTGAACCTCTGAAAACAGGGGCCATGTATAAATATGGCTGTAATTCCCAAACAGTTAATAAAAAGGTTTTTGCTAAACTTCTTAAATTACAGCTGCAAGTCTGTCACATCTGGATTTTTGATCTACGGTCTACTGTTGTGGTGTGCAGTGTCAAAAGCACAGAAATAAATGTGATTTATGCAGCTTGTCTGTGGTTCTGTGGAGAGGTAGTTGCTTTGCTGCTGTTAGGTATCCATATATACGTTTTTTGTTTAAACTCAGGCAGTAAAAGGCTCCTACAATAACTCAGGCATTTTGTCTCTCTTCCACGCGGGGGCACGCTTTTTTTTGTTGTTGCTCCACCTCATTGACATCTTTCTTCATTCTGCGTGTGATTACAACACTTAATTGCTTCAGTTTATCATCCGGGCCCGAGCCGGTGTTTCCCCAGGGACTTTGGTTAGGGAGACAGAGCGAGGGGAAAATGAAAAGCCAAGCACTTACATGCACTGGGAGGGCCGAGGCACATCGCTGGTCATAAAGCACTAATGGACACCAATTAATCCCATGCAAACGTACACCTATCTGGAACAACCCTGACATATTACAAAACAATAATATGATAAACTTTTCAGATTGGAGTGATAAAGGAATCAAATATTTAGAACATATACTAGAAGGAACAGAATTTATTTCATTTGACGGACTAGTTACACAATATGGGATCAACAAGAAAAGATTTTTAGAATATCAACAAATTAAATCCATAGTAAAAAAGAAATTTAAACCGGGTCAAGTTGAACTACAAACACCACCAAGTGTGGTTCAATTTCTTACTCTTAAACCCCCCAAATTACTATCCAAAATATACAGAATGCTTTCTAAAACAGATGAATCAATATCACTTCCTATTGCAAAATGGGAAGCGGATTTATCAGTTAACTTAGACCTAAACTTCTGGTCTCAGATTTGCTTAAAAACCTTTCATCTAATTAGAAATCCCAGTCTTCAATTAATTCAATACAAAATATTACATAGAGTGCACTATACAGGTCATCGGATGTTCAAGATGGGCTTTACGTCTACCAACAACTGCTCACACTGCCAAACCAATTCACCGGACAATTATATCCACGCTCTTTGGTTCTGTCCACCAGTTCAGAAGTTTTGGCGCGAGATATGTGAAGACTTATCAAAGTGTCTGAAATGTAACATTCCAACCTCCCCCTTAGTGTGTTTGTTGGGCAGCTTAGATAATGTCACTTCAGAAAAGAATATCGCCCATATGGTTTTCACTGCCCTATGCATAGCCAAGAAAACAGTCCTCATGAACTGGAAAAATAAAAACAATCTTAATTCTAACCAATATAGAAATTATCTATTAGATTACATTAGTCTTGATACAGCCTCTGCCACCACATCAGATCAATTGCTCTGGGCTCCTTTGATCAGCTCCATCACCTAGTGGGGGTGGGGGGTCATAGTTTGGTCCCGCCTTCACTGTTGTGATTGGTGTGGGGGTAGGGACAGGCTTAGGGCGTCGGGGGGTTCCCCGGAGGCATCTTCCTTGGGGGGCTCAACCCGGGGTAGCGGTCATGTCCGGTTAGGGGCTCTGTTGGCTCTCCGGTGACTGTTTCCTCGCGGTTGCGTGCAGCGGGGCTAGGGGAGGGTCTGTGCTGATGGACGTGGGTTACTGACCTGGTAGCCTGGCTGCCCCTGGGTGGGTCCGGGATGGGCGTGAGGTTCTGGGGGCGCTCCGTCTCTGGGCTGGGACCCGGACCGGGCCTCGGGGGCTTGGGTCCTGGTTGGTGTGTTGCCGGGGTTGTGGGCGGGTGGGTGCATGGGGGCCCAGCCCTGGAGCAGGGTGCCGCCGGTGCGTCGAGCCACCTGGGGGGCTCTTCAACTGGTGGGGGAGATTGTCACATCTTGCAGGAGCTTTCCTCTCCTCAGGAGCTGCCTCTGCAGGAGGGGGAGATACAGGAGAGGTGGAGGAAGATCTCAGCCTGGGTGTTTATTGTCTTATGTAGTCTGGAAGATGAGTGGATGGTGGGGTGGGTGCAGTTTTCTCTGTGGTGGGGTTGGGTGGACTGTCCCAGGCTCTGTGGGGCCGGGCGGCGCTGCTGCACTGGGCCCGGTCTGGATGGGCCTGGGCCCCCTTTCCCTGGCGGGTCACGGAGTATGGGGGTGCCTCCTGGGGTCAGCGGGGGAGCTGGCCCCAGGGAGGGGTCACTTGCCCCTCCCTTCCTTCCCTCCCCATCTCCAGCTGCCTCCCTCTTCCCGCTCCACCACAACCACCCACACATGCAGGGCCTTGGAGTAGGGGTATGTCACCAGGGTGCAGAGGAGGCTACCCCCCCCCCACGGAGTCCAAAGTACCATCAGGGTGTACACCTCACCCCTGGCATCGTTGCCCACCTCTCAATTTTAAATACACGTAGACATTGAGGGCTAGCAGGAGGGACCATGCGCTTACCTGCTGCTCTCTGGCAGGTAGCTCCAAGCCCTCCTGGGTTTTAAATGCACCTTAGAACACACATGCATCAACATTACAATGAGCGGGTGGAGGGAGGTTTGGAGTCTTCTCTCACCCCCGTTCTCTGCGACCTGCTGGAGCAGGGGGGCTAGGACTAGGAGGAGGAGTTGGCCGTCCGACTGCGGTCTGGAGTGTGGAGCCTTCCTACTGCTGCGGAGTCGGGGCGGTCTGCCTCTCCCCACCGCAGGGAAAAGGGAAACACCACCTGGGTCTGGGTGCAGTTCCCCCCTCCAGGGGCGGGGGCACCTAGACCCGGTTTGTAGAGTACGCTTGGGGAGTGTGATCGTGTGTACAACGTCTCTTCATGTCTGTCTCCACGTTGGTTGAGTGTGGAGTAAGTGCATATGAGAGCATGAGGGTGGGAATGGATGTTTGTATCTGTGTGTGCCTGTATTTCTGTGTCTATATGTCAGGTTGGGTGTCAGGCGCCACCTCTCTGGGGACATCTCAGGCCCTCCAAGGTTTGGAGGCCTATCTCCCCCTACCACCACTTCCCCTGCCAGTGGCGGACTCCCTCAGACATCGGTGCGTTGGTGGTTCTTTGTGTCCGGAGATGGGCGTCCAGGTACACACCGGCTCACTCCTTGGCGGCCGCTTATCGGGGCCTGGAGCCTGGGGCTCGCTCGGGCCACTTCGGAGGTGGGGTGCCCCCGGCCTCTCGGCCTGGGGCTCGGTCACTCAGGCGCAGCTGGCTGCCGGCGGAGCTCACGGGCGCGTCACTGCAACTCCCCCTGGCTTCTGCTCCGCGGCTGCTGAGTGAGCCCTCATCTGGGACTCTCCTCAGCTCTTTCTGGGACAGTGGCGCAGCTGCCCCTCTGTTGGTCTTCCTTGGTCTCTTGTGTTCTGGGGGCCTCTGGATGTCTGGAGTTTTGATCTCCTCCATACCTGCTTCATGCCCTGGAGGACGGGGCTGTGGCCCCCCCCACACCCTCTAGCAGATCATTACATGAAGGAACCTTTTAAAAAAAAAACAAACAAGTGCGTCCATGCTCACAGGTGTACACACGGGTGATCACACCCACAAACTACACCCTTTTTGGCTCCTACCTCAAAGCACACTGTGTTCTGTTGATCTTACGTGCTGCACAATAATGTTTAATATTTAGTATTTACTGTCATATTCCCATATATCATTGTGATGTTGTTTATTCTATTACTCTTGTTCTCTTCTGCTTGCTTTCTTTTTTCTTTCTCAGCAGGTGATCCAGGTGATTGATATATGCATTTTTTTTTCTCTGCCCGTTCTGTTGGTTTTTGGTTTTTGCCCTTCTCCCCCGTCCCTCTTCTCAGCTGTTTCTCTTTCCCTCTCTCTTTCTCCCCTTCTTTCCCCCAGTCAAGTCTGTCCCGTATTCATTAAGTGAAAATAAAATAAACAATAAAAGGTGAATCAAATGGACCATTACGGCAAGGCTGGGATGGTCAGTTTGGTAAAGTAATTCTGATTGGCAAAAGAGCCAAACGGGACAGGCAAAAAAAAAAGAAAAAAAAAAAAAAACAACTAATGGACACCAAGCTGCTGAGAGAGCACGGTACTCTGAGATACACCTCATCAACGGCAACAGCAGCGGCGTCTCACCAGTGCGACTTGCATAACAGGTGCCACCAGTCCCTCGTCAGACAGAAAAATAAATGGGACAGATGGTGCTAAGAGAGGGGGTTTGTTTCATGTAATATCAGAGGGATGTGGGGTTTTTTGGTGGTAACTTAACACCAAACAAAAGGACAATGTGCATGGAACAGATTTCCCTGGAATGACATAGCCATCTAGAGTTTAATGTGTCTATAAATAAGAATAGATGAATAAGGATGATAATATTGGGCTGCATGAATGTGTACTGTAGGGCAGAGAAGACAAATGGTAAAGGGCATCAGAAGCACCTGCCTCCGATTATTCTGGCTCAATCAACTGGGACACGCTGAAGTAGAGCAGAAGATAATTGCAGGTCAAACTACACTTTGGGAAAAGAACAACTTGAATGTGTGGGATACATACAGGTGCATGAATGGGATTCATTTGTCATCACTAGTCTTTGTGGGCATACGTTGGGGGCCGCAGAAAATAGACCTGAAGGCTGGTTGGAAAACTAAACTGTTTTGGCTCATGCGCCATGTGGTTTTTCATTCAGGTGAGTGGGCACCATCCAGTGTTATTTATTTCCCATAATGCACCCACAGTGACACTAAATTTTTTGTGTTCAAGATAGTCGGACAGCAGCCCCCAGGCTCAATTATAGAGCACCATTCTTAAAGCAGCTCAAATATCATTTTAAATTTGCTGACAAATGCCAAAATGTCTAACCTGTAAAAGCCTAAACAGCTATTAGATACATGTATTTGATGCAAGATGCATCTTGTCATCTTGGGTCATCTGCTGGGTTCGCAGCCTTTGTGCGCTTTCATAGCGATCTAGCTGAACAGGGAGCCGCTCGAGCTCAGCTGGGATCCTATATTACACGGCACTCCAGCTCCACATTCTAGGAGCTGTCCAAATTGTTTGGGAAAATTGCTACCAGTATTAAAGGCAGCGAGCCTGCTTTACTTTGTTGTAAACATAAAATAGTGTCAAATCAAGAGCTTTCTCCTGCAAGCGTGGCGAGCGGGGCTGCATTTCTTGCGTGGTGTGCAGGTGTGTGGTGCTGTAAACATGTAATCTGTGCTCAGGGGGCCATGTCTGAAGTAGACTAATCAGAGAGAAGATGGGACTTTAACAGCAGGTGTAAATCAGCAATGATTTTCCTTTGTATTTTTTTCCCCCCTCTTTTCTCACCCTCTCTCAGTTTCTCTCTGCGCATGAATGAGCTCACCATTAAGCGAAACAATGCTAATGGATAATGGTCTGTGGCTTCTGTGCTGCCCTCCCTGGGCTCCTTCTCTATGGATTTTAGCTTCCATGTCCTTCGTATCCAATTTCCTATCCATATAGATTGTCCTTCTTTTTGTTGATGATTTAACAAAGGTCAAGAAGTCTCATCATAGCTTGGTTCGTGTCCAATCTCAGGATCACTGCAAGACTGCCATACAGGCTGTGTTTCTCTTAGTTTAACAGACCGACAGAAGGACAGTCATGCTGCGCTCATGTCTACCCTCTAGTGCAAAATGTTTTCTGTAACGGAAAAAGAAAACATTGATTTTTCTGCAGAAGGACACAAAGAGCAACTTTGACTTTTCAAGCCAATGGTGGGAGGTGTGAAAGGCTCAGTTATGAGTGTTGTTCCAACATCACGCCTCTCAGTTTGCCACCAAGGTCAAGGAAACTGTTTGGAAACTGGAGCAACAGATTAAACTCCCTCACCATGATTTGTATGTCTGTAGAGAAGCTGTGATGTCATGCTGAGCAAACAAACAAAAAAAAAGGGTTGACAACCTTTTCACGAGAGGGCTTGAAGAAGAAGAAGAATGAGGTGATGGTTTTACACTTGCTGTCACCATTTCACCATGTCACCATCCTCTGCTAAACTGAACACAGCCGGTCCGTTCATTCGAACGGGTTCAGAGCAGCAGCTCTGAACCCAGAGCTGCAGCGAAGTTCACCTGCAGATAAGGTGAACTTCGCTCAACTTCTGTCCAGATGCAATGTGATAACGTTCCTATTAAAGTGTTATTTTCCGTTTCCGATAGTAGTCTTCCGTTTCACTACTATCACAGGCTGATTCTTTTCAAGAATGTATGTAGATCAGGAGTGTCAAAGATAAGGCCTTGTAGCCGGAATCAGCTGGGTAAAGAGTCCAATCCTGCCCGACTGCATGGCTTGGGTGAAGAATGGCATAGATTTTGGCTTTTTAATGATGTTGTCTTAAGTGTTATAGCATTTGCTACATTCATACTACATCAAAGTACTATTCATTACTAATAGAAAACCAAATGACAGAAAAGTTCCTGTTTTTACTCTACCTACCTTAGAAATATAAAGCAGAGAAAGTTTTTCAGTAAGAAAAATAAACTTTGTTTTATAATTACAAGACAGTCTGGGCAACGAGCTACAATAACCTTTTCTGCACTTTATACTTTTTTTCCCTTCCAGTTCATGCCCAGTTATGTAGCACCAAATCACAACAAGAGTTGCCTCAAGGTACTTTATATTGTACGGTAAACATCCTACAATAATACAAAGAAAACTCCAACAATCAGATGACCCCCTATAAACAAGGACTTTAACAGGAAGAAACCTCTGGGAGAACCAGGCTCAGGGAGGACGGTTCTGCTGTGACTGGTTGGGGGTGAGGGCAGGAAGTCAGGACAAAAGACATGCTGTGGAAGAGAGACAGAGATTAATAACAAGTATGATTAAATGCAGAGTGGTGTTTAAACACATAGTGAGTGAAGAAGAAACACTCATTGCATCATGGGAAGCCCCGCAGCAGTCTAGGCCCATTGCAGCAAAACTAAGGGAGGATTCAGGTCACCTAATCCAGGCCTAACTATATGCCTTTAAAAAAGGGAATGTTTTAAAGTTTTATGAACGTTTAGAATTTTAATAAAGCAGTACTTTTTTTATCGTGTAGAAAAACTTCGACGTGTGATTGAAATTGCACTTCTTTTTCTTACATTACGATATCTCAGGGTTCAAATGTGTGGTTAAACTTCTTTACACTGACATAAAGGGGACTTTGACTGGTTACCCCTTGAGGTGAAGGTTGTTGTGATTTGATAGATTACAAATGAAACTGACTGGAACTGATGTGGCCACCTGGAGATCAAAGGCCTGTATTTGGCCCACAATGTAGGATCAGTTTTACATCCCTGATATCAATATTGAAATTAATTATGCAAAAGGGAGCATAAAGGTTTATACTAACTGCTTGTAAATTTTCTTGTTTTTAGAAAAAAAAGTCATGATCATGACAAAATACCGAGTTAAGTGCAGTAAGTATAAGAGCGCTACAATATAATAAACCTAAGAAACAGCC
The DNA here is from genome assembly GCF_057382095.1 of Aulonocara sp. 'chitande type north' Nkhata Bay. NCBI lineage: Eukaryota > Metazoa > Chordata > Actinopteri > Cichliformes > Cichlidae > Aulonocara > Aulonocara sp. 'chitande type north' Nkhata Bay. Next base: position 13,203,538 of record NC_141357.1, read on the forward strand.
ACGCATTCTGGTCCATTATACTGTGTTTACCGTGGAGAGAGTGAAAGTCATGAATCGTGATCAGTGGTATTTGTATACTGTCGGGTATAGTAGACAAACCCATTCCAATGCAGCATATAAAGGAGTGTCTGCTGAGCTGCAGGCTAGGCCTGGCTTGCCACATGGAGGAGCAGGAATAATAAGAAGTGAGATTGAAGGTCATTAAGGGCACACAGATTTGTTTGTTGCACAATTGTGGCTGATACGCACATATATATATATATATATATATATATATATATATATATATATATATATATACACACACACACACACACATATATGACGAGCCTATGTAAAATTTTTATTTAGCCCCTAAGGGTAAATAATAAGGCAGTGAGCTCACTGCGTATAGAGAGGAACATATGCAATAATATGCTTATAGCTGCTCGTATGACACAAATACTGAAAAGCAGACACAGCCACAGCGCATAAACATGTATATAAAGTACGTTGTAGACAAAAACACAGACCAGGATCTTTGAGCAGATGTTCTGTGGTTGTAGTGATCAGATGGACACTGTTTTATCTGTCCTGGAGACAGCATAACGGTTGTAGGATGCTTGAGTAAATCTGGCTTCTGCCATCTGTCCCAGTGACTCCCTGTACACAGACTGGATCTCACAACACGATACAAACAATCAGAAGGGCCCTTTGACGGGACGAAATCTTTGTGAAAGTGCCATGTCAGCAAAGACTGAGAATGTTCCAGGTTTTTAGAGTGAGAAAGAACTAATTTCAGTGCTATCTGAAATCATTCCTACCACTCTTATGAAACTTACTTAAAGATCAAGCTACAGTTCAACTCAGCAGAAACGCTGAAAACATGGATTAACGACTAGTCTAGTTTTGATTTTAAATTACTTTCTTATATGTTTTTGTTTGCATTTGTCAGTGACTCTTCTCATGAATCCCAATTAGCTAGTGGAGGCCTCAGGAAGTAATTTCTCCAAGTAGTGGTAAAAAAAAACCAAAACAGTTGTTGTGTTGTTTCCACTTACATTTTTAAAAATGTTTTTGCCAGATTGAAGGAGAAAGACGTATCCTTTTTTACCGTTTCCTTTTCTTAACCGTTCTTTAAAGGCCTATAAACGAAACTCTGTAGAAAAAAATTGCGAGTCCAGTTACACATTACACCTACACAAGCTGCTGGGCCACAGAAACCCATACCCCGAAGCATCTGGTGCACCGTTTTTGTGCTGATGTTAATGCCAGAGGACGTCTGAACGCCTCAGCACTCGGCGACCCTGCTCTATGACTTCATGTAGTCTTCCACTTCATGGCTGAGATGCAGGGGTTCCTAAACTTGTCCACTTTGCAGTAATACTGCTTACAGCCGATGGTGGAATATGCAGGGGGAAAGAAATATTTAAAATATTAAATATGATAAACTTGCAGCAGCAGCAGCCTTTTACAGTACTACACTCGAATTTAGTGAGCTCTTTAGAACGATCCATTCTATCACAAGGAATGAAGACTGCAGGGCTGGGTGCTTGATTTTACACACCTGTAATCATGTAGAAAATGTATAGAAAACAACAAAATTTAAAGATTCAGAGTATTGGGGCAGCTGATTACAATTACAGCTGATGAAATATGTGTAAGAAAAAGCTTTTTTTTCAAATTTTACCTTGTCAGAGCAACAAAATCAGTTTTATAATATAATGGTTCTCTATGGTATTGTTGTTAATAGTGATGGTGAAACAGCGTGAAAAACTGAACACTGAAACCAGGGGATCTTTTTTCCTAACAGTGTCAGACCTGTGATGAGAGAATTATTATAATAATAAAAATATATTTTATTTGTGGGCACCTTTCACAACACCCACAGACTCCTTGCAAGGAGTTAAATACCAAAATCACAACTAATTTGAAAAACTTGCAGACAACCACAATTAGTTTCATGTAATGTTGTTTCTTTGTAAAAGCTTAAAAAGCGCTTATGAGAAGAGTCTCAGGGAAGAAACTGAAACGTCCAGTGCAGGGGATCTCAGTCTAATTTATTTAAACTACAAATCAGGAAGAGCCAGCTCTTTGCACCATTTGACTGAGACAAAATTCAGCTTGCAGCCAGCAGCCTCTCCTGCAGGCATCTTGTTCATGACCTTTCAAATGATTGCTGATTAAGAGCACTCAGCCGCCTCCAATGGGGGAGATGAGTGAAGCGAGGAGAGCAGAGGAGAGGTGGAGGAGGGCTGCCCTGTCTAAACAACTGTGTGTAGTGAGATTTTAATTCAGTGTTTACAGTCTTTTCTATCAGCTGAACACACAAACACACACACACACTGCTGAGATAGAAAGTTATCAGTCTGTCAGTTAGTGTTTTTTCAGTAAACACGCACACTGTTAGACTTTTCATCGCCACTTTACGGTAACATACTGGCGTCACTGTTGCCAGCGTCATACCGTGACGCCGTGTTACGGTAGCTTACCGTTCTGCAGGATGATACCGTTTTTTGCTGGTGTGGTATAATACTCTTGGACAAATTATGGTAACGCACAGTAGCCTTTTTTACGGTATCTGTCGTTGTGTCGTAAATTACGTCAACAAAGTAACATCATACTGTGATTAAGAAATTGGTATACTACCGTTTATTCACGGTATGTCACTGTAAGCCCGCTGCAAGGTAATACACTGCAATATATTAACCAGTAACTTACCGTTATCACGCATCATCAGTACCAAAAATATTCATCTCTGCTAGAGGATACAGTGTCCCAACAGGCGGTCATTTACTGTTTAACAGGTCGTAATTTACCGTAATTTCAGTTAACAGTAACATACTGTAAGAGACTGGAGGGTTCCAAAAAAACACACACACACAAAATATAATTCATGTGCTTTACACCACTTTATTTCAATTCAGATTTTTCCCTGCTGAAATACACATTTCCAAAATCAAAAACTGAAAAGAACTGAAAACATATTTTCATTGAGGAAGCACTTGTTTTTACTAAACCATGTAATCCATTATTTGCTCAGATGGTTGTACAAACAATAACGATATTATGTCATATCCATATCATGGCAGACAACATATGCTCAAGTGTTGGGTTTTCTTAGTTATATTTTGTAGGGTCTTAAACCTACAATGTGAAGTGCCTTGGCATTCATTTTGTTGGCACCATGCAAAAAAACTGAATTGTAATGAATATAATATCAAGCCCCACACTTCTGCCTTTATATACACTTTATATACACACCAAAATACTGGCTCACCACCAAATCAATGCACAAAACAGGGTCCACAAGGACATGGATGAGCGTGTGTGGTGTGAAGGAACTTGAGTGACCTGCACTGAACCCTGATCTTGCTTTGTGGACTGAGTTCATTGATTTGTAGGGTGAGCCAATACATGTGACAATTAAAGTGTAAGTAGCTGAAATAATTTTTAACAAATGGGTAAAAGAAGGAAAAAAAATCAAAACTATTGCACTCAAAAAACCTATTGGACAGAGACAGCATCTTGCAAGATGGCAAGAGGGCTTGTCTTCATTGTTGCTCGTCTTGTGTAAATGTCCAGAAAGCATGGGCCATGGATCATCTGTGGAGACATGGGTAACAGCACATTGGTCACTTAAATTATACATGAAATTCACTAAAAATGGCAAAAACAGTTACCTAATTTGAAGTTCTCCACTCAAATTCAGTAAGCCGCTGGAGGAAAGTTGTGACATGAGGGTTAATGTGAACAACCTTTCGCTTCACAGTGGTCCCAGTCCTTCTGCTTGTCCCAACCTTGGAGGTACATTTGGCCGTGTGACCCTTGTGGTAACTGGATAAATTATTAAAACTATTAAACAATAAAAAAAAAAGATAGTCCAAGCATTAGCGCTTGGTGTTACAAGACGTCCAGGGGATGTGGTGCAGTAACAAAAAAGTGTCCAGGTTGAAAAAGGAAAAGACAGTAAGGCAACCTGGAAATTACACTGTATTTTTTAAGTTAAACTAGGTGGTCTAGCTGCTTTTCCTATCAAAAGAAAGAAACACAACAAAAGCTAGACGCTGCTCTTTTAAACAGGAAGAGCAAGTCACGAATAGTTAAATGATCAACACCCTCCTCACAAGCTCCAACACAGAGCCTCTCTGGCCCTGGAGCCCTTCTCTCTCTGGCCTCGGGTGAGCAGAGTCAGCTTCACAGACGCCTGTCACCCAAAGCTAGAAAGACAAAATCACAACAGGCCCTGATAGAGCCGTAACACTGACCATCTTTACAAACACTGTATTTGTTATAATTACTTTTAATAAATAAATTATGCATAATTATTGTATGGATTATGGTCAATTGCAATGTGAATACATTTTGATTAAAATGGAAAATGGCCTAAACATATGACAAATGAATTAACTTGTCAGTTGATGTTAGGGTGAGATCCATTCATGCGTCCATTCACCTCTGCTTGTCCTTGTTAGGGTGAGCTGCTCAGTGGAAACATATTACAGCTGCTGTCTATTATCTTCATAAATTATTGATCATGTGGTGCTTAGTTCTGGCCACCTGACAATGTCAAAGCATCATCATTAATCCCCATAATCGTACAGAGCACTCTGATCTTGGATTTAACTGACGTCGCATCCAAGGCAGGCTTCTCGAATTAGTACATCTCTAGTGTATGGACCTGTATGAACTTTCTCTACATAGGAAAAAGCTGCTATAACATGATTGAAAACAGGGTTTTATTTAAGATATATTTCCACTCCAACTTTGTTTTTTTAAGAAGATATAAAGCTTCTCATGTTTTAATCCTGGTTATTTTCTCCCTTGCTTAAAGCAGAGTTTTTAGCCACAACACTTGACACATCTTGACCTCCGTGTCTTTTAGTGTTGCGAGGCTGAAAGAGTTCATCTCTCTCTTTTTTTGTAATGTTAACTAATGACTACTTTCATTTCCAAAATATCACTCCCAAACAAAGCAAAGGCTATGTTTTCATAATGGGGGAAAGAAAAAGACCTCTAGGGTTTAAACCAAAGTTCCACTTCTGTGGATAAAGAATATTGTGTACCCAGCAAATGTTTACTGAAACATGAAAGCACATTGCTGGGTCGTATCAGATGGGGAAAAAATGAAGAGGAAAAAAAACCAACAACCAAAGGAAAGACGCTGGATGTTTGATGAAGCATTGATGAGAGGGTGAGAAAGAGAGAATGAGTCAGCAGCAGCTTGCCCGCACTCTTCCTCTCTACGGACAGATGCTTTCCTAAGATTAATATTCCCACTCAGGGTTTATTCGCCTGTGTTATCCCCACACTCACCAGGTGATTTCACGCTTCGTGAGCATCCAAAAAGCCCCCTTTTCTCTGCAGCCGGGAGTCCAGCCTGTCACCGATTTTAATAAATGATATTGATAAACCGCTCTCGTGGCTCCGAGCGTAACGGGAGTCTAAACTTAGCCCGTCGAGGAGCGAGCATTGATCTGACTGTTTACGCACACCCCCGTGCCATTCACAGCGTTTCTTCATCAATTATTAAGCTTCGGAAATCTTTACAACTAATGCCTTTTTCAGATCAGTCATAATTAACTCGTGGCCAGTTGTGGGCACCTTATTCTGTATGAAAGGCACCGGCAGTCATTACAGCCAGCTCCGTTCACTGTGCCCTTAATTGATCACAGATTTAATAGGTGGCAATGAATTATAAATCACTGATTCCACTGATGTCTCACAGAGGCGTGTGGTGTCCTTTTTTCTCAGTCCACAGGTAGTTGAATGGACTTCAGACAGTCCAAGATATTGATCTGTGGGAGGTAATTTCATAGCATATGCATGGTTGACCAAATGTCAGAGTTGTGGCTGTGTGTGCGTCTTGTGTTACATGCTTAAGAATATGTGAGGATCAGCATGTGGAAGATGTGTGCAAGTCATTACCTCTTATTATTTGAGACCGGACCTTTAAATCCTCAGACATAAATGCATCTGATAATTATATCTGAATCCAGACCCCTTTCTCACACACGACAAATCTTTTTGTTTTGTGCCACTTGAAGCTGCATTAAATCTTTCAGTGTAGAGAAACTGAACCGTTAACAACCACGGTGAAGGCATCAGCATCAATCAAACGTACATTTTCAGTGCTAGTATCTGTATGGCACTGGAAGTATGGCATCAATCGACTCCTAGCACATCTTTAGACAAGATTTTTTGGGAAGCTTCATTTACGCAATGCAGTATCCTGACTTTACACATAACAACAATTTGGTGTTTTGGTTTTTTAAACCTCTGTTAAGTACGTCCTAATGATCCAGCACTCCAGTACTGGACAGTAATGATCTCCATCGGTGCCACATTTTTATCATGTTTAGCAGCTGATGATTTACAGTCCCTTAATTAAACAAACCCTGCCTTCTTTTACTGGCCTTATTAAACATGACAAATGACACAGACAGCATAGTTAACCTTTGAAAGATATCTTTTTTTGGCTCCTTTTACTAAACTCTCCCATAATTATGGCACTGTCTTGACCTTTAATGACTCTGTTACCAGTAAGAAACAGTAATTGAATTGTTGAGTCAAAGCATCTGGTAGTCCATTTGTTCTCGGTGGTAATTGTAAATGTTAGCTGAGGTCTGCTTTGGTGTTGGCAGGGTTTCTTCGTGGCTGCTGACGCACATGCCTAACAGCAACGTTGACTAAACAGATCGGCATCCCTCTGTGACCGCTGCACGCTTGTTAAATGACATATTAAAAATTCATTTTAAAAAATCACATTTCTTTGTTTTTTTCACTGGTGTTGATTTAGATCAATGTTTTTCACGCTGTAGTTGTTTAGTTAGTTTGGAACATTTAGGTGGAAAATCCCAAACCAAAGCACTTTTTTACTTTTCTTGTACTCTTGTTACAATGCAATATCTCATACTGTATTTGGGTGTTTCATTCATCATCAAACAACTGTTTGTTTTTGAGGCGAACACTTAGAAACTGAACAGTGACATGCTTGAGCTGTCAGTGTTCATGAAAAAAGTACAGCTTATATCATGGCTCACTGCCACATGCATAGACTTCCTATAAACTCGGCAAGAGAGTGTACTGTAACTATACAATATAGTTACAGCTGCTAGCTTATTCACAGAGAGGCACCACCAGGGGGGTTTCCTGGTGACCAGGAAGGCACTAAACTATGGTGTGATAGTTTTAGTCTTTTCATTAAAACATCATTTTGTTAATTAAGAATTAGAGGATCTTTTAGTTTTAGTTTTAACTAGTTTTAGTTTAGGCAACTGATTATCATAGTTATTGGACTAAATCTAAAGTTGATTCAGTGTTTTTACCAGCGAGAGTTGCTCCACACAGTTTACAGAGCGTCTTAATTTTCTTTAACATGAAATGCCAAATGTGTCCTCTCACGCTTTTTGTCATTTTGTCCCTTTTTCGTGAGGAACACGGAGCATCCGAGAAAAACTTGTTAGTTATCGTCTTGTTTTTGTCAGAAAAAAAGTTTGCTGACAAAAACTAGATGGTGAAAATTATTGGTCGCCGCTTTACAACATGGTAATCACAATCAGCACAGTGATTTTCTAAATACTGACTTTATGCTCAAACTGCACACCACATGCCTACCAGTGGTGTGAACTGATTGCTTGCGTGTGAATGTTAGAAATGTTAAAAAGCCACTTCTCTGCTCCGTGAAGAAGATTAGGGTGGACAGACACTAATCAACTGCCAAGAGAGACCAAAGTGATGGACAGAGAGAGGTTTACATTCAGAGTAGGAGGTGGCAGCAAGATCGTGGACAGAGAAGCAGATGGGGAAATAGGGAGAGAGAGGAGGAGGAAATATAAATTGAGTCTTTGGTTCAATTTGTCTCTTATATTTTCAATGATTTTGTTTTTAATTTTTTGCTGCTTTGAGATTTGTCACACGTAGATTGGACTACATTTAAAAACTGCTGATTTTCCATCATCTTAATCTTAATGTATGCAATTTAGATTATTATGCATTAAATACAACTTACTATATTATTCACCAGCTGGCCTGTCACTGACTTGGCTCAAACAAAGCTGCAGCTAGCCCAAACCTGCCGGCATCCTCCCAGCAGTAGACCGGAACCACAATCTGTCACCTCCACCTGCACTTACTGTAGTACAGTGCAGCCCTGTGCAGCACACAGCCTCCCCTGGCATCTTTCATGTCTCCCCACCCTTCATTAATTCCTCATACAACCTTTAGTGCACCATTTCCACAGGTTTTCCCTGAAACTGTTCAGCATCGACATCGACTTCCAATTCTTTTGCCACATTCCTCTATATGTAGACAAATCTACTTTGATTGACCTAATTCTAACAAATGTCCCTCATAAGTTTCTGTCTCTAGGCGTGTTTTGTAATGATTTAAGTGATCATTGTGTAGTTGCTACCAGTAGGAACACTAAAATCCCTAAATGTAAACCGCGTATCATCTATAAAAGAAATTTTAAAATATTTAATGAGCAAGCGTTTCATTATGACTTGTCTATGGTAAATTGGGAAAACTTGAGTCTGATACCAGACATCCATCTGGCTTGGGCTTATTTTAAAGAAATTTTTATGAAGATTTTAAATAAGCATGCACCTGCCAAAAAATTTAGGGTCAAGGGACGGGAGAACCCTTGGTTTTCATCGGAATTATCAGAGTCCATCCATCAGCGTAACGTGGCATGGGCAAAAGCTAGGAAAAACGATTCCCTGACTGACTGGTTAGACTTCAGGAAATTAAGAAACAAATGCACGACACTTATCAAGAAGGCTAAGTCAGAATATTATTTATCTGTTACTACAGAAAACCTCAATAACCCTCAGAAATTTTGGAAAGTAATTAAGTCCTTATCTATAAATAAAATATCACAGGCTCTTCCAAAATTCATTTTAAAAAATTCTGTCCCAGTTTATGACAGAACTGAGGTCTTAAACAGCTTTAACAAGCACTTTGTAGCTACTGGTTTTTTATTTAACTCTGTTGGAGCAGCCCCCATGATTCCCTGCACAGAACCCCAAACATATATTGGGGAGCTTTTTGATTTTTCTCCTTTTTCTGTCCAGGAAGTGCATAAAGCTCTTAAAGCCTTAGATCACAGGAAACCCCCAGGGCCAGACTTAATAGAGCCCTATTTTCTGAAAATAGCAGCTGATTACATTGCACAACCTCTTACGATCCTTTTTAATCTTTCAATCCAAAATAAAGAAATTCCACTTGTTTGGAAGTCTGCTTTTGTTACGCCAATATTAAAAGGAGGCGACCCGGCCATTTTGACTAATTACAGGCCAATATCAAACTTGTGTGTTTTGGCAAAAGTCCTTGAGTCTCTCGTCAGTGAGCAATTAAAAGAGTTCTTGTACTCTAATGAAGTTCTTTCAAAACTACAATCTGGGTTCAGAAAACAGCATAGTGCTGTCACGGCTGCCACAAAAGTGATAAATGACATACTTGTTGCTCTTGATAAAAAACAGCACTGTGCTTCTCTCTTTATCGACCTGTCAAAAGCTTTCGACACTGTGGATCACGCCATTTTAAAGCATAGGCTTCTTTCTTTGGGGCTGTCTAGACATGTTGTCTCCTGGTTTACTAATTATTTGAGTGACAGGACTCAATGCATTAAATGTGAAAATCTGTGCTCAGAACTTTTGAATATTCACACTGGGGTGCCACAGGGTTCAATTTTAGGACCTCTGCTGTTCATCATGTATATAAATGATTTGGGACAAAATGTGTCCAATGCTAGTATGCATTTTTATGCTGATGACACAGTTATTTATTCCTTTGGCTCAAACTTTGAAAAGGCAATAGAATCGTTGCAGAAAGCTTTTGACGTGGTTCAGCACACACTTCTGGAGCTGAAATTGGTTCTCAATGCTGAAAAGACAAAGCTAATGTTGTTTTCAAACATGAAGAGATTTCCTCAAACTGTCCCCTTGGTGTCCACTCTTGAGGGAAACCTCATAGAAGTGGTGCATACGTATAAATATCTTGGCTTTTTAATTGATGATTCTCTGACCTTTAAACCTCACATAGACAATCTTGTGAAAAAACTCAAACTAAAATTGGGATTTTTGTTTCGAAACAAATTTTGCTTTTCTTTTGAGACAAAAAAGCGTCTTGTAAATGCTACATTTTTATCTGTTTTAGATTATGGTGATCTGCTGTACATGAATGCTTCCGCCCAGTGTCTTCATAAGATTGACTCAGTTTATCATGCCTCCTTACGGTTTATTACAAACTGTAGGGCCTTGACCCATTGTTGTGATCTGTACGCTCGAGTGGGATGGCCTTCGTTGTCCTCCAGGAGGTTTGCTCACTGGTGCATCTTTATTTATAAGGCCCTGCTTGGACAAATGCCCACCTACATTTGCGATCTGCTCACACGGAGAAGTACTGTTTCTTACAGCCTGCGTTCAAGCGATCTTTTATTGCTCAATGTTCCATTTGCCAGAACTGAACTGGGAAAGAGGGCTTTTACTTATGCTGCCCCTTTCACATGGAACATGATGCAAAAAGACTGGAAGATAGCAGATCTTATTTCATTAAATGCTTTTAAGTCCAGATTGAGAGAGCCAGAGAAAAATGTTTTTAAAATGTAAGTGTTATTTATAATATGTATGTAACTTTGTAATTTCAACGTGTTGTCGCCTCTTGGCCAGGACTCCCTTGCAAAAGAGGTTTTTAATCTCAATGGGACTTTTCCTGGTTAAATAAAGGTTAATAATAATAAAAAAAAATGTAGTAAGTAAGAGCTTTAAAATACATGCATACAATATCTTGACTGAATTTTAAGTTTATAATGAAAGTCCCAAAATGTGTGGTCTCAGTTCTATAATTAAGATCGATGACGTGACTGTGGCACTCACTTGACACCACTGGGGTCTACCAGCTCTCATGATTCTGGCCCAAAACATGACTCCACCACCTGCTTACTGACGTCGCAGCCTTGTTGGGACATGGGGACCATCCACTCACCAGTAAACAAGGCTGTTTGAAAATTAATCTTCATGTATTCCTGGGCCCACTGCAACTGTTTCTTCTTGTAAGTATTGGTTAGAGGTGGCCGAATGGCAGCTTTATACACGAATGCAAGCCTTTTGAGGTTCCTACCCTTTGAGGTTCGTGGGACTCCAGAGGCACTAGCAGCTTCAAATACCTGTTTGCTGCTTTTTAATGGCATTTTAGCAGCTGCTCTCTTAATCCAATGAATTTGTCTGGCAGAAACCTCATTATGCCTTTATCTGCACAAACCTGTCTGTGCTCTGAATCAGCCACAAATTTCTTCACAGTATGATGATCACGCTTAAGTTTTTGTGAAATATCTGTTTTCATAGCAAGCCATTGCACTATTTGACACTTTTATGCAGCAAAGAAGTAATCTTTCTTTTCCATATTGCTTGAAACCTGTGGCAAGCTTCTTAAGTAGTTTTGCTTTAATTGGGCTCACCTGGGAAACTAATTATTATTATTATCAGTGATCCAAAGAGCCCTGAGGCACAATACCATCCATGAGTTTAATGCAGAATAGTTTGAAACTTGGTGAATGGCTTGAATGTTGGAATTGACCAGCAAATAATAAACATTTCAAACAATCAGTCTTTATTTTTTCCAGGCTCATAGTTCATAGAAATGAAGCAAATTTCCGTCCATTAAGATCTCGTTCTCAAACGTGTTTGGCCTCCAAAAAAATTTATACATTTAACATTTTACTTCCACTGAGTAATCTCTGTCTACTGACCTTATTACAGACAGTAAGATTATTATCTGACAGTTTCAACTCTGAAAAGCTTTGATGTTTGTCCTTCTTGGTTCTACAAAATATTACAGCGCTGTTACAGGCATATCTGACCTCATGCTACACATAAGTAGAACATACATGTGAAGGAGCTGCTGGAGACCACACCATCATCTGCATACATAATATGGTTCACTAAAATATTACAGCCTCTCAATTTCTTTGTCAAGCCATTAACATGACCGATAACATTTTCACCGTCAAAGTGTTTTAGTGTGCAGCCCATGTGACACTAATTGAACATTTATTTTCAGTCCATAAAAGTGTACTAAAAATATTTTTTATTGTATTTCATTATTTGTTTAACGTATTTTGAATGATACTGCATGTACGTTGAAATGACCACTCACCGTTGACACTGAAAAGCAGATGCAGCGACCCTCCCCATCGTTGACCTTTTCATGCGATTATTATGATCAGGTTCCATAATCATAATTTCATTTTGTGATGAGAACACAGGTGGAAAGAAAGATGGATGGAAAGGTTGAACGTAATTAAATATGGAGTAGCTGAAGTGAGTGGGTACTGCGATTACTCCTATTAGCAAGGTCATTATCTTCAATTGCTTCCAAGAACTGATTGTCAGTGAATTCTGTTTCTTGTTCTGTCTTCCAGCATGTTTGTGTTTTAAAGGAAGAACTTACTCAAAGACACGTCCAGATGTATTCAGCAGCTGTGAGTGGCTGTGATGGGGATGGAGTGCTGTACGGCTGACTGACCTAGCCCACTTAGCAAGAAAGAGCCCATGTTCAGTTTCCTGGTCTAAGCACAACCTTGATGCAGGAGGGAACCTAAAGAAATCACCCCTGGGTCAAAACTTCATGTTGATTTGCTGAAAGGGAAAAACTGAGCAGCTTTTCTCCTTTTGTGGTCATGACCTGTCAGGGAACTGAAGCCCTGCATGGATACCACTGTCATCACCCACACCATCACCGTCATCATGCTATTTAAAGACTTAATTCTCTATTCCAGTATTGCTGCCGATACTGCTTGGTCATAGACAAGTTAGTATAAATATCTTATCAATGGAGAACAGTTCTAGGAAACCAAATGAGCGTTATTGATTAGTCTAACAGTTGAATTTTATGAAAGTGTATCATTTGATCTATTAAATGTTGAAAAATAGTTTGTCTCCCTCCTGTTTAAGGTGATGTCTACAGATGCTTTGTTCAGCCAACAGGAAAGCAGACAATTCTCTGGTAGGAGGAGCTAACAACTGCTTAGCCCGTTATTTTCTGTCAATTTTTTCGACAAATTGATTCATTGTTTCAGCTGTAATTTGATTGTTTCATTCAAAAAGCACTCTAATGATTTTCCTTTAGTGAGTAGATGATCAGGGCAGGGAAGGAAGCTCACTCGTCAACAGATTTTGCCCTGTGCCTCTTTATTTAGCTAAAGAAAGCCACAATACCTGAATATGTATCAAGTAACCCTGTCGGAAAAAAGAAAAAAAGAATGAACTTTAAATCCAAAAGATGCTGAAAATTAAAGTAGTTTTTTTCTCTCATGAATCTGCAGTAGGATATGAGCCCTGGGAGTGTGGGACCTTAGAAATGTAGAAGGTAGTGGGGATGCAGAAGCTAATACATGGAAACTAGAAGCTGTAGTGTTAGTAGCACATAGAGGGATTGATGAGTTGAGGTGGGATTTAAACACTCCAAATAGATAGATGAGTGTCAAGTGTGCGAGTTGATTAGCAGAAAGGTTGGACCCATGCCCAGACGGACATTCACAGAAAGATGGACAGGAAAACAGACCAGAGAAAAACAATAAGGATGAGATCCTGCTAAAAGAAACATAAGGGCAGTGAAGGTGACCGCTCATTAGGATTGGGCGATTTGCTCCGTAGCCCAATCGTCCTATAGGCCCCCTGTGGCATTGCTGATGATTGATAACATTGCCGCCAGGAAGCAGAGGAGCCTACCATTATGGTAGCAACATCCAGTCAGTGTAATGTATGATGTGTGGCTCAACAAAACACAGCTTGGTGAAAGCGAAATATCCACACTAGGTTGTTCACACTACAAATAAAATGTGACAGCAAACTCGCTCTAGTATGAACGGTTCACGCCCCTCAAAAGAAGACGTCACACATAACGCGCTCTGTTTACGTGCTCTGTTTACAAGCTCTGTTTATGGAAGTAAAAATGGCAGCTGCAGAGCAACTACTAGGTGTTGTTGCAGCAGTCTATCAATTTCTCCCCATATGCTAATAATAATGTATACTTTATTCATCCCCATGGGGAAATCACTCTCTCTGCATGTGCCCCATTCACTCAGCGAAGCAGCAGGCAGCCACTAAGTAGCAGGGAACAGTATCTTGCTTAGGGATAGCTCAGGGTAGCCATTCAGTGGATTCGAACCCCCGACTTTCTGAGCATGGGGCGACCACTCTACCTACTGAGCTATCCCTGCCCTTTAATAAAGTCCAAAACCTCAGTTTCTAATAAAGTTTTTATCTGTCTTGTGTGAAACTTGTATGAAAAGCATACAGGAGTGAAAGCAGATATAAGATCCCTTGAAAGATTATATAAATGAAACTTGTATGTTTTGGATACTTCCTAAAACAATATATGAAAGTAATGAGAAAGTGGCTACTTTCATGAGTAAATCATATAAGCCGTATATGATTCACTATATGAAGTAAGCCAAATCTTATGCAAGTCTTTTATAAGTTTTTTCTATTTCTTTTCTTTTGGGTTGACTCGCTCCGTCTCCAGTTTCCGCCACCATGCTTTCTCGTTTGTCTTCTCTGGCACTGTTAATTGGCGTCTGTCTTGTGTCAGTGACTTAAAAGACAGATTTAATGCGACATGACCATTCGAACAGCAGTCGCTTTCTAAAACATCAGATATGTATCGGATTCAGTACCACATACGAAAGTGACCCAGGTTGGATTTGAAAATATCAGATTTATGCTGTTCACACTGTCATACCACGATCGGATATGAGTCGCATAGGGTCAAAAAAGTCGGATTTGATGCGCTTTCGCCTGCAGTGTGAATGTAGCCTTAGTCAACATGGTAAGTGATCGTAAGTGACCAGGTATCAGGTGAACAGCAATAACGTTATTAAGTCATGACATTTACAGCACTTATATTTTTTTAATATACTCCCGATTCAGACTTCTGAGGACAATCTTTGTAGACCCTACGACAAAACTCATGTAAGTGGCCGACGTCGTTGCCTGTATTTATGCTTGTGCTGGCATTAGTGTAGTTACTACTGTGTAGATTTCCCCATGAAGCATAAATCATAAAGGCATACAAATATACTAACTTCACTGTCCCTCCTTACACAAAGGTACATTTTTCACCAACATACTTTACCGGTGGGGATAAATGTCAAGGAGACGCACAAAGGTGGTCACATCAGTCAGTTCAGCGGTCATTAATGTCTTCCTGTTTTTTCTCCCATTTGATGATAGTAATGATGCATCACTGTAGTTGCTCCACACATACATGGTTATATGTCGGTTTTATGTGGAAGGTGCAAAATGAAACTATATATCCCTTATTATGAATCTGAATATGAAGATAACTTAATGCATCACTGGGGAAGTGGGATCAAATTTGCTTCAATTGGCCAGCTACAGCCATTAACTTTGACCATCATCAATCCCTGACATCACTGTCCATCAGCAAAACCCCGCTGTTCATGTGGAATAATAATAAAAGTGAAAAAAGGGATTTATTGATTTGATTGTATGAGCATATAGCGGCTCAGTTTTAAGATGAAATGGAGCAGTTAATTTAGTTTTACTGAAAAAAGTACAGATATTTAATTTGAAGAAGGTGCTGTTATTTGGATTTTAACAGGTTCTGTTTCAGTGTTTATTAACTGAGGATTAGCGGCCAGTCCTGCCCAATTTTGCTTGACATAGAAAGCATGACTGCTGTTTTTTTTTCTTGCATGTTCTGCAATAATCTGTGATCCAGACTTCAAAGCAGAGGTACAAAAAGTCCACGCACGAACTGTGGGTAGAATTCAATGCCACTTCCAAGCTCATTTCTATTCTGATAAGGCTTTTTTACGTATTTACTGACTGAACGTTCACCGTGAACCCACAGGCACCCCCCTCACAAGTTCACGGTTGAATTCTTCGCACTCCTGATGTTCTAAAAATACCTTTTTAACGTCACAACTGCTCAGATTCATCATCGCATCTTCTCCTCTCACGTGAGATATTTCTGTCACTAAATTAAAAATACCCCTGCTGTGGCAGGCTTTTGACAGAGGGCATGTACTCCAGCTGATTCTTATCTAATTTGGTTTTTACTTTGGGCCTTTGTCAGATGTCTGCCCTCTGTAGATGAGAGCAGCCTGCACTTTCATCTCCACTTTAGTTGTTCTTCCGTCTGTTATTTTAAGAAAGTGTGCAATGGATTAGTTCACCCCCCTGAAAAGCCTTTGGATTAAGAGGTGTGGAGGATGATGGAGAAGATGATGAAGGGTGGAGAGTCAGAAGGGGAATGAGAAAGAGGAAGTGGTGTAAAGAAAAAGGGAAAACATTAACAGCGCAAAGACATCTTTCCTGTTGGTGTTGGGTAGTCAACATCTGTGAAGCTTCAGGTGCAACAGTTTGTGTTGTGTGCTGTTACGTGTTGTTTGTCATATTTCTGCTGGCTCCTCTGGAAAACGCTAAAACTGACTCGCTGTTGCTATGCGACTGTTTAAAACTGTTTCAAGCCAGTTTTGAACCCCAGCGATCCTTGCTGGAAAAATTCAATGCTGAAATCTTCAAAACCATCAGTACCCTGCATGCTGAGGCTGAATGTTAAATGTGTGAATACCAAATAGTGCTGTCAAGATACTTTGACTTTCTATTACAAACAAAGAAGAAAGAAAATTACCAGCTTTTTAGTGCAGGGTCATTCCATATACAGTCAATCCAATCTAGAAAAAGTTCCCACATCTTCAAAATCAGCTGGGGATTTTGGTACAATAACTTTTGGACATTTAATGAAGCCATGTGAAATTTACTTTCATATAACGAATGAAAAAATGGTTTCAAACCCAAATATAAAATGCAGAACTTGTGAACACGACTTTCCCTTCCATAAGCTACATTAAATGCAGCATGACAGAGAAAACCACACAACCTCTCCAAACATTCATCACCAAACCTTTCACAATTCAATGATATTTCCATTTAATTTTACAGGGGCAATGTAATATTTCCAGTACAGAGAATCAGGTTTGTGTATCATTTTTAGGCCTAGACTATGTTAAAACAAAATACACACACAATACTGGATTGGTCCAATAATTTACACTAGGGCTGCAGCTATTGATTATTTTAGTAACTGAGTAAGCTATTGATTATTCCATCAATTGTTTAAATATTCAGATAGGAAATACTTTTGTCTTATTAATGAATGAAGAATGAACTGGTTCTAATTTTCGCAATGTTTTAAAGTTTAACTTCACATCTGTCAGAATAAACCTAAACCCTTTGTGTGTATATTGAAATTACCTGAAATTACCTTTAAAGAAAACACTTTCTCAAATGCAAAAATATATCAATAATCTCAAGTACAGTAAAAGGTCAAATCAGATTAGATAAGATATACATATAATCTAAATAAGGCATAAAAAATGTATCTTTAATCTGTCTTTATGGGAGGCTTTGTGATTTAATAGGAGACAGGTTTTTGGCGTAGACATTAATGTTAATATTAATAATAATTCACAACCCTCAGGTTAGTGGCTAATAGTTTGATGGCCCATGTACATTCTTGTTGGCTTTTGAAATTAATGTGGTCTAGCACATCCCGTGCCCCCCTTTAGACTCACCCCTGTTTGCTGCAGGTATTGCTTCCATGTAAAATACACCTGACCCATCCTTCACATTTGGGGAAATGAAGGATGCATTTGTCGGCTGCATTTGGAGCAGCCTTTGAAGTGGGACAGCCTTCGTCGCCTGGCTGTGATGTAATCGGCCTTCAAATGTGGCCTCAGAATTGGGACACAGCTAGTGTTCATCAGTTAACTGGAAAAAGGTATTGCTACAGTTAGCTACAAATCTCTCCTTTACTGGTATGCTATAAAATGACAACAGGTTGATTTCAGTGACAATGCTAAGCTGGCTGGTTCTGATATATTAATCCCAATAACTATTTAAAATATGGTTTTACAGTCACTGGTTAACGCTACATCTGCTAGTTTCGACATTCCTCGATCCTGCTAGCTATGCTAACAAGACAACTGCCCCAACTCTGACTTCAGGTTCGATCACCTGACAGCAAACACAACTGGACAAGCTAGGACAACTAAGTTAACTAATTTTAAATATTACAATAAACTCTATGAAATATGATTCCAGTAGAAGTTATGTAATTTAAGTTTTTTTGTGATAGTCCAAGCAATAAAAGAAGGTCAGGCACAGGTTACAGTCCAAAAAAAGGTTTTTTATTTCACCCAAATACAAACTTGGTTAAATTATACAAAAAAATCTCAACCTTGGGCCCATAAAGGAGGTCAAAGCAACCAAACTCTAGTTAAAAGCTAGCACAAAACAATACTACTACTACTAACTCTAACAAACTGATGTATCTAAAGGGGAAATTTAAATAGTAGCTGATTAGTCCACAAAGTCGTAAAAAAAGGGGTAGAACACACAAAAACCGGACTGAAACTAACATAACAAATTACATTCCCCCCATGATCCAGAGTTGTGGTATGACCCAATTAGCAGGTCTCCATATAGGCTTGCTCCGCCCTTTTTCCCACTTCTTAGCTCATCAACCAAAGGACCTGGAGCAGCTGCCACTGAGGTAACTCCGAAAACAAAGAAAGATTAAATCATACGCCCAACTGTGTAAACTAAAATGTCCGTACTTATTTTAGAATACAGTATAATATGATTGTATAAGTAAATTAAATCTAAACCGAAACCAACCCTTTCTTACTCTGTAAATTAAATACTATATTTAAAGAAAGATAAATCTAAGTGTAGTGTTATGTGTAAGTAGCACTGAGATGTTTGATAGATATTACCCAATATGTGTGGCTGTAACTGCAGCCATCACAGTCTCTCCCAATTAAGGCCAAACTAACAGCACTGATCTATTTGGTGTTAAATTTAATAATAATTATTAGGGATGGGTATCGTTTAGGTTTTATCCGATACCGGTGCCAAACCGGTACTTTTGAAACGGTGCCGGTGCTTAAACGGTGCTCAAACCGGTGCTTAAAGAATGGAGAACACAAAATTGGTCCAAAACCCTCTCATGTTCAGCTGTTTTTTTTTTGTAAAAAGATAACAATGTTAGCTTTTTCTGCAGCTATAGGGGATTTATGGCATCACTCTTGGCTGGAAGCAGTGCTTAAACAATGGAAAAGATAACAAAAGCATTTGTGAAGATTCGATGTTTTCAGTTTCGTTGCAACTGTCTTAAATTCAGTTGTGTAACTGTTAGATGCTGCTGCCTCTGCCAAAACAAGGTTTATACTTCTAAACAGGGTTCAACAAATCTCAGAATTACACCCTTGACTATAGAAAGATTTACTGCCCTTTGATCACCTACTACTGTTGTGTTAGTTTTAGAGAGATGAAGAAAATCTCAAGCAAAAGGCCTGGGTAAGCTCAGATGAGCCAGTGTGTATGATGTGCTGTCCAACCACTTCTAGAGATAAGTGTTCATACTTTCTCACAGTGGTTACTCTTTAAGATGGAGCAAAAAGTCCGGGATCACAAGGAGCGGTGTGATTGAATTGTACAAATGGTGCACATGTTTAGGCAAGCTCTTCACAAAGCTATTTATGTTGCAGTCAGTAGTTCTAACAAAATATGATCAAAGATGGTGTGCGCAGAATGAGAAAAGAGAGCTCTGAAGAAAAGTTCCGACCCTTCACATCGCAGCACACAAGGCCCACTGGTGCATTGAAGGGATGGAGAAAGTTTTTGGATATTAAAGGAAGTCCTGAGAAGGAAGAAGTCTTCACGAGGAGAGAGTGTGTGCGCGTGTTTGCTTGCATGTGTGTTAGCGAGTCTGGATTCAACAGTATGATGATTTTAGTGGCTGCAGTGTGTGGTGTCGTTGAATTGCAGTGCTGACTGGTCTTTTTATTATTGTGGAGGCTTATTTTCACATTCGTAGTCAAAGTCGCTGCATTGAACTTATTCTGGGTGAGATGGGCAAGTAGTGGTGGTTGTAGCTAGGGAAGTAGTACAGGTCATCTGCTAATCAGGAGGTTGGAGGGTTGATCCCTGCCTGCTCCAGTCTCCAGTTTGGATGCATAAGTATCCTTGGGCAAGTGATACCCAAGTAGCCCTCCAGTGCATTGATCGGAGTATGAATGGGTGAATGATACATGTTGCATAAAGCACTTTAAGTGCTTAGAGTATGAAAAAAGCTAATCTAAGAACCAGTTCATTTACTAAAACAGAACTATTGAATCTAACGCGTTGTTTGCCAAACTTATAGTTTCTAAATGATCTAACTCTTATTAAATTATTTTAGGTGTCCTGCACAATTCCGAGGTGTTCTATGGTTCTACTACACCTATTGAGAACACAATATTAGACACTCTAAGCTGAGGCTTAAAACCTGCCATCAAAGACGGCAGACAGAAAAGTTCTAATCTACATGACAGTAAACGCAGCATTTCATAAAAATCGCATGCTTTGCTGTGACACCAGAATGCTTCTTTCTTCTTAAATCTGATATTAAATCTATATTTAGAAAGTGCAGGTGATGGCGGGGAGTAGTGTAGTGATATTCTATGTGGGTCACCTTTTAAGGTCACTCATGCACACCGCCCAACAGCAAAGTCTTAGATGACGTGGGAGTTTCTGTTCTGCTGAAAACCAAGATACTCTTCGACACTATCCTCCATACTTGATAACACAGAGCTGCACTGGAAATGCATGAAAATATTCTGCATGCTTTGTTTTACTACACACAGAATAATGAAACTCTAAAGCCCGACTGATGATGGGATTTGTTTGTTTTTTTTAATTTACATTATTTGCAGTTATTCTGTTGACCTGTGAGCTGCATGGGTTTCCCTTATGTGTTTTGCTTTGCCTGTCTCTTTGCAGAATTGTTTGTTTATTTGAAAAGATTCAGGGAGGACAAACTGCTTTTCAACAGAAGAGAAGCATGAAATTAGCTGGTACCGTACATAACCAGGGAGGGCATTAACAGTTGGTGAGAAGTGCTGGCTAATGCAGGACTGTTGCTATTTATATCAGAATGTGGAAGAAGCTTTGGATGGAAGCTGGCTGAGCAAGACAAGTTTATAGGCACTATCTATATGTCTTCATTAATTTTGAATGCAGAAAAGTATGGATGGGAAAACTTCATTTGAAACACTGAATACTTTATCATGTGGGTTTTTTCTTATTTTCTGTATGCTGCATGGCCAAGACTGCTACTACAGAAATTAGGCTTTGATATTGTTAGAGCTGAATGAAAGCAAAGGGTAGAGACACAGACTAATTGCGGGATGCTGATAACAGCATAAGATGTATTTTCTTTGAGCACAAAAGCATTCCCTTTGGTAAAAATGCTCCTTTGAGCAGAGTGAAGGAGCCCAACTCTTTAGTCACCATACAAATCTACAACAGAATCGTCTTTTCTCCTCCTCTCTTGCTCTAACACGCAGACAAACACATGGTATAGTGTCAAATTAAAGGACCAACCCTTGACCTTACGGTGATGAGATCTACTCTAAGGGAGCATTTTGCTGGGTTTGCCCCTTCAGAGATCAGGATCACTTGCAAATCAATGCAAAATAGTTGTGAGTGATCACCTTTACCCTACGATGAAACATTTCTATCTCGATGTTTTCTTCCGGGATGATGGTGCTACCCACCTAAAGAGCATGAATGGTAACAGTGTGGTTTGCTGACTAGTAAAAGTCATTATGTTTCAACACACATGAGAGCTGTGAGGAAGCCAGAAAAAAAAAAGAAAAAAAAAACTGGATGAGGGAATCCTTTGGAAGTGTGGTGTTCCTTCCTTCCAGTTCGAAAGACTTGCAGAATTGGTGTCAAGGTAGATTTAAGCATTTATGACGGCACCCAGTGGCCCAGAACCTTACTGAAACTCTTAATGCTGGGTTTTTCTGGAACTTGTCACTCCTTTGCATCTCATCAGGACACCTGCTGTCTCAGATCTTTCATATCCACCACTTTCTTCACTTTTTCTCTCCTTTCCAGCAACATTATTCTCACTGCAATAACAGAACTGAAGGTCATGGTTCTTTCACTCCCTAGTCTGGCTTTTGGTGACCTCCTTGGATCAAAGGGTGGAACATTAGTTGATGTCAGATACAGATATATATGTATTCAATAGTTCTCTCAGTTGGCAACTACCATGTGATGTGTGTGTTTGTGGTATAGATTCTGCCCCGTGTGTCATAACAGGCTTAAAGCTACAACCTTTTTGAAATGTGTAAAGGATCAAACGCCTGTTTAAAGTGCTCCTAATGACAAGCCCTCTAAGAATTATAGCCAGCTCTGCAGTTTCTTCCAGCTCTGCAGATTCATTTAACATTTTCCACTGTTTTGGATTTGCTGCCAGCAGCTTTAGGCTACTATTTTGGTTCACTCTCCTGGTGCTCATCAGCATAATTCCCAGATGCACTGGCAGCTGTCTTCCAACAAACAAGCTCTGTCAAATGACACACTACCTGCACAGTAACAAACAGCCACAAAGTGAAGCATCCGGTTAAAAGGAGACTGCTTCTCTCTGGGGTTAATTGAGATAAAGCTAAAAGTGCTGAATTTTTCATTTAACATGAACCAGAGCTCCCAGGGGAATGCTTGTTGCCCCTTGCCTGCTGAATGTGTAAACTGTCTGGGCACCTGGCTCGCCATTTTGACATTTCGGGATAATAAGTCAAAAAATTGTGCCTGCTGTTGGCTGGGATGCTCGCAAGTGTCAAAAATAATTACCGCCAGTAATCAAAAGCAGACAAAACAATTACACGCTTTAAGTTTAACAAGCTCGATGTGCTCGTGCATGGACGCGCGCGCGCTCTATCCGTGTCAAATGCCCTTGCCTGCGTCGTGCACCTCGTTACGTTTGATCCACGGGCTCCTGCGCTTCCACACGGCACAGACGCGCAGAGCGGACAGGCAAGCGCTGCTGCTGCTCATTCTGCTGCTGATTCCACGGGGGGAGGGGGGGCTCGTCACAGTCCCCATCCAGTCACGCTGAAACGGTGTGGGATTCCTTCACTCCTCGATCAGGGATGCGCATCTGGACCGGAGAGTGTCCAGGGGACAATTACGCGTCAAAGCGCTCCACTGTACCTCTTCTTGTCATCCTGCCCCCGCAGAGGAAATAAACACGTCGTCTGAGGACAGTTTGGCTGTTTTCTTTTTCTTTCTTTTTTTAATACAATGGCAGGCGCAAAGTGCCTTCTGAAGACGCCGAGGTAAGACGTCTTAATTATAGTAGCTTTAAAGAAAAATAACACATCGACGACCACATATTCCAAAACGAAATCTGTCTGTGCAGCAACTGATTTGAGAGCATGTTGTTCAGACTTTGTGGTGTTTTTCTTTCACTCGAGTGGAACTTTAATGTTTTTTAGGGGGGCTTCGCACAGAATTTTAATGTGATATTTTCGGATATGGTGTTTTAGGTAGTTTAAGTCTACCTACAACATGTGCCAGTGCGGCGTGTAATTTGTTGTATAGGCTCCAGGTGTACAACGTGGGGATTTCAGTGCTGTGCAGAGTGCTTGTTTACTGTGAGGGGGAAAAACGCACTAAATCCATGCAGTGTGACACCAGAGCTGCTTTCAGAGAAGGCTATTGGCTATTGCCAGTGCTCTGCCGTTAATAAGGTGTTTTACCCAGCCTGGCTTAGTTGATAGAAATGTCTGACAGTGGCAGCAGTCACGTTTCCAAATTTATTTATTTTTTTGCCCCTTCTTGGTAAGTTTTAGTCTTCTGCTTCATGTAGTCGAAGGTGAAATTGAAGGCTCGTGCAGTCTATAGATCTTAATTTGCCACGCTGGTTATTTTTAGTTGTGGAATCTCAAAGATAACGTCAAAAGTTACCAGCTTGTGGACCAGTAAACTGGCCCGCTCATCCCTGAGCATGAAATCCTCAATCGTACAAGCTTTCATAGTGAATTACAGCAGCAGACCCGGGGAGGGTGACGTGTCTAAAAACCAGACATTGCAGGGGGTTAATTGTGTCCTCACTTCAGGCTGATGCCTGTTGGTTACCTCGGGCCCGGGAGCACTTGAGCGCACATAACTGTCAGTCATCACAGTGTCGTGATGGAGAGGTCGTTAGGTGCAAAGATTAGAAAGCAGGTCGCGCGTGACAAATCATTTCCCCTCGTCTTCAGTTTTCTGTGATAAACGCTCATCGTGTGCATGAAAACCACCAACAAACCGCTTTATGGCGTTTTTCCATTTTCGTTTCTTTCCCTTTAAAAGCGTTTTCCCGCGTCCATTTTTCACCCTGCATCCATCTAGTTTTGTGCAAGCATCCGACAAATTCACCGCAGAATCATTTTGTGTGTGTGTGTGTGTGTGTGTGTGTGTGTGTGTGTGTGTGTGTGTGTGTGTGTGTGTGTGTAATGGGTGTTTTGATGTGCGCCTTGCAGACACAGCAGCCTATTTAAAGCACGTCATATCCACTTATCTCCAGTACATTATTTTTTATCTTATTTTGTTTTTTTCCTAGTGGTTCAGGACATTCACAGCAAACTCATTTTTCTGGTGACAGTTTATTTACATCAGACATGTTCATTAACTGCAAACGGATACAGTTGTGTGATTCCCCCGGGAAGAGGGGGGGGGACTTTGGAAACAGAATGCTTTTAATTTGCTTTGAAATATGTGGATTATAGAAAAAAACAGCTGTTCCTATTTAAATATGCACCCCCAGCCTCTTCATTTTCCAAATTGATCCTCATAAATGCCATTCCGGATAAGCTTCGATTTGGCTTATCTCAGTGAAAGCATGCATAGAGGATAATGACGCCTTTCTGAGATTTTGGAGTTTGCGGTGTTTCGTCTCGTTGTGCACTCTGACAGGTACCCGTCACTACAGTTTGTCCAATAATTTTGTCCTGCGCTCCAAATAAAGGTCACATGTTGTGATCCTTTCCTGCTGCTGCTTTCCAAGTCAAATTTTTGGATCTGGCACAGAAGCTCTGATGTTTGGACGGTGCACTGCCATTGCTCCATGCTTGTTTGATATTAGTTTATTTCAGATAATGGAAACCACTTTAGAGTCTTGTGAATAGCATGAAAGCCTCCTGCTAAAAGCAACAAAGGTTTGGCTTTACATTTATGCAGAATGTATTTGTATATCTCATTCTGGGGGAGAAGACCACTTTTTTTTTTTTACTTAACAAATGATGCGATAAAAGGGGTCTTGACATCCACAGACAATAAATAAATAATAAATCAACTTCAGTTATTCATTAGAAATGTCACTTTGGTTGGATATAAACTGTTACATTTTCTTGACTGTAGGATCAGGGCTCAGGCATGGGTAATGGCTTTGATCCTGTCTCGTTGGGTTATGAAGGGTCGAGCTGAAGTGAATGAAGTATTCGGTGCAGAATATTGAAATGCATCTCCCGTCTGACAATAACTGTTTGCTTAATTCAACAGATGAGTGTCCCAGCTTTACAGTTTGAGCAAATGTGACAGTCAATGGGCCGCTCCAGTAAGCCCAGATAACCGCTCTTTACCGATTCCAGATTTTTTTTTAAAAAAGGGAAGTCTTTGACGAGAACTCGCTCTGACAAAGTCAACTCTGTGCCCTTTTGCCTTGCAGTAACTTCCAGTCGTCTGCCATGTTTGAAGGCTCAGAGTCTATCGAGGTGGAGGGAGGCAGCACAGAGAGCGCAGTGCCATCGTCCATCAGCGCCTGTAAGAAGGTAAGACTGGGTGTTCAAAACCTGTCTTGGTCATAGCATCTTGGATATAACAGGATGGGGGGGGGGGGGTTGCTTGTTTCTCAGCTCATGTTTCTGTGCACCTGTCTGTCATATTTGCCTTTCCATCAGTCTATATGTTTCTAGCAGTGCCAGAAATGTTCATTTCCTCCTCCTGGGTGCCAGTGACGCTCAGGGGTTGTGTAATAAGAGGAACAGTCAGGCCCCCCGGGTCAGCCCAGTAGATTTATCACATCCCAGTGCCACAGAGACAGGACGAGAAATAATACAGATCAGTGGGCTGAGGTGGTGGCTTAGATTGAATTTCCTTTCAAAGTGTGTGTACCGTAGATCTTTTGGGTGTGTGTGCCTGACTGTACATTATGTATGTGTGCTGGTGGAGTCTAATTAGCCTACTGCTCATGTTCTTAACTGACTTCCACCAAAGTGTCCTGTACAGACAGAAGGTGATATCTATCTTATAATTGGGCCTCTGGCTCCGCTGACCTGTGGCAGCAGCCTTCGATATTATCGCTCTCGGTGAGATCAGCTGACCCTGCGTCACTTTTACCTGGCTGAAGGCCTGCACAGATGGCCTGTTCCAGAGGGTGCAAGCATGTGGGGACATGGTTTGTCACTAAAAATACATAGTGAGAATGAACAACGCAGTCACGTGTCACAATAATTGCACAAGAATGCTATTAATGGATAAAATGTGATTTTAACCTTTTATCTGCTGCACTTGAGTAGTACAAAACAATCTTCTTTTACAAATGAAAGATCACAGATGCATTTAATGAGGTCAATACCAATTACTGTCATAAGAGGATCACTGATTTTTGCAACTGAGAGGTTATTAAAACAGCTTGGCCAGCAGTTACAACACACTAGATTATTACGGAGAAGAACATTATAAATAACCAGCTGCGTGATTTTACGTTTCATCCTAGGGTTTCATGAAAATATCACCTAAGGGAGGACACTATCTGTGACTGCTTAGTTGACAGATTTCTGATGCCTAGCTGCGGACACTTAAACTGAAATAAATGTCCTAGAGAAAGGTCAATTGATCCCATCCTCCTGAAGGGAAAGCAGAGTGGCAGATGAAAGTGGATGGGTGACTCAGAAAGTGTGTGTGTGGTGGTGGGGGGGGTGGGTGTCATTCGCTGTGTGCGTTGGTGCATCTGAGTAGAGTTCATCTGTATGCTTCAGGTTCTGTGCAGTAACAGTGTGCTGGACTCATCGGAGTACTGGCTGAGGAATGAAAAGGCTCTGTGCAGACTGGGCCTGCTGGATGACGACATGGAGGGCGGCTGCACCATGGTGAGTAGCATACGTGTTGGCAACAAAGTCTGACCACATCGGCTCTAGTGTTCAGTCTTTATGTTCAGCGATGGAAAGGAAACGGTTTGAAATTTAAGGCAGGAACGATGTGAAGGCCCATCTTCAGTCTGCTTCCACTGAGCGTGTCTTTAAAAACAGATATTTTACAGCAGGCTCGTGGTAGCTTCTTGTTGCTATTTAACTGAAAGGTTTTGCTCATAATCTACTCAGAAACTTTGAGTAGATACAAACTGCAGCTCTATTCAGCTTTCTGCTTTTGAAAGCTCACTTTAACGAGCAGGGTCTTTGATAATCATTTATCACTTTCAGTGACGTTACGTCTGTCGCGTGAACACTTTTCGCACGTCATTTCAATTTGCTGTTTTGTTCACTTTGTGAAATTGTAAATTAACAGAGTGCAAACACTGAGTGGAAGCCTTTTATTTTCCTTAGCGTCACTCTGTCTTATGAATTGTAAATTCAGTATGAATTACATTCAGGATTTGCATCTGTCAGGGGTAAAAGGCACTTGGTTCTTGTTCGGGAATGGCCGGTGTTTGATCCTTCAAGCATATCAGTTCAATTTTACACCATCGTTGAAATGTGACATAAACTAGATCAACGCTCTTAATAAAATGCTTTACCCCGGAGTCTCACAATCTTTAATGTAGGTGGGACTCATTAAGGAAAGTAGCTGAAGTACACAATCTGTTCTCTCTAATAACACCAGCTGTTTCTCAATAAGAATGGCATATTCTTTCACGCTGTCACAGCCTAATAATAAGTCTACATTCAAGCCCCTCCGGGATAAAATTAAATTTCTTACCTTCAGCTGCAGATTATCTTTTGACTCCCTGCTTCTTGACTTTTTCTTTAAAAAAAAAAAAATCCCATTTATATGTAATCTACACATATTTACCAGGAGAATCCAAGCAACACTTCTAAATCACCGGTCACATCTTGCAGCCTCATCTCATTGACTGCAGGACCAGCTCTATGGACCAAAAGCTGCTTTGCTTTCCACGTCTACAAGTTCTAATGATTCTGTCAGTTTATAGCACGCAGGTCATCTGCAGCGAGTTGTCATTATGTTTTTATACATGATGCACACATTCAATGTCATTTTCTGTCTGAATGGTACTGCATCCCACAATCACATAAACAGACAGTTCCCTTGTGCAAAGTTGATGTTGGATTGCACCGATTTGTGAATAACAAAGCCAATATTTACGGGATTGACTGTCCAACATGCTCTGTCCACTGAATATTTCCAGTAGTTTTTGAAGTGGAATTTAATTTCCTGAAGTGCATTTTCTGATGTGAGGAAGGGCAGTCGTAGAAAATATCCCAAACTGATTCTCCCCAAATCATCCAGATTGTAGGTGTAAATGTTCTTAATGGTTAACATGATAAGCACTACATCACCATGTTAGAATCACTGATAATTATTATTATTATTTTATTATCGCCATGCTAAACTGCAGTGTCACAGACCTGCCGTGGATTTTTATTGTTTTATTGCTACTTCTGTTGCTCTCAGTTCACAGCACATTTTTGAGGTTAGCGTTGGGGGTTAAAGTGGGATTTGACAGGTGTGTCTGCAGTGAAACACAACAAACAGTAACAGGGTTTTCAAGCCTTAGCTAACCAGTGCCATTGAACTTACTGCAGTTTATCCTCGCTACTGAATCAATACACGAGCAAGAGTTACTTTTAATTTCTATAATTATCTCTGTCACAGGCTAAGATGGTCAGTTTTATGTAGCTAATGTAAGTGGCAGTAATACACCACTTAATAAGCAATAAAGTGCTTGCACATTGTTTTCCCCCATCCATAAAAGATGCCTCGAGTGCTTGGTAATCATTACCAAGGTAACAGGAATAGCAGTAATTTAGCAAAGAGCACAGTTCTCACACTCATGTCACACTTCGTAAGTGTGAGCAGCTGCATGCTGAATTGAATGTTCCTGCAACCACCCGACATGAGCTGCATTCTTGTAGATGATGTGCACAAGCTTCGAACAACTGTGTTTTGTCAGTTTTCTATTTCACCGAGATCCCAACATTCCTGTGTTTCACATACTGATCCTGCATTTTTCATCAAAGCTGTTTAAGGTCGCCATCAATTTAAGCCAACTTGCTTCAGTTTGGTTGTCTTTCACAAACAAAACATTTGAACAGCAGTTGGTTAGGGTTTCAGAGCTGTGTCTCTGAGATGATCCTATTATCTACTGGGTTTTTTGAGTGTTTGCCTTATAGGAATTACTTAGACATACACTGACCCTTTTTTTTTTTTTTTTTTTTATTATTATCTTTGAGCATGTTTAATAATAAAAATAATCCAAAGTAACAGAGTTGCAAGATTACATAGGAAAAGAAAAAAGGACGAGATGAAAACATGTCTACTTTAAGTTTAATAGATTTATAGAGGGCTGATGATCTGTACATCGCTCAAAATGCACCTGTTATCCACTGGTTGCGCAACCATGAAAAAATAAGTACATGCATACAGTTTTCATAGGAGTTAAAAGGACAAGTGGCAGCCACTTTCTGCTAATCAGATGCACTTGAATCATCAGCAAGTGTGCGCACCTCTATCAAATCAGAAAGATTGGCAGTTTCTTGGTCTGTAGCATCAATCCAGACACAAACTGCAACACAAGACAATCCAGGGGTGGATGTCGCAGCAAATTCACCTTAAGGTCAGACGGTGTAATGCTCAGAGCAAGCGTAAAAAAACCCAAATGTGTTAAATATTAAAGTTCAAGACAGTACAATTAGAAAGACTGAACAAGAACGGCTTGTGCGGGAGGGTTGCCAGGAGAAAGTCTCTTCCTCTCCTAAAAGAAGATGGCAGCACAGCTTAGGTTTGCAAAGTCACATGTAAACTAAAGACCTCAGGAACAGTGTCTATTGGACAAACAAGATCAAAGTGGAAATGTTTGACCATAATGCAGAGCGCCATGCTTGGCAAAAACCAACCACAGCATATCATCACAAACATCTCATACCAGCTGTTAAGGTGGAGGGCTGATTATATTTTGCTGCCAAAGGATCTGGATACCGCAAAATTACTGACCCAACCATGAACTTTGTACAGCAGATATGTCTCTGCTAAGGTTCTGAGTCATCCAGGTCATTTTAGTCTAAGGAGGTTGGAAAGAAAATCAGAATCAGAATCAGAATGGGTTTATTGCCAGATGTTGAGGTTTACAACATTAGGAAATTGCTGCGGTGCTTCAGTGCAGATGTTAGATTTGTATTGTTGATTGTCATTTATGCTTAGAAATATTTACTTATATATGCTTAGAGTTTTGTAATTAGTTGTAGATTGGTAGAGGTTTTGATCCTTGATAGTCTGCAAACTTTGTGTGTATTAGACAGCACTTTGGGAGCATGAGAGGTCATACCGTGTCTTATTGTTTTATGGTAGGATTAACGTAGCTACGTCTGTTCTAGTCTAAGTGCTCTTTGTTTAGATGAACTGCAGGACTTCCTCACCGTGTTATCTAGGATGAACCATCTAGGGTGAGGGGGAGGCTACCCTCTTCCTGACCAAGGATGTTTGACCCTTTGATCAGCAGTCCACACACACACACACACACACACACACACACACACACACACACACACAGGCAAGGTACTCTTTGTTTGTATGTAGACATCGTATGTTAATGAACCTATGCATATTCATGTAACCTCAATAAAAGGACAGTGTATGGGAGAACGGACGAGAGCTACTGGGGTCAAGCGAAGGAACGGCGCTCTGTCTGGTTCTCTCCCGTGCACGAGTACCATGAAGAAGTTTGCCTACTTGCATCTTGCTTGCAGTGTAATTATATTGTCTTAACGTTCCAGCGAATAGGTTCAAGCTACAAACCTATCAGCAGACAATAAGAATTAAAGTGCTATGTAGAAAGAAAGATATGTGCATGAGATATACATGAGATATATACATGAGAATAAGAATTATGAGTGCTACGTAGAAAGATATATACATGAGTGCAGGTGGTGATCAGTGCCAAACATGAAATGATGCAGTGACACAGCGTAGGGTCATGTGTTAGTGGCGGGGACAATCATGTGGTTATTGTTCATGTGTCCAACAGCAGAGGGGAAGAAACTGTTCTTGTGGCGAGAGGTTCTGGTGCGAATGGACCGGAGCCTCCTGCCTGAGGGGAGCAGGTCAAACAGACTGTGTCCAGGGTGAGAAGGGTCAGCTGAGATCCGGGCTGCACGCCGCAGTGTCCTGGAGGTGTACAGGTCCTGCAGAGATGGGAGTCTGCAGCCAATCACCTTCTCAGCAGAGCGCACAACACGCTGCAGTCTCTGTTTGTCCCTGATAGTGGCTCCAGCGTACCACACGGTGATGGAGGAGGTGAGGATGGACTCGATGATTGCAGTGTAGAATTGCATCATCGTCCGTGTTGGCAGGTTGAATTTCTTCAGCTGCCTCAGGAAGTACATCCTCTGCTGGGCTTTCTTGATGACGGAGGTGATGGTGGGCTCCCACTTCAGGTCCTGGGTGATGGTGGTACCCAGGAAGCGGAATGAGTCCACAGAGGTGATGGGGGTGTCAGTCAGGATGATGGGGGGGAGTGGGGCTGTGTGCTTCCTGAAGTCCACAATAATCTCCACTGTCTTCTGGGCATTCAGCACCAGGTTGTTGTGGCTGCACCAAGACACCAGACGTTCAACCTCCCTCCTGTAGGCAGACTCGTCCCCGTCCGAGATGAGCCCAATGACGGTGGTGTCATCTGCGAACTTGATTAGCTTGACAGACTGGTGGGTGGAGGTGCAGCAGTTGGTGTACAGGGAGAAGAGCAGAGGAGAAAGAACACAGCCCTGAGGGGAGCCGGTGCTGATGGTCCGGGAGTCCGAGACATTCTTTCCCAGCCTCACGTGCTGCTTCCTGTCCGTCAGGAAGTCAGTGATCCACCGGCAGATGGGATCAGGCACATTCATCTGGGAAAGCTTGCCTCGGAGATGGTCTGGAAGGATGGTGTTGAAGGCAGAGCTGAAGTCCACAAACAGGATCCTGGCGTAGGTTCCTGGGGAGTCCAGATGCTGCAGGATGAAGTGTAGGGCCATGTTGATGGCGTCGTCTACAGACCTGTTGGCTCTATATGCAAACTGCAGGGGGTCCAGGAGGGGGGCCGTGAGGGTCTTGAGATGGGAGAGAACTAGGCGCTCAAATGACTTCATGACCACAGATGTCAGAGCCACGGGTCTGTAGTCATTTAGTCCAGTGATCCTAGGTTTCTTGGGGACAGGGATTATGGTAGAGGACTTGAAGCAGGCAGGCACATGACATGCCTGCAGTGAGGAGTTGAAGATGCCAGAAAACACTGGGGCCAGCTCGTTTGCACAGTGTCTGAGGGTGGCAGGAGACACACCGTCTGGGCCGGGAGCTTTCCGAGCATTCAGACTCCTAAACTGCTTCCTCACATCTGCTTCATGAATATGAAGAGTTGTGGTCGGAGGAGGTGGTGTGAAATCCTCTTTTGTGTGGGGTGAGGGGGCGGGTGTTGCAGGTGAACAGTTTGAAGGTGGTGATGGCTCTATGGAGGGGGGAGAGGTGGGGGAATGAGTGTCCAAAGTGCCTCTATTGTTGGGGTCGTTGGAGGTGTGAAGGCTGCCTGATGGCTCGTCAAAACGGCAGTAGAAGTCGTTAAGGGTGTTGGCTAAGAGCAAGTCATCAGTGGAGTGGGGGGTTTTAGGCTTGTAGTTTGTAATATTCCTAAAACCTTTCCACACAGAGGCCGAGTCATTCTCTGAGATCTGCTGCTGCATCTTCTCAGAGTGCTGATGTTTGGCAATGTCCACTTCTTTAGTGAACCTGTACTTGGCCTCTCTGTAGCAGTCCCTGTCTCCGCTTCTGAACGCCTTACTCTTTTCCAGCCACAGCTTTTTGAGTTTAGGAGTAAACCAGGGTTTGTCGTTGTTATAACTCACCCTGGTGCGTGATGGCACAATGCTGTCCTCACAGAAGTGGATATAGGAGGTGACAGTGTCCGTAAACTCGTCCAAGCTGTTAGAAGCAGCCTTCATTGTGTCCCAGTCTGTGGTCTCCAAACACGTGCAAAGCTCCTCCACAGCCTCGTTGCTCCACAGTTTTTTGGTCCTCACGACAGGTTTGGAGAACTTCAGCCTCTGTCTGTACGCGGGGATTAGGTGGATCATGACGTGGTCAGAAAGTCCGAGTGAAGCGCGCGGCACCGCGCGATAGGCCCCGCTGATCGTGCTGTAGCAGTGGTCCAATGTCCTCTCCTCTCTGGTCGGGCATTTAATATACTGCTTGTATTTCGGAAGCTCATGGCTCAGATTGGCTTTGTTAAAGTCCCCAAGAGCAATGATGAGAGAGTCCGGGTATGTCCGCTCCATGTGGAGAATCTGCTCTGCGAGTGCGCACTGAGCTGCTTGCGCATCTGCGTCTGGTGGGATGTAAACAGCGGCCAGGATGAATGAAGCAAACTCCCGCGGAGAATAAAACGGTTTGCAGTGAATAAAAAGATATTCCAGAGAGGGAGAGCAGTGCTGAGCAATCACTGTTACATCTGTGCACCAGCCACTATTGATGTAGAAGCAGACACCTCCACCTTTGGTTTTACCGGAGAGAGCGGCCTGCCGGTCCGCGCGCAGCAGATGAAAGCCCTCCAGCTTGAGCGCGCAGTCCGGGATGTCCTCACTGAGCCACGACTCCGTAAAACATAAGACACAGGAGGAGGCAAAGTCTCTGTTCATGCTTCTCATCAGGGCCAGTTCGTCTATCTTATTCCAGAGTGAGCGTACATTAGAAAGGAAGATCCCAGGAAGGGCCGTTCTCAGTCCGCGTCTCCTCAAACGCACGAGTACGCCGGCTCGCTTACCTCTCTTTCGACGTCTCACTTTCCTGATCAGAGTCAGCAGTAAATCTGGACTTAAGAGCTGAAAGGTCTTCAAGGAAACTTATCCAAGAAGCTTCTTCAGTTCTAAGAGCGATTGGTGGAGAGTCCCAGATTTTAAGCCCTATGGGAGTGTACCCAAGTGGGTCCCAAGAGGACCCCCTAATGATCCTCTACCTAGTCACACGAGCCAAGGTGTGAAAACGGGCGTGGGTCACAATCAGCCAAGGTTTCAGGTGAAACCTAGCCCCACCCTATCATGTGATTTTCTGAGGTCAAATGGCCCAAGTTGTGAGTGGGTGCTGAGGCTTCTGGGAAGGGATCTCAAAACTGGATTATAGATGGCAGACAGTTGGTGTCATAAGACACAGGCCTCTGTTCAAAGATGGTCATTCGCAGTGGACATAGATGGCTTCTTTCACTCTTCTCAGATGATTTGAAAGAGGAGTCTGGGAGCATCTGGGAAGTCCAGATGCATTTCTTTCCAAGCTCCTTAGACTTTGCAGAGCAAAGTATTCAAATGCGAGGCTGTCTTTCTGACAGCTAAAACCTGGCCATAACTGGATCGTGCAACAGGACAATGAATCCAAGAACACCAGCAAATGGAGAAAAACAAGAATCAAGTTGCTGCAGTGGCCCAGTCAAAGTCCAAACCTCAACCTGATTGAAATGTGAAGAAAGCTTATATATGCATAAATGCCTGTAAATGATGTGAGGGACGGAGGGACTTTTTTTGCTTTCCATGAAAAGCTGTGTGTGACCAGTGCCAACATGAAAATAAAGACGACTCTGCAGAAGACTATTCTCAAGCTCCTACCTGAGTTTATGCAGACAGTGTTAATTTTTCTTCCATATAACGTAAGCCCTAGCATCTTAATCTTCAGGTTTTGTATAAATAATACAATGGCCATTTGTTTTCTTTACTCTACTGTTTTCTATGAATCAGAGGAAAACGTTAATACGACTGCAAACAGATGAGACCCGTCCCCTTGGAGCAACGCTCTCGGACTGCAACATGACAAATCGCTCTCGTGACTCTCAATTCACCGTTCAGCTTTTCTGCAGCTTGCACAGAGAATCAGTCAAACTGGAATTTACAGTTAATGCCATCATAAAAGAAGCACAGGGATGAAAATGTACTTTTATATACAAATATGTACAGTTTAAACCTTGATATCCAAAGGCCAACAAGTCTATGAGGTTAAGTTTTCTAAGGAATGATCGCTTGAGTGAGGGAAAGGGGGAAAAGCATCAGTGTTTGTGTGTTTAGGAACAGGAGTAGTCTAAAATGAGTGTGGAAGGCCAAAAACTGAGCTAAATAAAAGATAAAAGCTCTGGATTTTCTGTGTTTCGCTCCATAATCCACCTCTGGCTGCATCGCGTTGTCACCTTTGATCATTCACTCATGTTTTAATGCATGAAGTCACAGAGAAGTGTCATGTTGCTGCGATAGTCACACTGAATTTCATCACACCCCTGAGTGCTCTGACAAGATGAGCGTTTTGAAGAGAAATGCAGCACCTAATTTTTTTCTCATTTGCGAGGCAAATTGTTGCTTAACCTCTGCGAATGTCTATTGTTCTATCTGCTACTTGCATTTATTTACCAACATGATTTAAAACTAAGCTGTTCATAAAACTCCAGCAATAAAAGAAGAATTAGAGAGAGCAGAAGTCCATATATTTAAACTATTGTCGGCACTTTTCACATGCAGGAAATGTTTCCCAAACTGACACGAGAAGTTTAGGTTAGCCTTCAGAGCCTCTGCCGAACACTTTCCATTCCTCTCTCCATCCATCTTCCCCTTTGAACTGCAGTCCATGTAGGAAAATGACCTATTCATCACGAGACTCAAACACTTCTCACTTGGGTAGTGTGTCGTGTCCTGACCTTTCCCTTCCTGACAGAGAGAGAAGGGGGGGACAGAATAAATATGCCATCGGCCACGGCAGCAGCGCTGACTTAAAGCAGGATCGGAGCAGGAAACAAAACCTCCTTCATCCAAGACTTAAACCACTTCTCGCAGTTTCTTCTTTAGACTGTCTGTCTTTTTTGACAGATTTTTGCTTATGGTGCAAAGCTGTGGTCTAAAGTCCTCCTATTTTTTTGTCTTTATATTAGATTGTGTGTCACTAAGTCTGAATATTTATAGTTGAGGCGAAGATGAATTTGTCTGCTCAGGGGCAACAGTGCAGAGGCATCCAAGATTTATTTCCCTCCCTCTTCCCAAATTGTTTTGAGAGACACTGTATTTCCAAAAGTATCTGCTCACCTGCCTTCAAACGCACATAAACTAGAGCGACATACCATTCTTAATCCATAGTGTGTTGGAAATCTAGTTTTTAGTGCATGTTTATTTAATATTGATCGTATAGTCTTAGTTCAACGTGTAGCTTGGACGGGGTCTTGTTTAGGTGATGTGTAGCTGTCTCTGGAGCTGGAAGCCAGCCTAATGTGCAGTAACACATTTGGGAGGTGTGTAATTTTATGCACTGGCTTAATATCGTGCGTTGGCTTTAGCACAGTGACTTCACAAATTTAAAACAATGCATTTTGAACGTGGACGCACGCGTTTCTCTTAGCCTAGCAAGGTGACAATAGAGATAGTAAAAGCAGTGGAGGAGGAAAAAATATGAAAATGATGGCTAATAATGAAATTGCTTCAAAGCACTTATATTTACTGTAATGTCTTATTTAACAGATTTAATATTAGTATGACTACTGTGTTTCTGTGGCTGCGTACCAGAAGGGATTTGGGGTTGGTGATAATAGGATTACATTTCTGGAGAGAGGAAATGGGAGTGTAACTGTACAACAGATGTAAATAGAAATAGCATTGATTAACTTCCTACGCACTCTCATCCAGTGATAAAGCCAAATCATTCTTTGCATTGCAAACTTTGTGATAAACTGTATTGTTAGCTCATCTCAGCACTTCTCCAAATGTGTAGACACAATTGAATGTATGCGTTTCAAAAACTGAAGCATCACCTACCCGGGCCTTCAGAGACCTGTAACCTACTCTTAGTCATTTTCACCTCAGTCCTTTAAGGTTTGAGATCACTTAAAAGATCCTACTGACATGTTTCCACCTGTATTTACTGAAAAATATGACCCTTTGGTGAATGTATACATCTGTCAACTCAACTGACGTATATAGTAAGAAGAATCAGAAGACGACAGCTGTATTTGTCGCCTTTCTGATTTCTTAGTTTTTTTGCGTCACACTTAAATGTTTCAGATCATCAAACAGATTTTGACAAAGCTACTCAAACCTACCTGCCCTGTGTAAAAGAGCATTGTCCTGCCCTTGTCCTCTAAACCTAATGACTGGTTCTGCCAATCTTGGCAGCAAGAACTGCAGTCAAGACATTTTGTGTTAACTGGCAATGGTTTTAATTCAGTCACATTGGAGGGTTTCCCCATTTTCTGGTAGCGAGCAGAATTCATGGTTCCATGAATTACAGCCCAGGTCTTAAAGCAGCAAAGCAACCCCAGAACCATGTTTGCCTGTTGGTATGATGATCTGTTTATGAAATGCTGTGTTAGTTTTACAGCAGATGTAACAGGACTCAGGCGTTCCAAATACTTTAGGGGTTGCCTTGTCAGTCTTAGGATCATCATTGACGGGTCTTTGTTTTTCTCATTGGGACTCTCCGTTGGAAGCCATTTTTGCTCAGTGTCCTTTTTTTATTGTTGAAACACAGACTTTGACCTTAACTGTGACACGTGAGTCCTGCAGTTCTGTAATGTTGTTCTGGCTTCTTTTGTGACCTCCTGGATGAATTATCAATGCACTCCTGGAGTAATTTTGGTGGACCGCCCACTCCTGGGAAAGTTCACCACCTTTCCAAGTTTTCTCCATTTAAGGATAATGGCTCTCACTGTAGTTCAGTGGAGTCCCAAAGCCTCCAGATAACTTTTTCCAGACTGATCGATGTCAGCTTTGTTTTTCCATCTGTTTCTTTAGATCATGCCTTTTGAGATTTTTGAGTCTATTCACTTTGTCAGGTTCTATTTAAAGAATTTCATGATTCAACAGGTCTGGCAGTAATCAGGCCTGGGTGTGGAAAGCTAGCAGCTACCTTTTCATACAGTGTTTGTTTTTGTTTTTTCCTCTCAATAAATGAAATCATAATTTAAAAACTGAATTTTATATTTACTCAAGTTATTACTCAAGTAAACTTGTTTGTGCTGAAACATGTAAGTGGCAAGCGAACAAATACTTTTTCACAACATTGTATGTAGCATTCTTTTAGCCTGGGGCGCTAAATTCAGCAGCTCACTGCCAAGCAGTGATCGTATAACACTGCGTGATTCAGCAATAGAAAGGCACAGCTGTTTAAAATTAACCTCTTTTTCACGTCTGGATTTGAGAATAGTACATGTTGTTGCTTTGTTGTTTGTTTTTTATTTTAAAGCTATATCTGATCACGCATATCAAATAGGAAGCGACTAAGCCTGGCCAGTCTCGGTGTGCAGCATGTGTTCTTTTCCTTTATGGCCTCGTGGACAGCTGATGTTATGCATTTTATAGGCAGGTACTTAAATGTACGACCACAATTTCAGGCTGTTTATAATCATCAGTCTGTGTGAACAGCATGCCTGTCTGGTCTCAACACCAGCACAGTGTAGCTTGCAAAATTAATATGGCAGAGCCACTGAGCCTTGCTGTTCTCCCCCCCCCCCCCCCCCCCCAAAAAAAAAAACGTAGTTTGCATTCACCTACACTTAAAATGGATTATAATTAAAGTTGCCAGCTACCGAGATAAGTCAAAACGCATTACAAGAAAGAAATAAAGGAAGCTTGGGACCATGTCCATGTGTTTCCTTTTTTTTTTCTTCTTTTTAATTACACCACCAGTGGAAACGAAGGACATGCAAAATATACCTGCAGGACAACTGCATAAAAAGACCAAAGTAAATGTTTGACAAGTACTACTATTTATGTAGTATTATTTCAGTAATTAGTTCATGTTTGTGGAATTTATTGTTAGTTTTTTGGGGGGAAAGATGAGGAGAAAGCGTAAATAGGGTTGTTCAGGATATATGTATTTTAAGGCACGAGGAAAAAAAAGAGCCACTCTTAAAAGAGAAAGAGGAGACAGCAGAACCAAGAGCAGCAGCAGCTGTGTGTAGGAGGATCAGAGTAGGGAGTAGAGAGGGGGGCTGCTTTGGAGGAACGAGGCTTTGATGGACAAAGGACGCAGAATGTTTGTAATGATTTCTTATATTGACCATGTCTGTGCACATAATGTTGTCTTGAAACTCTATCTGTAAAGTGTGTGTGTGTGTGTGTGTGTGTGTGTGCGTGCACTAGTACAAAGAAAGAAATGTGCTTGCTTGACAGTTTGGCTAAATAGGATTTTATGCATAAATAAGTCAGGACAATTGTACCCCTGTGCAGGATGTG
Source organism: Aulonocara sp. 'chitande type north' Nkhata Bay (assembly GCF_057382095.1). Classification (NCBI taxonomy): domain Eukaryota; kingdom Metazoa; phylum Chordata; class Actinopteri; order Cichliformes; family Cichlidae; genus Aulonocara; species Aulonocara sp. 'chitande type north' Nkhata Bay. The sequence goes on from NC_141357.1 coordinate 13,242,806, forward strand.
TGCATGCCTGCAGAGTTGGGGTCATAGATGGACACTCACTATAAATCTAACTGTATCATACAGAAGCTAAAACTGTACAACTGCCCTGTGGACAATTTCAGCATGTTGACAAGTATTCTGTGTTTAACATTTATTTTGTCTGTATCAGGCAATCCTCCGCACATTCACACACTACATTCCTATAGGCTCAAAATGGAGGGGTGATATGTTATGCTAGTGATCATCAAACAATTCTCTGTAAATGAGACATGTACCTGTATAAAGGTTAAATCAAAGAAAAATGTAATCTCTGATCAGCTACACCATAAAAAGGCCCCCAAAAATAGCCAATGGTCCGCTTGTTTGTTAAGCAGTATCAAACATTTCACAAGGTTAATTCCAAAAATAAATGTGCAATTTAACACATGTTTGGCTTCAAAGTTCAGTATGTGACTTGTTTTTCCTTAGTCTGTTAAAACAATGGCGAGGACATCTAGCACCTAAGCTCGCTGGTAAAACTGAAATTTGTTTTCCTTCTCTAGTAAAGGTCATCTCTGACCGTTTTGGTGGTCTGTCAGCACAGGTGGTCAGAGTCACCCCGAGTTCCCACACTGACCACCTGGGCTGAAGCCGAGCACAGCTGTAAATTTTCACGGGTTGAGCACCTAGTGAAGCACGAACGCGTGGGGAGACGCTCAACAGCAGGTCTTAGCCAGAGTTCTGACACGAACACGAGCCTGCGTGTAGACGTGCACACCCTTAAAAAAATTTACAATTTATTTTCACAATACTCTTAAATCACACCGTTACTTTCTGTGAAACAGCTGTTTGATAGAAATGAACCCTTTTGGCTTTTTCTTTTCTGAACGCTCTCGTTGCTTTCACTGTTGCTCCTGGTTCAGTTATAAGGCAAGGCAAGTTTATTTGTATAGCACAATTCAACAACAAGGTGATTCAAAGTGCTTTACAGAGACATTAGAAACAAGAACAAATAAAAAGCATGATTTAAAATTGAATAAAACAAGCAAATAAACTAACTAATTAACAAACAAACAAACAACAGTATATAAAATCAAAACAGATAAAATCAGAACAGTAGATAAAATCAGTAGTTAAATGTAAGTTTTGAAATTTAAGCTTAAAGTGTGGATTTGGTGCTTTATTCAAATGCAGCTGAGAACAGGTGAGTCTTCAACCTGGATTTAAATAAACTGAGTGTTTCAGCTGATCTGAGGCTTTCTGGGAGTTTGTTCCAGATATAAGGAGCATAAAAGCTGAATGCAGCTTCTCCGTGTCTGGTTCTGACTCTGGGAACTGATAAAAGACCGGATCCAGATGACCTGAGGGATCTGGATGGTTCATATTGGGTCAGGAGGTCATTGATGTATTTTGGTCCTAAACCATTCAGAGCTTTATAGGCCAGCATCAGAACTTTAAAGTCTATCCTCTGACGGACAGGCAGCCAGTGTAAGGACCTCAGAGCTGGACTGATGTGGTCCACTTTTTTGGTCTTAGTGAGGACTCGAGCAGCAGAGTTCTGAATGAGCTGTAGTTGTCTGACTGATTTTTTTTAGGTAGACCTGTAAAGATGCTGTTACAGTAATCAAGCCTACTAAAGATGAATGCATGGACTAGTTTTTCCAGGTCCTGTTGAGACATCAGATCTTTTATCCTTGATATATTCTTGAGGTGATAGTAAGCTGACTTTGTTATTGTCTTAATGTGTTTTTCTAAGTTTAGGTCTGCATCATCACTACACCCAAATTTCTCGCCTGGTTTGTGGTTTTTTGGTGTATAGATTGAAGTTCTCTGGTGACCTGTAATCGTTTTTCTTTGGCGCCAAAGACTATTACCTCAGTTTTGTTTTTGTTTAGCTGGAGAAAATTGTGGCACAACCAGTCATTGATTTCCTCAATGCATTTACCAAGAGCCTGTACAGGGCCTCGGTCTCCTGGTGACATTGTGATATATATTTGTGTGTCATCTGCATAGCTGTGATAGTTTATTTTGTTGTTGTTTATAATCTGTGCCAGTGGGAGCATGTAGATGTTAAACAGAAGGGGTCCCAAGATGGAACCTTGGGGAACTCCACATGTGATACTTGTCTGCTCAGATGTGAAGTTACCTATTGATACAAAGTATTTCCTGTTTTCTACGTATGTTTTGAACCAGTTTAGTACAGTTCCTGAAAGACCTGTCCAGTTCTCCAGTCGTTTGAGTAATATGTTGTGGTCAACTGTATCAAATGCTGCACTGAGATCCAGTAAAACTAGGACTGACATTTTTCCACTGTCTGTATTCAGACATATGTCATTAAACACTTTGGTCAGAGCGGTTTCAGTGCTGTGGTTCTGTCTAAAACCTGACTGGAAGGCATCGTAGCAATTATTCTGTTTTAAGGTAGGTAGCAATCAGCTGGTGAAAGCAGAAGTCAAATCTCAGACGGAGAGGGAGTATTGATCTAAGACTCATGAGGTGGTCAGACACTCCAAATGAGTGTTAGTATGCTCTGCGGCTGCTCAGCGGGCTCAATAAACCACCTCGAAGGTGATTATTGTAAATGTCAGCATGTCCAAGGTTTGTTACTCCATCAGTTAGTGGAACTTTAACCATGAACTTCACTTAGAAAATGAATATAATTAGTGATAAGCTACCTTTATCCGTTAATCAGCTTCACTGCATATTTGAGTCAAGAGATTTGTACACGTCGTTCCTGATGCAACCCCAAATAGGTTTGTATCTCCTTTCTGACTTTCTAAGCAACCGTCTAAACCACTACACTATGAAGCCATAATGTAACTACTGATATAAAATATAAGTCAAAGCTAATAACCTCTTACTACTGGCTGTTGCTCAAAACTGGAGCCCATTATTCTTCATCACGTTCTAACATCAAACCATTTCTTTGTCCTCTTTATCTCACCCACCTGGTCGGTCCTTCAGAGACGGGCTGATGCACCTGCGTGTTGTCCACTATGTCTGATAGAATCAGAGCATGTCCCTGCGCTTGCGTCACCATGAGACGGCTGAATGGTCCTCTCCTTTCCCAAATGTAGAACAACCTCCTCTCGACTCTCGCCGTCTGATAGTGTTAAATTGCTTCAGTCCCCTCTCAAGGTCACGGGTCTGGATCGCTCGATTTGTTCTGCCTGTGGGTTGTGCGCAGGCGACGTGTTGGTAGACGGGTGGGAGATGTCGTGGTGGCTTTCTCTGGGAACATTTCCAAATAATCAGCACAAGCGAATACTGCTGAGACATTCATAAGCTAGGGAACGGAACCGGCTGTTCATCCCGTGATGAGCAAGTGGACAGGAAGTGAAAAACTGCAGACACAAAACCAAACACAGTGAAAGAAGTTAAAAAAATCAATTATCAGCCTCCTTTTTGGATCAGATTAGGTTCAGCATGTGGAAATATTTTTATACTGGTGTGTAATCTAATGCCTGATGTGCATCTCACTGGCATTTAACGGCAATTGTGACAACAGAAAAGGTCGTCATCACGCCCTGTAAACTGATCTGAAAAGACGAGCAAAACGGCAAACTGCTTTCACTCCTCGCTGAGTAGATTGCTCTGATTATTTTGATAGCGAGTCAGCAAAGGAGAATGTTATAGGTGACACATGCGGCCCGTGAAGGGCACCAGACAAACATAAATGAATGACTAAATATCCATCCATCCATAGTTAAATAAAAATCCACCATCCTCATCAGGGTGCGACTGGAGAGACTTTTCATAGATTCTGTCATTGTCAGCTGCCATTAACTTCACATCTTTTCTGTTTGGCTGAATCTGTTTTCGAGCAGCATTTTTCATCCTATTAGCCTTCATAGTTTAGAAATCATTGTTTGACTGGAAGATAGCAGATTGAAGGTGAGGGGGAAATTGGCCTTTCTGAATGTGTCACATTATGCTTTTGGCTGAAGGATATTTTGACTGCTTCCATCTGACTTTGCAGACAGGTTTTTTGTTTTTTGTCACTGCCCTTTCTTTGAAAGTTATCAGTCTTTTGTTTCTTTTAACTCTACCATTTTCTTTGATGAAGAAGCCCTGACTGTGTTTTAAAGATGGCAAAAACAGCAGAAGCAAATCCTCATGTTGGAATATAAACTCATGAGTACATTGGCCTATTTATCGCAGCAGTTGTTGCTTCACTTTAACATCTGCAGCTAGAAAATGTGACATTATTTCCCCCCCAAAATTACCCAAAAAAATACATGTGGATCTGTTGTGGCTTCTATACTTTGACACTGCTTTCTGGGACTAGATCTTCTTTAAGCAAACACAGATAAATGAGGAAAAGATGAAAGTCGTGAGGTATGTGTGCCGTCTCACAACTGCTGCTTAAAAGCCTAGCAGCAAACGCCAGGCACACCTCAGGAGGTTCAGGGGAAATTATTTCAAACTGTGATGGGCGTCAAAATGTGGTTATTTGAATCTATATTGTTTTTGCAGGTCTGTAGAGGAAAGAATGGGGTTAGATATCAGCAGGTAGAGCAGACGTGGAGGTGGCGGCAGTGAAAGGGAGAGCTAGCAGTATTCTCTCCCCCCCATCCCCAAGTTCACTGAGAGAAGAGAAGATACCACAGTAACTAAGAATGACTAAATTAATGAGCAACCAACAGATGGTTAGATGTTAGACACTGTGACCTTTCATGATCCTAAAAAAATCAACAAGAGCCAATTTTTTTTTTTTTTTTTTTAAATGAAAACAAACTAGATTTGGTTATTCGTTTTTCTGTTATCTACAATCCCACAGGGATTTGTGAGGACACAAAATATGCAAACCTTAGGTGGAACCAAATACTGAACATAATCCAACAATAGGTGCAACTGAATATGTCCAGTAACTGTGGATCAGTCCTTTGTTGGAGTTTTTGGCTTGTTCTCTGTATAAAACAGCTCACTGTACAGCTTCAGCTCTAGGATGTTGGTAGATTTCCTCACTCGAACTGCTTCCCTCAGGTCCTTTTATGTAATTTCTGTTTGATTACGGTCACGTTACAAAACGTTAACTTTATGCCCCTTATCTATCTTCTATAAAACCACTCGCATCCTCAGGGTGGCTGTTTGCCGCATGACCCACTTTCTCTATTGCTTCAATTCATATCCTGACATTTTCATTTGGAGTTTGCTGCTACGATTCAGAATTCATTGTTCCATCAATCGTGGCGAGCAGCCCTGACCGAGATGTAGCTCAGTCAGCCCAACGCATGGCACGGAGATAACCGGGTTTCCCCTTCTCCAAACAAACTGTTTGGAGGATTTTTTTTTTTTTTTTTTTTTTTTTTTTTTGTCACATCCATACACAAGACATTCTTTAACAACCCTCTGGCTTGCCACCATGACCTTTAAATGCAAACTGCAGACAGGCTGGACGATTCTGTCAGGAGAGCAGCATGTTCTCCATGCAGGGCTGCAAGGAGTACATACAGAGCAGGAGTCAACAAGTTGCTTCCCTGGATTCCTTTGTGACCTCCCAGACTATTACACACCTTTTTCTTCTAGTGGCTTTTGTCGATCAAGCGCGGGGTCACCCTCCTCTTGAATTTCCTTCATTGTATTTCTCTGAAATTGCCTTTGTATTATAGTTATTACAGTAATGCTCTCATATATGCCCATCTGTTAAACAGAAACGGAACAGCCAATCACATCAGGCCAATAACTGAAAACTACTGGTTCTAATTTTACCTTGCTAATCCTGAATGTTTTCATACTTTCCATTAACAATGACAGATATGTAATACTCTCTGAGTATCTATAATTTCCTTCTCTTAAATTATGAAATCGTGATTGCATTGCAAACATATCGCTCTGCCCAAGGCACTTCGAAGCACCCTGCACATTCATATTGAGTAGGGGTGCTACTCAAGGTGAACTGCACTCCCCTTCCAATGCTGTTGCAGCTGAGCTGTATTCATTTAGCCACACAGGACAAACTTGGCTGCGCCAACTTAGAGCAGAGGTTGTATGCTGCAGAATCAAACAGCAGCTATTGGACAGTCCCGGGGTCCCAGTACTGACATGAGAACTCCATCACATTAAACCTGCAGTCAGAGCCGAGGGAACGCGAGACCGGCAGGGAATGAAAGACGGGGACTATGACAGGCACGCTGTGAAAGCGTGGAGACAGCTGAAGAGGAAAAGCAAAAGAGGAGACATGGGGAAAGAAAATCATTTCTGGTTTACACCTGCTCCTACCAGCCCCTCTGAGACAAGAACATCTCCTTAGAAAGGCCTCTGTCAATATGACAATGTGGTGGCCTGAACAGACGGCTTCTGTAGTGTAGCTGATGGACAGGCAGTGCAGAAACTTCAAAATTACTGTAAAATCCCGTCATCCTGACGCCCTCTTTTTCTTCACTCTCAGGTCTGTTTTGTAAATCTGGACCCACAGAAAACTGACTGTCGTGATGACAAAAGCGTCAAGGTGAGCAGATTTCTCCTCCACCCTCATTTGTTCTCTCCTTGCACCCCTTCCCCCCCCCCTCCTTCCTTCCCACTTTTCATCTCTCAGGAACTCTGGTCCTTGTATTTCACATACGATACATACATTGGCTCAGTTGCCATGGATTCAAGATCATTACCCAGAATTAGAGGGATGATTTGTGTAGAAAATATGCAGATTTTGCAGTCTTTTGCAGCTGGCGGTGGTGGGCGATCAATGATCATTCCACATGGTTCAAGTCTTCTCACAGGAAGAATTTTATAATTATGTGTCTCTGACTTGGAACCGCAGAGAGCACATTATGTTCAGCTTTGAAGTGACTTGACTAAACGCTTTGTTGTTATCATCTAGTATTGTCTCTGTGCTTGGATTGTGTCTTGCAGAAATTGGCATCTGTGTCTCCAGATCTGCCAAAGCTTGTTGAGTTACTGACCGTCCACCAGCCGAAAGAAAATGAGATCCTACTGCTGGGTGGATTAGAAGCCACAGAAGCTTGCCAAGCGCACCCACACCCCTCAGCTCAAGTAAGTTTGTAGTGGTTTTCTATTCGTTACACGTATTTCCAGCCTTTGGATTGACTGGCCAAGAGCACAAGCTGTTCTCGTACAGCAGCGCTGTGCGATTAGATGTGAACCTTTTGTGCTGGGAAAAAGACCCCACATGAGGGAGTCCATTCATTTTATGGAGCAATTCTTCCATTTTTAGTCTAGTAAAAGCATGTCTTCATCTTTTGAGGCACACTGCTATCTTGGCAAACACCAACTTCAGGTTTGACTTTTATTTTTGTGCAAAAAAAGCGATGCGTGTGTTCCAAATATAGTCATGTGAAAACTGGGCCGGTAACAGACAACTGGATTCAAAGTATGTCTGAATACAAAGCAGCAAACATCAAGAGTAAAACATTTCCATAAAAAAAAAGTCTGATAAAAAGACATTTGGTTTGAACTTTTTCGATGCAAAGGATGCGTTCACACTTAATTCATCCAGACGCTACCGCAAATATGACTTTGTTCAGCAGGTGCGTGTAAAGAAAACACACCTGCAGGTACCGAGCAAAAAGTCGCTTTTTAATTCCATACTCTGAATTTTTAAACGGCAATAAAAATTACATACAGACACGTAGCTAACTAATAAGCCTTTCTGTTGGTGTATTTGTCATTAAATAAAAACTCCCCTGTTGCGGTTGCTTTTTTGAAGCTCATCCAATAAATAAATGTTTATTGATTCTCACAGCAGTTTTAAACAGCCCTATAGGAGCCTACACAGCCTATTAAACTTTCATTAGCAGGTCCGAAGCAATTAATAGTATATCAAATATATGGAAGAAAAACAGGCAATAGAGCTGTATAATGTTTTAAGAGATTTATAGTAAAGTTTGTGACTATGTGTTAACTGTGCTTACCTATGTGTTGTCTGTAGTGGGTTTTTTAATACTTTAAGACCTTTGGACACATTATATATTGAGTATGTGTGAGTGTACATGAAAGTTGTCCGTGCTTCGTTCAGGGTGGGCAGAGATGCACAGGTGTGTGCCTGCTTCAGTGTTCAGGAAAGAGCCAGCCTGGTAGCATCATCTTTGAGATCAACAAGTTCCTGATCGGCCTGCAGTGGGGAAAAGAGCGACAGTGTCAGCAGGGCAAAGCGGCTGGACAGCGCCTCGATGATGACACCAATCGCTCTATCTCGTCCATAGAGGAAGACTTCCTGACGGCCTCAGAACACTTGGGAGATGACAGCGAGGACGACGGCTTCAGAAATGGTGAGTACAGCAGGGTTTGTTTTCAGCTGGGTAAAGATTATAATTATTGTTGTTGCACTCAGAAATGTATTTTCTCTAAGGGAAATTTTAATTTGACACAGAGTCAGTGGAGGGCAAATCGGGATAATATTCTACTGTTGATGTGACATTTTGGAAACCGGTGGTGCTGCTTCCTAATCAGTGTAGACGTTTGTCATTCTCTCTTCCCACGGCTTTTATTTTTTCCCTGTCTGTTCACAGAGCCAGAGAGCGGTGACCTGGGAGAGAGCGTGCCAGAAGCTGCACAGAAACACTGTGTCAGACTTGCAAGTCATCGGGGACAGCTGGCACGTCATCAGCAAAGGGAGGATGCCGAGGTGAAAAAGGAAGGGCATCAGCGAGCAAGCATCCAGACTAAAGAGTCAGCGGGGTACTACGCCACCAATCTGGCTGAGTCGGTACTGCAGGATGCCTTCATACGGCTCTCTCAAGATGAAACCTCCTTTGCCTCAGAGGCAGCCATCAGTGTGTCCCTCTCTAGTTGCCCTCCCAACTTCAAGAGCCCTTCAAAGACTAAACAGCCTTCCCAACAGCGCACCTGCTCTTTTGAACTCCCTAAAATTGTCATTGTTCAGAGCCCAGACAGTTCTGACGGGGCTGCAGAATGGCCGGAGAACCAGGTGCCTCACGTGCCCGATCACGCTACCAAAACTGGAGAAAAGCAACAGAATGAGACGCAGGCTCACAATCCCCATGACAATGGCGGACACGTATCCAAACATGTAGAGGTGGCTTTGGCCTGTGCTGCCAATGTTATTGGCACTATTACTACCCCGCAGCTAACAGAACAGCTCGCCATGGAATCTGCTTCGGAAGAGGACGTCAATGAGGAGCTGCAGGAACCAGAAGATAAAGAAGAGTACTCCTTCTCCTCAGCTATGTGTGGCATGGCTCAGGTAGCCGGCGCTGTCGCAGCTGTGGACTTAATGGAGGAGCCCGGAGACGGCGGCGATTCGGACACGGATCCCGCTGAAATTTACACGGCGTCCCGCGGTCTGATGTCTGCTGCCGAGGCCTCCGCAGCCTTCACGCTGCACTGCAGCGTGGCAGAGGGAACCAGCGTTGAAGCATTTCGTGCCAACATTGCTGAAGTCCTGCATCGGGAAGCAGCTGAGGTGCTGACTCAGCCACAAGGCTACAGGAGTGTAGCCCATCTGCTGGAAACCACGCATAACAAGATAGTAGATGGCATTACGTTTTCCAAAAAAAGCTACACAGATGAAAGGGAGGTGGATGAATTAATAAATGAAGTGGCAGACAGTCTATTCAAGCACGCTTTAGAGAAGGCAAAAAAGAAAAAGGAACTGGAGGGTACCGGGAAGGAGGCGCCAAGCTTTCAGGTATTTCTGCAAGACAGTGTCAACAATCTGCTGTTTGATATTCTCTGCCTGACACAGAAAAAGATCAGCCACATCTCCACGTGTGACCAAGGGTCATGCGACACACGAGAGGGTGATGCTTGTGTTAAGGAACCTGCTAACATCAAGGAGGATGCCAAGGATCCATTAAGCCAATTACAGTGCTTATTTGGGCATAATGAGAATCTAAGCGGCGTGCTGCACTGCACAGATAAGTTATCCACAGTTGCAGGGCTGAAGGAGAAATATGCACTTGAGGAAGGTGATGTCATTGCATCGTCCTCGGCAGCAAACATCAAAGAACAACAGCAGCAGTCATTGTGCAGGCAAACTCAGTCTAAACCCACTTCCTTGCCAGCCAAAGACTTTTCTGACAGCCAGCAGGGCAGTGGTGCAATCAGAGAGCCTTTAAGTGAAATCCCAGTTCAGGTCACAGAGAGGAGAGGACGACTGGGGACAGGCAGTGACAGCAGACAGGCCTCTCTGACACCTCAGTCCTCCCTGAACTCTTTCAGAATAGACTCAGAGTCCAGGACACCAATTACTTGCTATGCTGATGATTTGGCTTCCACGGTGGTGTCTATGGCCACAGAACTTGCAGCAATCTGTCTAGAAAACTCCACTGGGAAACAGCCCTGGTTCTGTGCCCTTAAAGGGTCCTCTGCTGAAGTCCCCGAGGGTTATTTGATCCCTGCTTGCCGCACAGTACTGAGGAGAAAAGAGGGTCAGAACAGCAATTCAGCTTCCAGAAAACATCGGGCGCCCCGCCTAAGTGAAATTAAAAGGAAAACTGAGGAGCAGCCAGAGCTAATGGAGCGGCTGGTCAACCGGGTGGTAGACGAGTCTGTAAACCCTGACGAACCGCAGGACCCATTTGCCCTCTTTGCCTCTGAGGTCACGGCTAGGATCCTGAACTGCCCTGAACTCAATGTGGTGGATACCTCCAAAACAGGCCAGCAGCGCAGCAGACTGCAGTGTGAGAGGTGGAGCCGTGGGAAGGCATCCAGTTATGAGAGCATTCCAGAAGAAGACACGGACCCATCCGGCACACCCAACACTCTGGGCCCGGGCAGCCGGTTAGGTCAGAACTTGAGTCGCGGCAGCTCGATTTCTAAGCAGTCCAGCTGCGAGAGCATCACAGATGAGTTTTCTCGGTTCATGGTTAACCAGATGGAGACAGAGGGCAGAGGCTTTGACCTTCTGTTGGACTACTATGCAGGGAAGAATGCCAGCAGCATCCTGGCTGCTGCTGTACAGCAGGCTGCATCAAAGAAAAACGGCCACCTTAATGTCAGGGCGTCATCGTGCCTGTCTAAACAGTCGAGCACCGAGAGCATCACAGAGGAGTTCTACAGGTTTATGCTTCGGGATATGGATAAGGAAAACAAAGAATATGGCATTGCAAAGACTAAAGAGTGGAGCAACAGCCTGTTCCCACCTCCTCTAAGAACACCCTTCTGTATACGTCAGTCTTCGGTGCCAGACCGGCGCTCCTCAGACTCGCGGCTGACTGTCAACTCGCCCATAAAAGCGAACTCTTTTGATGGATTTGCGCGGAATGTGCACGGGGACACATTAAATATCTTCCCCACCAACTCTGTGTCAGCCACAGGACTGTGCAAGTCAGACTCATGCCTCTATCAGAGGGGTAAGACTGACCAGATTACTGATATGCTAATTCATGAGACCTGGTCAAGCTCTATCGAGTCCTTGATGAGAAAGAACAAGATCATCGCTGATCCTGAAGACAGTATTGATTTGGAAGCTGCAGGAGACTCGCAGCCCCATGTGCAGCAGTTTGCCAATCGCCTGGCAGCTGACATAGTGGATATTGGCAAATCTGCGCTGGGGGGACAGCAAGATGTAGGTGGAGGCACACCTGGGTCACATCCACAGGCGCACATGCCTGTTGGTGAAAGGAGGAGGGGGTTCAAGCAATCCCATCTACGCTGTAGCCGAAGTAGGTCGAGCCAGGAGCAAGCTGGCAGCATCGGGGGAAGTGACAGCGGTTCAGCCTGCATAAGGGGCCCCAGAAATGTGCCGCTGATCCACATCGAAGGAGATCAGCGAGATGAAGAAACAGTCTCAAACCCTGAAAGAACAGGGGGACATCAAGAAGTGTCATCAGACACGCTGGCTACCAAGCATACGGAGAGAGCTCCCACCAACAGCAGCAGGTATTACACTGCTCACAGGCTTTTGTGTGAGTCCGACCCCTCCTTCTTCAGGCAGAGTTTTCTTTAATAACCCTGCAGCAGAATAGTCATCTACTGGATGTGAAACGTAGAGATTGATCTCTCTGACAAGAGTAAGGGAGAGAAATAAAAAAAGTGCTCGACTATTTTTAAACAAAGTATGAAAATCTGGACTAAACACATAAAATGCAGGTGTACAGTGCTATTTATAGAGTTTGATCAAAGCTTAGTCGGCACGCAGAGGATCTATTTACTGGGTAAACTAATCTATTTTAGCAGGTTTGGCTAGGCTGTGACTCACATTGTCTGGGTGATGTACTGTGTGTGCAGAAAGCTTTTAGCAGCTTCATCCTTTATCCACAGAGTGGCCGCTGAAGTCCCCTTTATCAGTACAAGCTGCACTCACACTAGGATAACAAACCACAAAACACTCGCTGATATTGAAATAGATAGAATCGGAACTGAGATTCTACTGAGACAGCCGAAATGACAAAGAATTTGGGGGCTGCATTGTCAGATACACGAGTAATTGAAACCAGACTGACGTTTTAGCAAGACAGGGACTCGGCATGGTGGTGAGATTTATTCTAATGCTGTAAATGTCTTGAGGGGCTTTCACGGGAGACAGCAGATTGTAGGACTGTCAAGGAGAACATTTTTAGTTCACATTTCTGGGGTAACAAAGACTGCATGTTTCCATTTGGACTGTAATGACACCACTAAAGTGTATGAGCAGCATCACTAATGTGCAAGAGAAGCCGATAAGTGGAATGTATGAAAGCTCAACGTAGAGTTTTATTGTTTTTTTTTTTTTTTTTTTTTTGTAACGCTTGACAAAACGTGTAATCCAGAAACAAGTGGAGTGCATGTGTTTGTCCCTTGTGTGCGAGTGCAAGTCAGTCACTCGCCGATTCAATAAAACCTGATTTCCCTGCAGAATTGAGGATGGCAGCTCTCAATCATCTGATTATGACTTAATTTAATCAGTGTCCTGGAAAAAAAAAAAGCTGAAAATCCAACAGTGCCCATGGGAAATGCAGTGTGCTGGTGCATTAAAGATATTCAAAGGAATTGGCTTTCTTTTTAATAATCATTTCACACTCCAAAGACATTTGTCATTTGTAGAAAGTTACTGTTTACAGTAAGACATGATCCCGATATGGGCTTATAGAAAGGAGGTTAGTAGTAACAAATCTGGGTGTCTGCGTAACAATAGTAGTGCATAGAGGAGCAGGAACAGTAGCCAAAGTGACCAAAGCATTGCTGCCGACATTGTGGACATCTTGCGGTTTGCTCTCTCCAGCAGTGACAGGGACAGGACAGCTGTGGCTGCAGTAGTGAAGAGAGACAAGCGTTCTATGAGTGCTAGCAGTGAAGAGAGCATGGGGAGCTGGTCTCACATAACCCCCGAAGATGACCCCCACGAGGAGACCAGTAGTTTTATCCACCTGAGCGAGGGGTCAGTAACCGCTGCTCTTTTGATACTGCTCCAAACGCTGCTGCTCACACCCTCACCCCGCTCTCATTGGCCCATTGCTACTAACTGTGTTCTCCTGTGCCAATGCCAATTTACTCCCTGCCACTCCAGTATCCACACCTGCTAATGCAGTGTATGGCAAGAGAGCTCGCTCTGCAAAGCCAGTGGTGCAAGAGCTCTTATATCATGGATCAAAAGGCCAGCTCATAACATCCACTAAACCATTCTCTGCTTCATCAAATTCTCATTTATTTACCCAACTAATCACCTATTAAAATAAGTTTATGGTGTAAGATCCCCTTTTTCCTTAAAACAAAAAGAAGAGATGTATACCATAATGATTAAACTCATTTAATTTCTCAAACTGGACAATCAATGATCTGGGCAGTTCTGAGAGTTAATAGGAAGTAGCAAGGTACTGTGTTTAGAGCAAGAGTAGTTGTGCGCACCACCATAACACTGCAACCTCTCCATCTACCTGCTTACTTTAACTCTGCCTCATCCCTGATCTATGTTGTGACACAAGGGCACGGCTGCCGGCCTTGCCTGTCCACCCTCCCCACCTAACTGCCTCCAAATATGCCTCATCCCCATTTCCAGACGGACCAGCTGCCAGGCAAAAAAATACGAATCACCAGCTCTCCCAGCTTCAGTGCCCAGTTCTGCTGCAGCCTGCTATTTATATGTTAATCACCAGCTAATAACATGAGCTGCATCCCTGCGCTTGGACATTGTTCTCTTCACAAGTGAACGATCGTGTTGGATGTCTCGAGACATCATTTAAATGACACTTTTGCTGTTTTTTGTCTTTTTTGTTTGTTTGTTTTTCCTTCCTAGGAATGGGACCAGCAGCACGTCTAGCTTAGGCCTGGTAGACCTGGATTCTTTTTCTGATGTTCCCTCTCAAAGCACAGTAATCCAGTATGTTTCTGCTATCACTGTATTTCTCATTATGTCTCTGGTGTGTCAACAGTGACATTTTTAATACACACAAACCTTGCAGGTATTATTTTCTCTCACACATGCTAGACAAGGATATTAAGTGTCATTCCAGAACAAATAACAATTTTCTGTTTAACAGACAAAAGCCTTTTGAATTTTCTGCTTTTATTCTGTTCTTTTTCATTTGTCTAAACGGTAAATAATCAGGTTAACAGTGCAGATTTTTTTTTTAAATATCCAAAAAGGTTCGTAATTTAGTGAACTATTAAAAAAATCGTATTTTAAAACCCTGATTCCACAAATGTTTGCATGCTTCATAAAATAAGAGAATTCTGTGATTTTCGAATGTTAAAAACCCACATTTTGCTCACAACAGAACATAGAAAACATATCCAATGTTTAAACTGAGGAAATGTTGCATTTTTTTTAAAAAGAAAAAGGGTCACTTTGATGGTCGAAGATGCCCCACCCCCCCACACACACACACACACACACACACACACACACACACACACACACACACACACACACACACAAATGGTCATGGTTGCCACTGTGCAGCCTCTCCTCTTTTAACAACAGTCTGTAAACATCTGGGAACTGAAGAGACCAGCTGCTGGATGGAGGATTCTAGCTGTTCAGCAGTCCTGAGTTGTCTTTCTTCATATTGTTTCATCATGCCCCAGATGTTTTCAGCTGGCAAAAACTCTGGTCTGGACTCCTCTTGCTGAAATATGCAAGGCCTTCCCTGAAAACGTTGTCATCTGGATGTTGCTCTAAAGACTGTGTATACCTTTCAGCACTTTCTAGATTATGTCACACGTCTTCTTCTGCGCATGGTAGATTTAACCTGCATTTGCGGATGGCACGGTGAACTAACAGACAGCGATATCTGGAAGTGTTTCTGAGTCTATTCAGTGATTTCCACACAGCATCCTGTTTTTAATGTAGAGGGCCTGAAGATCGCAGGCATCCAATATTGATCTTCAGCCTTGGTCCTTGTGCACAAATTTCTCTAGATTCTTTGAATCTTTCGATGAAATTATGCGCTGTCAGTGATGAGGTGCTCTAAGTCTGTATTCAAAGGAACAGTATTATAAAACTCTTCCACAATTTGTGAAATTGACCTAATTCGTTGCAAAATGTTCATCCAGCTGGGGTTTTTTTTTTTTTTTTTTTTTTTTAGCTAATAGTTTTCATTAACTTGTCAAATTTCCCAGTTCAAACATTTATGTTCTGTTGTGAATAAAATTGGGTTTATGAGATTCTAATATTACTGCATTCTGCTTTCATTTACATTTTACAACATCCCAACTTTGGATTTGGGGTTATATTTTAATTACATGAAAATAAATACTGTTGCATTGCTTTTAGGTTACCAGAACATGTGCAACTTTGTAATTAGCGAGCTTTCAAGATGTGCTTGTATCCAGATTTTGCTACCTTTGGAGAGCCAGGCTTGATGCTTTTCCTTGCTGTAGCATTGCAAGTTGGTTATTTCCCATTTAAGCATTAATGATACTGCTTTTCCCAAAATTTCAAACTGCTTCATTAATGTATGTCAACATATGTGAAACTTTTAGTCTCCATTATTTTCTTTCTTTATAGCGAGGAGACTGAGAGATGCCACCTGGCAGGAGCCAAAGAGACTGTATTTGGTGAGTGTAGTTTCAAATTCGTAGTCATCAATGGTGTTATTTAGAGACTGGCTAATTTAGCGGATATTAGCTATTTATCAATTTGCTGGTATTGTTATTTATTAACTGTTAAAAAAAATCAAATAGTAGAGAAACAGCATTTAATGAAATTATGAGTGTTGATGTCGCATAGTTTGTCCTCTGGTGGACAATCTGCAACTTCCCTACTGGCAACACAGCACAATCTCAATTCAGCTCAATTAACAGTCGCCTCAAGGTGCTTTATATTGAAATGTAAAGACCCTGCAATAATAGAGAGAAAACCCCAACGATCATATAACCCATTATGAGCAAGCACTTGGTGATAGTGGAAAGGAAAAACGTCCTTTTAACAGGTAGAAACCTATTAGTTGATCAGCCAGAGATTAATAACGAAAAACGATTTAATGCAAAGTGGTGTATAACCACATAGTGATAAGAGGTGACGGAAGAAGAAATGCATCTAGGGAAGGCCCTAGCAGCCTAGGCCTATTGCAGTGTAACTAAGGGATCAACAACCAGCTGATCTGAGCAGACTTGGGTGAGTAAATGAATAAAAACATGCAACAAATGTTGCATCTAGTTCATATTCTCGTGCGTGTGTAAGAAAAAAACAAAACACTGACCGATATATTGGAATGTTGGATTTTTGAATCGCCAAATAATTGCTCTTAAAGTCTTATAGTGTTATATCCACTTGTGAATTATACACCTTCCTCAGTTTAAACATCTTATTACTCATCAGAAACTCTTGAGGGATTCAAGGCAGAGTGCTGTGATTAAGCCTCAAAAATTACACACACACACACACGTGTGTGTGTGTGTGTGTGTGTGTGTGTGTGTGTGTGTGTGTGTGCGTGCGCATAAAATCTTAAAGGTCCATTGTTCCAGAAGTGTTTTATCTCAAAGATCATCATTGTTTAAAGACGAAGCAAAACTGAGCCCAGGAGAGCTGAACACGCTGCGTGACTACATGCTTTTTCTTTTGATGTTTCAGTGAGTTTAGAACAGGCTGAATTGTCTGTGCGCCCCAACACTGCTTTGTTAGTGAGGACAGTATAGCTATCATCAAGGTGTTATTCAGTGCTGACTCGTACTACGTTATGCCATATTATATTTGATCTGTTAGAGAGCAGTTCAGCAAGAACAGCAGGCGACAGAAGCATCAGGGAGCTGTTGGTGGTAAACTGTGACCTCGAGCCAGAGTGCATGGACCTGGAGCTGAGAGTGGCTCTACAGTGGATCGCTGCCTCGGAGCTAGGCCTTCCTGCTCTCTACTTCAGGAAGTCCAAAGAGAAGAGAGTTGCAAAGGTAGGCAAAGCTGCTGGCTTGTCAAATAATACATTTATAAGCAGATCATGTTACTGATGTATTGTTTTTGCTTTTTGTTCTGGTCATTTTCTTACCTGATTTAACTGTGGGGGGGGGGGGGGGGAAATCTACAGCTCATGAGAGTGTACCTTTTTTTTTTTTTTTTTTTTGTCCCAGTTCCTGAGGGTGGTCCACCTGATGTCTCAGAAGGCGTGGAGGATTGCAGACTTGTTTGACGCTGTGGTTCAGTTCTGTAAGATGCACGAGAAAGCGGAAGAAGCGGGCAAGTCTCTCCAGTCAAGCCTGTTCGATTGGCTTCTGGAGACACTTTAGGACACTTGCCGCCTCTAATCGCAAACAGTAACAATACAAGCTCACTCATTCGCTCACATTTGTAACATGTTCCTGTTTGCGCGTGTATAGTCTCATCACACCAAGTGTCTCCTACCGAGAGCTGAAAGCACGACGCAATCGGCATACTTGAGAAATTCATACCTCTCACCCTTGTCCAGTTGGACCGATCTCCCTTTAACGAGAGGATGTTCTTGTTTCCAGAGTTACCTCTCTAGCGTCATGCACGCAAACACACGGCAAACTGTAGGTACACGGGTTGGACGTTCCTGATGGGAATGAATCAGCCCTCCAGTGATCATAGTTAGCAGGTTCTAACTGCTCCAGATTATATAGAAAATACATATTTACAAATTCACACAGTCGAATCATGGCTTTATTTATTTATTCACTCAGAGAAAGGCACCTATAGGACATACTGTAGGAAAATCAGGTTGTAGCCTTCCCACAGCTCAACATGCTCAAACCTTTTGTATTAAAACTACTTTTAAAAGAGGCTCTTTAAATCTAAGCCCAAAAAAGCCCTGACACTTTCTTCTGATGGTCACATTGAAGTGCACATTTACTTAATGTAAGTAAAAGGTCCAGATTTTTGTTGTCCATTGGCTAACGTACCACCTCTGTTGTGACTTTGAAACTCAGTACGTATGATATTTTATTCATGTTACTTAAGGGATTATTTTGGATAGCTGTACTGTATATACTGTAGATTTTGAACTGCTGCACCTTGGAGTAGTGGACCGCTCCTTTAGCTTTTGCTATGTCTAAAAAGACAGAGTAAGGTTTGTAATGTTGAATTTGTATGTGGATTTGGTCAGTATATTTCTCTACTTAGTGGTAATCTTGTGTTACAACAGCATCGCGGGGGGAAAAGCACATGACACAGCTGTAAACTTGGTCACAGTAGAAATGAATGTATTTATCTTTTGACATCAATAAATTTCTGTGATGTGAAATAAGAGCAAGTGTTGTGTCATTTGTAAACCAGGGAAAATAAAATCTCAATATTCAGGGGTGCATTTATGCACACTATTACACTCCACTGAACTGTTTCCCCAAAAAGAGAGAGAATTAAAACTACTAAACACAACCATACTGATAGGTTTATTATTGTAGTTTGCATTCAGGAACGGTGCTGTATACAACTGATGCATACAACTGTATAACGCCAATTCAAAACAGCAGTCTCCTGCAATATTAGAAACCCCAAGAAACACACAAACCCCTGTGAGCAAGCTCTCTGTGACAGTGGGAAAGAGAAACTCCCTTTTAACAGGAAGAAACCTTTGGTAGACAGAACCTGGCTCAATGAGTGGCAGCCATCTGCTGTGACTGGTTGGGGGTGAGGGGAAAGAGAAGGTAGTATGAACAAAAAATATTGGCTGACTGTTTCAGTGGTGGTGTCCTATTACAGTCCCGCATTTTAATTGAATGAGCTCTTTAGAAAGAGACATTTTCTCACAAAGGCAGACTGCGTGGCTAGGTGCTTGATTTTATACACTTAATACATTTGAATTTAAAGATTTAGTACTGTGGCCCTACAGCTCTGTTCATGTATGTAGGTCTAGCACAAATCTATAAAAAGGTATAAAGGTTTTATAATCTTAATCTAAATCTCCTTATCATAAAAAATCCATAAAACCATATTTCAACACAGAGCTTTAAAGTAGCAATTTGAGAATTCCCAAACGTCATAGTTTTTAGTTGTGTGATAATACGGGGACTTGGCGAGAAAAACACTGTTCTAACATGCCAGCTATGACAGACACTTTATAGAGCTGCCTGCCAATTTTCCATCAGTTTCAAACCACCAGCTTTTTCATGAGCTCTCGAAAGAAGATAAAGATATCTGATCGAACATCATGTTTGGGAGATTTAAAATCCATATGTCAATACAGAGAATTTCAGTCACAGACTGCAAAAGGATAGTCAATGTATTTTCAGTCTGGGTTGGACAATAAATCTGCAGTTTGAGTGATGAAGAACAAGAAATTCTTTATTGTCAAAGCAAAGGTGAGTGCTAATTAACTAATGGTAGGCAGCTACCCAACAGTATTTAGAGGTTTCAGGGTCACTACAGTCAACACTGTGGGGCAGTATTTGACAGGTTAGTAATATGTTAGTTGGGTGTACACAATGTAACATGACATAAATCTAATCAGAGCTTTTTTCCAATGTCAGTTTAAATTACCCATGACTAACAACCTTAGTGTGGACAAGGAGGAATGTATGTGATTTTTACGTTGCACTTGTATGGAAGGGACTTTGCAAGTGTTGCTGTGTGATTTGTTTGTCACTGTGAACCGAGTCACAGACTCATTCAGCATGTTGTATAGCAAAAAATAGTGGTGGGAAGCAAAGGAAAGCCTGTGTTTTCTCATCAGGTGGGCACTCCTACAATGATGTGAAGTTACCTGAAACCCTGGTACTATATGATGTACAGTTAATCCATCTATTTCCTATAACGTCAATTATTGCTTGAACAAAACAAACAGCTTTTGAAATTGAAGAATTCGACTCCTTTTGATGACATCTTCTGAGCAGAGATTCCAAGCTGCTGTTGATTTCTAGGACCACATTAACTTCACACAGAAGTCAAAGTTTAAACTGAGCAGGAGTTTGTGATTTTTTTGTGTTTTTCTTTTACAGTAGTCCACAATCGAGCAGACATAAAGTGGGCAATATTTGGCAAACACAATTTGATTGTTGTGTTCATGTAAATGCCCTCCTGAGCCTCAGGTAATGTTCAGTACCAGATCCGGCATGTGTTATCCTTGCTGCCTGCAGGGAAGCACAAATACAAATGGATAGCTGCACAGAAGGACACAGCTGCACGCTTTTCATCTAAAAACTGCAATTAAGCATTTGTGACGGTTGTGATGAAGAGTACATTTGCCTCCTACAGCTACATTTTAACAGTGTACGATGGTCAGATGGGGTTTATGTGTGTTTTCTGTGTCAGTTCTATGTACCTGTAATGATTGTGTCACCCTCGTAGTTGAAGACGCAGGAAAAGATCTCGTCTGTGTGCCCCTCCAGGACTTGTAAGCAGACTCCAGAGTGAGCATCCCAGAGCCGAGCTGTCTTGTCTGAGCTGGCAGTCAGGACTCTGGTGCCCTGAGGGCTGAAACAGATCTACCAAGAGAGGCAGAGCCAGGACAGTTAGCCTTTTTTCGAGGGTTGTGGTACATTTGCAACAAAGTTGCTGAATAAGAGATTATGCCAGAGAAAGTAGAAATGACATGAGGGGTGGAAATGGGTGAGTCTAGACCAATTTTACCATATCAGTAGCATTATTCCATTGAGGTCATTCAACTTAAAATGCTTAAGGAGGATAAAGGCACCAGTGGAACTACTCTGAGATGATAGAGGAGCGTTATGAAAATCATGGCTGAAACTGATTGTATTATAGTCTGGGTTTATCATTCCCTGAGTGGTTTTATATCCTAACAGTGAGGTAAAGGAAGGGATGATTAAATGAAGTTGGCCCTAGATGGCCATGAAAGTAAAGTATGTTTTTTTATTAAAATTCTAAACTCAGTGCCAACGAGAGACCCCCAGACAGGAAATGGAAACTGTCTAGAGAAGAAGCTGGCAAGGATAGAAGATTGAGGTGTGGGTGGGGTGTGTGTGTGGGTGGAAGCTATGACAGGTGCCAAAATGGAAGGTTGATGTTTTAAAATGGACAGCGAAGAGAAAAAGATCAAAAAGAGTAAAGGAATCAGATAAAAAATAAAGCTGATGAGTGTCTCAGTTGCATACTGCATATTAAAGTGGACATGAAACACTATGTGTAGAAAGGCTAAATTACATCATGGAGCACTAGTCCAATGTCACTGTCTGAGAAGCTGGATTTAAGAAATAAGTGTTTTTAAGGTCATATGTTGTGTCAGTACACAACAAGACGTCACAGGGTTGTTTTTTTGGTTGCTGCCTTACATTAGTTTATGTTAGCTAACTAGCGATAGAACCAATACCTCAAGGATAAAAATACTAAGTAGCTAGACTGATCACTTAGGTTTGAGGGCATTCATTCATGTGTACAGCTCTCTTAAGCTCCAGTCACAGCATTTTAATCAGTTTGAGTTCTCGACTTAAACCGGGCAATTGCAACACCCTGACTCTTTACCTTTTCAGCCATTCTGTTGTAGATTTGCTGGTCTGTTTAGAAGCACTGTCCCACTTCATTACATAACTTAGTCCAAGCCTCGTATTTGGCTCTAGAATATTTTGGTATACAGAAAACGTCACAGACACCTCAGTGACTCCAACTTGCCCCGGACCTGCAGCTGCAAACTAAGACTAAACCATCACCCCTCTACCGCTGTGCTTGACAGTTTGTATGAGGTGTTTGTGTCGATATACATTTTCTATTTCGCAGTTTTGGAAATATCCTCATAAACACTGCATTGTGGACAAACATCTCCACTGTGGTCTTGTCTGTTAAAAGGATATTGCTTTCTCCAGGCACCTTCACAAACAAGCCAAACTTGTTCAGTCTGTTTCTCTTTATGCCATTATGAACTTTAACATTTAGCATGCTAACTGATGCTGATGATCAATAAATACATTTGATTTGCAACAGTTAGCAGTTACTTGTCCTCTTAACCCCTATGGAAGCAACAAGGACAGGGGTGCCCAATCCCGGTCCTCGAGAGCTACCGTCCTGCAGCTTTTAGATGCATCCTTGTTCCCACACACCCGAATCAAATGAATGGCTTGTTATCAGGCCTTTGCCAAACACGATGGCATGCTGAAGAGGTAATCAAACCATTTGATTCAGCTGTGTTGGAGTAGGGATGCATCTAAAAGCTGCAGGATAGTAGCTCTCGAGGACTGGGATTGGGCAGCCCTGAACAAGGGTGTTCTTAGCCAACTCCAGGCCTCGAGGGCAGGTGTCCTGCAGGTTTTAGATCTCACCCTGAGTCTACACACCTGAATGAAATGATTAGTTCATTACCAGGCCTCTGGAGAACTTCAAGAGATGTTGAGGAGGTAATTTAGCCATTTAACTCAGCTGTGTTGGAACAAGGACACATCTAAAACCGCAAGGCCTGGGTTTGGACACCACTGTGTTAAATAAATAATGACACCATATAATACGTCATGTGTTCTTGTTAATCTGAGATTATTTTTACCAGACTGGAAGCAAGTGAACTTTCCTTTTTATATAACTGTATATATAAAATGGAGGAAGGATTAACAAGGCTAAAGCATTTGTTTAATCTGGCATTACTCAATATCGTCTCTCTTGCATGGTCACTAGGTTACATTGGCCTAACCAATCACATCTTGTTTGTAGCGTAAGAATGACTCAAAACTACGAGAACCATTTTTGTTGGTTAGATGTAGAGGCTAACTTTAAGGTAAAAGTTAATTTTAAAACGCATTTCAACAAGGACCTGCAAAAATGCTACTTCCTACACCATATGGATTTTTTCAATGAAAGTTTGGAGCATGCTGTAAATGGGCTCTACAAATTTAATCAAACACTGATTTTTTCCATTAGATTGTCATTTTGATTTGAATTAAGGGCAAGAATAAAGCAAATGGAACATCCAGAATAGGAAAGAGTCCTCTTAATGCTTAGTTTGAAAACACAGTTATGAGAAGCTATCTATACCAGCGGTCCCCAACCCCTCGGGTCCATGAGTCGTTTGGTACCAGGCCGCGAGAGTTGAGGCTTGAGTGTGAAAGTTATGGTTTTCAGGATTTTTATCGTTATTTTTTTTATCGTTTTTCTCATTAACTCGGTTTCCCTGGGTCTATTCCCGTGTTGTGGATAAATCTTCTTTTTTTTTGCTACCGATACTGGTTTTATTTTTAAAGGCCGGTCCGTGAAAATATTGTTGGACATAAACCGGTCCATGGCGCAAAAAAGGTTGGGGAATGCTGATTTATACCATCTTCCACACAGAAGAAAATATCTTTAGACCTTTAGAACTAGTCATTTAATTAGCATTCCATCATTTATAATATATTATCATTCACAAACAAAAGGGTAGCAAAGTGAATTTACTACAGCAGTGACCGAGATGTAATAAAAATAAAATTAAAAGCTTACTGAGTGAGATACTGAAATAGAAGGAAAAAAACATGGGGAAGAAAATGGTTAAGAAGCATGGACAGGAGGATGGCTGGTGTCCTGTTAGGGAGAGATTAGTGTCATAATCCCCTGGAATCGTCTTCCATCCAGCCTGTTTATTACTGGCTGTCTAATGTGTTTTAGTAAATGCACACAGAGAAGCCCTCTGAGCCAGAACCTGTGGAAAACCCACACTCGTGCAGAGCATCGCACTTGACAAATATTAAATGGGTGATATCGCTCCAAATAAAGAACAAGGTCAGTGCAGGGTCAGACAGCAGTGCCCCATGCCAGAGTACTCGCATGTATGTGCTTGCGTTACTACTAGTAGGCCATGTTAATCAGGTTTAGAACTGTGCTCACAGATTTCTGGCGATAACTCAAAACATCCTGAAGCTTCGAGTCCTGTCCCTCCATTTCAGCATCAAACTCTGTCACATGTTAGCTAGGTAATTTTAAAAAATGACCTATTTAAAGCACTGGCGAGGAAAACTGTGGTCTGAGTCAATATTACACAAAAATCACAAGTTTATTCACAGCTGCTAGCTGCATGACGCATGCCCAAAGTTGTGGCTGTGGCCCTGGTTATAGAATACTTAATAATTTGTTCTTATTTTTATTACTACATTTGCCATACGAATACTGAGATCATTTTCTGAATGGTTTCAAACATAAGACTCACAAAAGGGTAAAAGTTTGCTATGAAATCAGTAACTTAAAAAAAATAACAGTCTCACATCTGTGCTCTTTAACTATAATAGCTACAAAGAAGTAATCGCCCAATCACACGGCATCACAGCAGTGCATTTAGGCACCCATTAGGCACATAGACATGGTTGAAAAGACCTCAAATTGAGAATCAGAATTAGGAAGAAAGATGATTTTTAGTGTCGCTGAGCATGGAATGTTTGTTGGTGTCAGATGGGCCAGTGTAACTACTGTCTAGAGATGGCACGATACCACTTTTTTATGTCCGATACCGATACCGATATCATAAATTTGGATATCTGCCGATACCGATATGAATCCGATATAGTGTTTTTTAATCAACAAAACTGTTTTTTTAAATATCTTGCTGCATTTTGTATAAGTTCATACTCAAGTTTAAAACAACAACTACACTAAAGCTATTCTGTTATACCTGTATGCAAAAAAAAATATTTCATGGTTCAGCAATACTGATCAATCTAATAAACTTAAACCTACACCATCCTCCCTATTCTGGTATTTTAAAGAGTACTTAGCATAAATATTAAGCAACCTAACTAATAGGGTTCCAACTCCCAGCAACAACAAAAATAAATTAAAAATGGGGAACCACCCCTCACGCTCCACCTCATGATGCTTAATCGACGTAATCAACCTTAATTTGATGCAGTGTGAAAAAAAATGCACAGAAATCAATTATTTTTCAAGAAATATTAAATAGATTCAACATCTTTCTTCAACAAAATTGCAGACTGCACAGATGGTACCTTCCCAAAGGAAAAAGTACTATAGCTTACTAGGGTATATATATTAGACTTAATAGTTACTATATACAGTAATTGACTTCTATTCATTTTACATCAAATTAAAACTTTGGGTGTCAGATAATTATTTATTAAAAGCTAGACATTTTAAATGAGAATAAGAAAGAAAAGTATGTCTTTGTGCCCCCTTTTCCCTGTTAATGCCCTATCGGCCCCCCTGGCTAAACTTTGCTAGATCCGCCCCTGCACAGTTACCAGCCGTCAGCTGCGTAGAAAAGGATCGTGGTGTAGAAAGTAATATTAAATAAATTCTAACAACAGCTTATCAAGCTTAAACGTGCTGCTGTTGTTCAGCCGCTGGTTTGGTCTTTCTGGCGCGAAGTGGGCCAAAAACAAACAAAAGAGACGGACTCGTGACAGAAAAGCCGATCAGCTGATCATTAAGCAGTTTCATGATTGAAGTAGCAGCAAGAAGAGGCAGTCGCTTGTTAAGCTTAATGCAGGAATGCTTTACAAACATTCAGAGATGGACTTACACACTTGCTTTACTTCTCTCGGGGATAACTTTGTCGGAGATGAAATGCCGGGTTGCTAGCGAAGCTCCAAATGCTATCCAGACCACCGACAGGTCCTGCATGCCACAGCCGCTCTATCACGTGATGCATACTGCTCCGACGTGCTAACGTTCTGAGGTGAGTTACGGCGTGTTGCAAGTTTTGTGAGGTGCTTTCGTGATATTTAATGGATCGGATTACATTTTTTATTTTTCTCCGATATCCGATCCAGTAATTTAGGTCAGTATCGGACCGATACCGATACGTAATATCGGATCAGTCCATCTCTACTACTGTCTACTGAAATTTACCTACAACCATAGGGTGGACTAAAAAGAGAAAATATCCAGTGATCGACAGTTCTCTGGGTGAAAATACTTGAGTCTCAATTTCTGCTGCAACGTTTAGATGGTACGGTCAGAATTTGGTGAAAACAACATGAAAGCAGCCTGACCCCTGAATCAAAGGTTCAGGCTGCTGGTGGTATAATGGTATGGGGTATGGCAAACTTCGGCATCCTTAGTAACGATTAAGCATTATTTAAAATGCCAAAACATGTCTAAACTCACCTTAACCCAGCTTTTTCAACAGCAAAAACCTGATATACGTAAGGTGTACCAAGGGGCAGGGTTACGCTTTACAAGTTAAAATAATAGTTAATACTCACAAAGTTGAGAAGAGTGATAAAATGCTGAAAAAGCTTGAGCAACACAGTTATGCTTTTTCATTTAATTACAGATAAATAGATGACAAAAAATAGCCATAACTTAAATTGTTCTTTTAGAACAGACAGTTTGGCTTCATCAACTTACCTTGGAGATATCGCCATCATGGCCTTCTAAGGTTGCAAGACACTGATGTGTTGCTGTACTGAACACTCTTGCTGTCCCTGAGAGTTTCAGGAAGAGAGAGAGTTTTCAGCACACAGGCACAGCTTACAAAATTATAAAAATGTTGCTTTTGTTGTGGAAAATCCAAATTTATACAACCAATAAAGCTTAGGTATTTGTAGAAATCTTTAAATGCAGAATCTTAAATTCTGCACAAGTAGTATATTTAGGGTACGTTTGTAATACCGTGCTAGTACAGTTTTACTCGGAATGTAATCTTTTGACTGAAGTGTTGTCTCACCATCAGCTGAGGCAGTAGCAATGAGTTGACCACTTAAATCAAAACACACATCCAACACCTCTTCTTTGTGTCCAGTGAGGGTGGCAACACACTTCCCACTGACAGTCTCCCAAACCTGCGAACACATTTACACATGTCAAAAAACAGAATTATACATGCACACAGGAGCGAACTACATAACTGGAGCATGCATTCATCATGGAGCATGGAAACACCAAACTCATGAAGTATGCATTTGTGAATGTAGCATTAAACTCTGAAGTGGCTTTATTATGGCCATCTCCCTCAGAGGAATGCAGCGAGGTGGATAATTCTCACTTGTGAGCGTGACTCATCTTGGTGTAATTAAGGAATTAGGATTTAATTTTTCTCCACAGACCTTAGACACAGGAGTTTGCGAGAGAGTGGGAAATTGAAGACGGTAAATACAAACAGACATGTTTTCAGCCTCTGACAAGAGATTTTGGGAACAAAAAAAAGATATTTGGGCTTAATGATAGCTTACTTTGCAGGTTTTATCCATGGAACCAGTAACAATCAAGGAGCAATCCCAGTTAAACTGAGTATTGCTTATTTCTCCCATGTGACCAATGAGTGTGTGGACCCGTCTAGGGGAAAAAACAAGGAATTGAACAGCAATTAATCAGTCTCACAGCTTTGTAAGGCAGAATCGATAAGTGTTACATTCTCTGTGAAGTATAAATGATGACACATGCACAAATGGATGCATAATATTGATAACTTCTGACCTTCCTGAAGCAACATCCCATATAGTGACTGTGTGGTCGAAGGAACCGGTGACAAGTTGACTACCCACTGTGTTAAAGCACAGCGAGAGGACCTCTGCGGTGTGACCCTGAAAGGAGATGGCATTATCTCTCACTGTCTTATTTCGTTTCTCCCTCACAGCCACTCACATTATGGATGAAAAAGTGCATCATAAAATGCAAATATTTACCAACCACAACAGTGTGGCTTATACAGCTGATTATTTTCACCTTGTGTGTGTGTGTGTGTGTGTGTGTGTGTGTGTGTGTGTGTGTGTGTGTGTGTGTGTGTGTGTCCCTGCAGAAAAGTGGGGCTGTTGTCCTAGAAGGAACTACATCAAAGGCAGCTTTAAGAACTTTGGCAGGTGTTTATGTCTTACTGTCCTTGGATGGATTTGTCCCAACAGTGCAAAGTACAGCCTCCAAACTTTAGAAGTGTGTATTTAAGATCAGAATGAGTTTGAAGGTAAGTGTGGTCCAATTCATAAGTGGTGGCTCGCACCCACTTTGATCACCTGTCCCTCATTTATTTTACTTTTTAGGGCTCATTTGAGGTATTTTGTGCATAATGTTTAATGTTTTCAAAGGCGTGTGCAGTCTGGCAACTACATGGTGTCATAGCTAGTGTGAGCCCCCCACATTATAGTCTCCTGAATTTGTTAACATAAATACACAGGTTAGCCTTACCGGTAGATTTATAAAATTGAAGTTAACTTAAAAAAAAAAGAACAGATTAAAGAATCTGCACTCAGTTGACTGCATTACTGATTCTTCATGGTGTGAGAAGCTAAGTGAATTGAGAGGGGCAGAGAGTTGCTCCTTGCTGACACAGATTCAGCAAGTCACACTATAAACCCACGTGCAGTCTGCACATTAAAGAGGTCTCACTACTACCCTTAGAGAGGGCTATCAGTGCCTTCTTAAAGAGTTTGTCACATTCCTATCAAATGTTGGTCATCAAGAGCACTTGACAGCATTCATGTCACTTTCACAAGTGACTAAAAAGTTAATGAATCATTATTAATGAATGAATGTGGGTCACAACACCAGGATAAGAAGAGCAAGAAAAGCAATGGGACAGAGTTTGAGGAAAGGGTATCTCACAGTCAGTGTGGCCACTTCCTCCCCACTCTCCACATCCCACAGCTTGGCAGTGGTGTCCATACTGCTTGTGGCCACCAGCGTACTCTGGGGGTTGAATGCAAGACACACCTACAAAATTTTTTTACTTAGGTTGTATTGTATTCTGTAGCAAAGCTGAATAGTATATGGCATATGAACTGCTCTAAACTCTCGATTTGAAACAGTTGTTTCTATTCTTGGCTTGATATGGCAATTTACTGAATATGGTCATCTCACCCATATGCTTACAGCAGCCCAACCCAACCTCTTGTTTGTGAGTCAATCACAGCCAATCAGAAAAAAAAAGCTCATTTAGAGAGCAGATGGACTTAATGGGAGTAAAATATCTTGCCTCAGACAGAAGATGAAACAAGCTGCCCAAGGCTCAGTCTTAGATAAATGGAGATTACTTGTAAATCATGCAAAGCTACTATGAGTCCAAGAATAAAAATGTAGACAGTAAATAAAATTATAGGTCCTGTTAAAGTACTAAACACAATACCATAGCAGAACCTTGTAGTTTAAATGCTCACATAGCTTAAATACTGACTTGTGTTTCAAATATGAATCAGCAATCAACCAAACACTAACACAAATGAAATTCATTTAAAACAAATCATTATACATACTATTTCTCCCATGTGTCCCCGATAAGTATGAAAACATTTGCCAGTCTCGGCACACCACAGTTTGCAGGTCTTATCAAAAGAGCCAGTCGCAATCTTGTCTCTAAGTTTAATAGAGAGAAAATAAAGCAATGAAACATTCATTTTTAAGATGAAACACTGATGTGAATCTTCAATTGAGCAATGCGACCCTCCCATGTTATAAAGGTTTTCCTAAAACAGCTCATTACCCATAAGGGTTGTTGAACGCAATTGCATACACCACGTTTCTGTGACCCTCTAGCACGTGCAGCTCTGTGCCTGAGGCTGTGTCCCAGACTCTACATGTCCTGTCGTAACTCCCAGTTATAAACCTGCAGTGTGAGAGAAAAGGGGGAATTGCACAAACTGTAATTTCTCCTAAACAACAAAGTGGCAGGTTACTCAGTGTTAAAAACTCACCTTGACCCAGATTTGTCAAAGGCAACATTTGTCAGTGGCAATATGTGTGCCTTGAGCTCCTGGAAAAAAAATTGAAACTGGTCTGAAAAATCCAATTTAGTTATTGACTACATTCATCTACATTCATCTTTAAAATTACCCATGTAACTTCTGTATGTATAATTCATTTGACTATAATGTAATGTGAAGGCTTCTTCCTCCTGGCCCACCACTGGTGGAATAACTTTCTGCTCTCATTAAGAACAGAAAGATCTCCCAATTTTTAGATGCAGGCAAAATAAATTCAGTAACCTCTGATCTCCAGCAATGCAACTGACCCTGACTTCCATTTAACTCCCCTAATACATGCGCATGAAGCACTAGCGACTTAGTAACCCGATCACTGCTGCTTTCTAGTGCCTCTCTAAAACAGTAGTTACTAATTTCACAAATCACATTCCACATATGTAAATAGCATCTGCTAATCGCCGAGCTAATGGATTGTGCCCGTTTATTCATGCTGCAAAAATGTTACTGTTCCAACAGTCTGTGTGGAATAAAAGCATTAATATCATAACTCAATAAGCAACACGTGTGCCATGTTTCACAGACAAAATAAACTTTAGTTCATAAAACCATTCTTTCATTAAAATCAAGGTTACAAGGAGCACCAAATAACTTTCAACAATGTGAGGGAAATAGATAAATGTCTTCACTAGCAGGAATTCCTTGTAAGCGTCATGTCTACGTGTTGATTTATTTACTGCTGTTTTGTGTCTGACCTTGGAGAAACAGAACCTGTGATGGTCCTGCTGGGTCTGTTTCTTCTGAAGTCGAATAACCAGCTGTTTGACCTGATCAGCCTGAGCCTTTGTGACCAGAGGCTCTGATTGTCTGATTTCTTCCACCAACTCATCTGGATTTGTTCTACAATATTAAAACATAAAATGTGATAAGTCTTTTTGTAATTTTAGGTAGCTTGATGGCAAAAGAGAGAAAAAAAATGTAAAAAAAACAAAAAACAAAAACAAACCAAAAAAAACCAAGACATTAGGAACAGAAAAGGGAAAGAAAATGGAAACAGAAAGGGGGTTTAGGATAACAAATACAGCTTAACAAAGATTACATTTACTCTACAATTTCACCAAAGTATGTTTAATGTGTGTTAAAATATCACTCCCCGTGTTGTCAGATTTACACCCTTGTGACTGCCAGTAAGAGCTGAAATGAGTAATGTTGGTATTCCTAAAGTAAATGGGTCATTTAAAAGAAATCTCTAGTCTAATGTAATGCCACATTAAGGAATTGCAACTCCTCCACAGTCCAACTTCATAATAAATGCAACATGGTTACAAAGTGTTTTTAAATAGGGTTTTAGTCTGCAGAAAGTCGTTTTTTAGTGGTAATGTAACCGTAGGTTGTAACAGTTTGTTATTGACATTATCTTCAGTGCTGAGATCACACACACACACACACACACACACACACACACACACACACACACACACACACACACACACACGCAGAGAGAGAGAGAGAGATCCTAACAGGTACAACTCACGCACTCTGGAGTCAAATCCAAAAGATCTATTGATTTGGTCCTCAGAAATCCTCCTTTCTCGTATTCAAGGATTATACCTGACAGCATAAAAAAATGAAAAATAAAAGAATTAAAGAGAGGCTGACATTACAACACCTGGGTTCTAGTTAACTTAACCTGTTATGTCTTATAATGACAAACTATCTAACCCTTCTGCCGATTTGAGTTTGAAAAGCGTTAGCTAACTAGCTAATGTCAGACAAACTTTAGGCCATAACGATTTAATATGAAGGTTAGGCACAGTCATATGACCTCCATGAGAAGCAACATTTTAGATAGGACTACAAACATAACTTGTATTACCTGGCGGATAATATCTGAGGAGAAACCGCTTGAGTTTCATTATGACTTCTAATAAGGTCCTATCACATCACATAGAAACAAACCGTTGTTATGGCGACCGGACTCGCGTCCGTTGTATTAGGCATGCGTACCGCGCATGCCTAATACAAGCCTTAAAGGACCGGCGTTGCACCAAAAAGTGCTGGTCTGCCAAAAAGTGATTTCAAGTTTCTATGTGTGTTTTTTGTTTTTTTTAAATTATGTGTAATGTCTTTACATATATTGATAAATAGACTTTAGACTATATATAAAATAATTACCAGTTTTGCAAGTATCTTTATGACCCGGTCCTTTTTGGCCAGTTAAAATATCTATATTGTCATGCTGCTGCTGTCTTTGCCAGATCGCTCTTAAAAAATAAAATTTTAATGCCAGTGAGACTTTTTTTAACGGGATACATAGGCTAAAGGATATATAACAGTCACTTCTAAAATTCTACCTTGTGACAGGAATGTTGTGTGTAGCTCAAGATGAGTTGATATCATTCATGAAGATTACTTTTGACATATATTTCAAATATTATAGGCCAGCAAGTCATGTACAGCAGTTTAAACACGGGCAGTCACTTTTTGGCAGACGATCACTTTTTTTCAATGTCTAATATATTTGCTCTAATAGATTTTAGTAAACTAGATTTACGAAAGGGTTGTATATAAAATAAAAAAATAACCTGTTTTTCAAATAACAGTTTTTCAAGGCTCTGCGTTATTAGTCCTACTTTATAATAAATTAAGTCCTTTTTTAAGCATAAATGATGTGTACATAACTGTGATGCAAGGTTTTTATAGTTAATTAAAGCTAAAAAATTGTAGCTTTTACCTTGTCACAAGAATGCTCTTTCCTGCTCAAAATGACTTATCACTACTAAGACATATGTTTCCGGTATGTTTGCCAGATCAGGAGCTAACAAGTCATTTACGACACCAACAATCAGTTTTTGGTGAATGCTGTAAAACACCTTTTTGGGAGAATCCCTTGTTTTTTCATTTACTGAATTCATAAATAAATAAATACGCAAAATTTCCCAATTTTCCAAACTGATTGATGAGTAATGAGTTTCAAAGTTTATTATACACTGTAGTTTGTTCATGAACTGTGGTGCATACCAGAAAGCAGCTCTCTGCTCTCTGTAACTCATTGACAGTTATCACAAACACTTGATTGCAGTTGTTGCTGCTAAGGGTGGCCCAACCAGTTATTAGGCGTAGGGTGCAATCACTTTTTCACACAGGGGCCATGTAGGTTTTGATTTTTTTTCCCCCTTAATAATAAACACTTTTATTTCGAAACAGCATTTTGTGTTTAAATGTATTTCTGGTGGCATTCATATGTAAATTTGTGTGATGGTCTGAACCATTTCAGTGTAATAAACATAAAAAAAACGGAAATAAGGAAGGAGGCAAACACTTTTTCACCCCACTGTATGCGGATGCCTTCATTTTGCCTGCAATCTCTAGCCAATCTTTTCATATAACTCAGTGCAGTGAGTGCAGTCATTTGTAGTAATAAATTGTTTGAAAACATCCAAATATTTCATGTTTTGTTTTATTAGCAGCTCTGTCTTTATACTCTGGGAGGGAATAGTCACTTGTATATTCCCAATATCAGTATGCCTATTAAGAGTGTGAGTCACTCCAATCCCACAATAAATGACTGTACTTATTTCCTCACCGTTCTTCTTGTCTGTTGCTCCCTGACAGGTCAAAGTCTGAATAAGGCATGTGTAGATGATTAAGTGTTTATATTCTAGCTACTTACAAGGTAACCTGACGAAAGCTCAAAGTGCTTTGGTATTAAACCAGATAGTGTTTTTTTAAATCAAGACTGAAGTGCAACTAAAAACAAAAGGAAACAGCAGGGAAATCTCGCTGAGATACTAACATGGGGTGCTGGGCCAAGTTGAAGTCATCTGGATGGGTTTACCCCACAGCCATCCTGTCACTCTATGGATTTTTTGCAAACTGTAGGGTTGCAGAACCTTTCCTGACACCATACCTTATTGGACCACACAAGAACATTTCTGAAGAAGTGGTAAGGACTACGGACACACTTTCTGTCTTTTATTAAAAGGCAAGGCAAGTCAAGGCAAGTTTATTTATATACCACAATTCAACAACAAGGTGAATCAGTAGTTAAAATATAAGTTTTGAAATTTAAGCTTAAAAGTGTAGATTTGGTGTTTTATTCAAATGCAGCTGAGAATAGGTGAGTCTTGGATTTACCTGGATTTAAATAAACTGAGTGTTTCAGCTGATCTGAGGCTTTCTGGGAGTTTGTTCCAGATATATGGAGCATAAAAGCTGAATGCAGCTTCTCCGTGTCTGGTTCTGACTCTGAGAACTGATAAAAAACCGGATCCAGATGACCTGAGGGATCTGGAAGGTTCATACTGGGTCAGGAGGTCACTGATGTATTTTGGTCCTAAACCATTCAGAGCTTTATAGACCAGCATCAGAACTTTAAAGTCTATCCTCTGACGGACAGGCAGCCAGTGTAAAGACCTCAGAGCTGGACTGATGTGGTCCACTTTTTTGGTCTTAGTGAGGACTCGAGCAGCAGAGTTCTGAATGAGCTGTAGTTGTCTGACTGATTTTTTAGGTAGACCTGTAAAGATGCTGTTACAGTAATCAAGCCTACTAAAGATGAATGCGTGGACTAGTTTTTCCAGGTCCTGTTGAGACATCAGATCTTTTATCCTTGAAATATTCTTGAGGTGATAGTAAGCTGATTTTGTTATTGTCTTAATGTGTTTTTCTAAGTTTAGGTCTGCATCATCACTACACCCAAATTTCTCGCCTGGTTTGTGGTTTTTTGGTGTATAGATTGAAGTTCTCTGGTGACCTGTAATCGTTTTTCTTTGGCACCAAAGACTATTACCTCAGTTTTGTTTTTGTTTAGCTGGAGAAAATTGTGGCACAACCAGTCATTAATTTCCTCAATACATTTACCAAGAGCCTGTACAGGGCCTCGGTCTCCTGGTGACATTGTGATATATATTTGTGTGTCATCTGCATAGCTATGATAGTTTATTTTGTTGTTCTTTATAATCTGTGCCAGTGGGAGCATGTAAATGTTAAACAGAGGGGGTCCCAAGATGGAACCTTGGGGAACTCCTCATGTGATACTTGTCTGCTCAGATGTGAAGTTACCTATTGATACAAAGTATTCCCTGTTTTCTTAGTATGTTTTGAACCAGTTTAGTACAGTTCCTGAAAGACCTGCCCAGTTCTCCAGTCGTTTGAGTAATATGTTGTGGTCAACTGTATCAAATGCTGCACTGAGATCCAGTAAAACTAGGACTGACATTTTTCCACTGTCTGTATTCAGACATATGTCATTAAACACTTTGGTCAGAGCGGTTTCAGTGCTGTGGTTCTGTCTAAAACCTGACTGGAAGGCATCATTAGATTAGATTAGATTAGATTAGATTAGATTAGATTAGATTAGATTAGATGAAACTTTATTAATCTCTCGGGTGGGTTCCTCTGGGAAATTCAGTTATACAACAGTTCATAGCAGTTATTTTGTTTTAAGAAGTAATTGAGCTGTTGAGAAACTGCTTTTTCAATGATCTTACTTAAAAATGGGAGATTTGAGATCGGCCTGTAGTTGTTCATTTGTGTCATGTCAAGATTGTCGTTTTTCAGTATAGGTTTAATTACAGCAGTTTTTAGTGGTTCTGGAAACACGCCTGATATTAAAGAAAAGTTGACGATCTGTAACAGGTCTGACTCGAAGACTTTGAGACCTTTTTGAAAAAACTTGTTGGCAGGCCATCTAAACAGCAAGAGGAGGAGTTCAGTTGACATAAGATGTCCCCCGGGTCTTTGCTGTTAATCGGGTGAAACTGTTTCATGGTGTTTAAACAGTTTTTCAGTGGACACGGTACATATCCTGAATATGCTGTTGATGTACCAATTGCTTGTCTAATCTTTTGGATTTTTTTCTGTGAAGAATTTGGCAAAGTCATTGCAGGCCATGGTCGAATGAAGTTCAGCTGCCACTGACACAGGAGGGTTTGTTAGCCTGTCAACTGTAGAAAATAAGACCCGAGCATTATGGCTGTTTTTAGTGATGATGTCAGAGAAGTAGGACCTCCTTGCACTCCTCAGTTGTAAATTATAATTGTGAAGTTTTTCTTTATAGATGTCATAGTGAACCTGGAGGTTTGTTTTTCTCCATCTGTGCTCATCTTTCCTACACTCTCTTTTTTCATTTTTCACCAGTGTGGAGTTTCTCCGTGGAGACTTTTTCCTTCCAGAGATAACCTTCACCTTAATGGGAGCAATAGTGTCCATTACATTTAACATGTTAGCATTGAAGCTATTGACGAGCTCATTGACTGACCCTCTGGGCAGGTCAGGTGTTAATGGGAAGACCTGGTTAAATATCTCACTACTGTGTTCTGTTATACACCGTTTTGTGATCACTGCTGTTGATATATTTGTGTGGGCTGAAATTTTACTTTCAAAGAAAACACAGTAATGATCAGACAGGCCCACATCAGACACAGTAACGTTTGAAATGCTCAGGCCCTTGGAGATCAGTAGGTCAAGAGTGTGTCCTCTATTATGTGTGGCCTCTGCTACATGCTGAGTCAGCCCAAAGTTGCCCAAAGTGTTACTCAGGTCTTTAGTCCCTTTGTCCTGAGGGTTGTCCACATGGATCAGATCACAGACAGCAGTTCACTGAGGTCATTAAAAAAGTCTGTGCAGTATTTGGGAGGCCTGTAAACATTAAGAAACACAACTTTGGATGGGGCCTTCAGCTGTAAAGATTCAAAAGACTGAAAACTTCCAGGAGACAGCTGCTTACATTGAAATGATTCATTAAATAAGACAGCAACCCCCCCTCCTCTCCTGCTCACCCTGGCCTCACTGATAAAACTGTAGTTAGGAGGGGTCGTCTCGATGAGAACAGCTCCACTGTTACTTTGGTCCAACCAAATTTCTGTTAAAAACATAAAATCAAGGCTGTGCTCAGTGATTAAATCATTAATTAAAAATGTTTTCCCAGCTAAAGATCTAACGTTTAATAAAGCCAGCTTAAGTGTTTTAGAGGTATTATTTGCCCCCTTGTGTTTGGGAGCAGTCTGTGGCACACAAGGTATGTTTACTATATTTAAAGATCTTTTAGAGTGCAGCTCTCTGTGTTTTGACCAGGCCACATGTCTCCTGTCACCTAAAAGTACAGAAATTTTAAAACCTTCTAGTAAACAGGGACCCAGCTTCTCCTGGGAAAAGTCACCACTAGGGCTGGGCGATATATCGAGTTTTTTAAAAATATCAATATATTTTCATACGAGATATAAGATGTGACAATATCGTTTATATCGATATAGTCTATGTTACGTTATAATTATACTTGTGGAGCCGCAGGTTTGCCTCTCTTTCGTCCACTTATGTCTCTACGCAACGTTACTCGGCCTCGCCTCTCCTTCACTGAACACAACTCCCCCTCCCCCATAGCTTCACCTGCAGGCAATGACAAGATGAAAGAGGAAAATCTCCGCTAGCGAGTTACCTCGGATCGCCCCGTGCGTGGGGCTGGACGGTGTCAACGTGTTAGCGAGCTAACCGCGCTAACGAGCTAACCGCGCTAACGACATGCAGCCAGGAGGGGCTGCACGGCCTAAAATCCTTTCATTTTCTCAAAAATCGACAGTGCACCTTATGTATGAATTCTGGTTGTGCTTACTGACCGCGAACCGATTTTATGTGGTACACAGCGCTCAGCAATCTGTCAAAAAATGTTTTAATATGACTTTGCTAAGCTACGGAGCTGCACCGCTTGATGGAGCCGCCTCGCGGAGTGATAGTACTGTGCTTCAACGTAATATTACCGTACTGTGTGTGTATAAGGACCACAAATGGCACCTGTTCAGAGACGTGGTGCAGCTGTGAAATCTGTCTCTTTGTTATTACGCTCAGCGTCTATTAGTTTACATTTTGACTGCACAATTGTGAGCTTTTCGTTATGCACAAAAACAACATTGTTTTCTTTTATTTATGGACCATGATTATTTAATAAATGCTGATAATTTATTTTTGAGTAATTTCTTCATGTACATCTACGCTGTATGTAAAGAAAATGCCCATTTGACATCTGGGACACAGTGTGACTAAGAACTCTCTTTTTGTTCTTAACTTATGGCTTAAAAAAAAAAAACGAGATATATATCTTATATCGCCATCCAGCTAAAAAATATCGAGATATGAATTTTGGGTAATATCGCCCAGCCCTAGTCACCACTGCCATAATCCTCGCAGCCCGGACCCTCCACACATCACACATCAGACTGCGGAGACAGAGCATGAAGGTGGTAAGGAGGAGCTAAGGGGGACGAGGCTGGGCAATGTAACTTCGATTACTCTGTTGAGGGCGGGGCTCGATGGCGAACCTTTGGCTGCTCTGGTGGGGGGTTATGGGGGACAAAAAGGGATTTGGCTGGGGGGTAGATCTGAGCCCAGCATTGACCTGCTCTATCATCTCCTCAGTGAATTTCAGGTGTGGCGAGGAGGGAGAAAGGGAGGGGGAGGAGGGTGATGGCCTGTCAGGGGTTTGGGGGACTGGGGAAGGTTGTGGTCCTTGGTCCTGGTCGTTGGTGTTGTTGAGAGAGTTGGAGGCAAATAGGGACCCCTCTTCTCGCCTCTGATGTCTCTCCTTTCTGCAGCTCATCCCAGGTGGGGGCAGATGAGGCTCCTCCTCAAGGTTTCTGCTGGGCTTTGTCTGTTCTTGCAGTACTGTTTGTTCCTCTTTATGAGATAGCTCCTCGTTTATCTCAGCCTTGGTGCTTGGTGCCAAGCACAGATGGATGATGTATGGAATAAAACAAGTTGGAGGTGAACAGTTTCACCCCTGACTTGTTAAAATTAAATCCATTTGCTTTAAACAGATGCCTGCGTTCCCAAAAAATATTAAAATTATCAATAAAATGCACTGAGTGGTCAGTACATGCTGATATAAGCCATTTATTCAGTGCAAACAACCTGCTGAATCTCTCATCTCCTCCTCTGACAGGCGGTACAGGTCCACTGATGAATACAGCTGCATTCAGAGAGTTTACAGTATTTAATAATCCAGTAAAGTCCCGTTTCAGAACCTCCGTCTGTTGTTTGGACACATCGTTTGACCCTGTATGCAGAACAATGTTTGTCACAGTTGGATATTCATCTGCAATTTGAAGAATTCTCTCAATCAGGTTGTTGACCATATCCTTAGGAAACAGAGGACTTTAGTGTTCTTACCGCACATCCTTTGTACATCCTTTACAGCAGAGTCAGCCACAATCAGAGTTTCAGGCCTAGCCTTTAGCTTTCCCTGTGGCCTTTTACTTTTCAACAGATTTTCAGACCTTACTTCACTGCTTTTAGATGGATGGTTGTCCGATATAGATCCAAGGTCCTTTGATAGTGGAGCAAATCTGTTCTGCAGTTTCACATTCAGCACTTATATGAAAGCAAAACAAAACAAATAAACATGCATCAGTTTTCATAAGCAGTGCGATATGCATGTCATGAAAAAGAAGTACAAATGGGATCATCAGTACTGTTTTGTTGTGCTTGTGGTTTCCAGCTGACCAACTACCTGTTTCCTATCTGGACGTATTCCTACCTGGCCTTTCTTTTCCCCGTCTTCCTCCTGACTGACTTCCTGAGGTACAAACCCCTTATTATAGTACAGGGGTTCTTTCTCATCACCAACTATATTCTACTGTGCTTTGTCCCAGGTCTTCCTGCTATGACTTTCCTTCAGGTCAGTTAAAACTTCTTGTTGTTGTTTCAAGAATGAAGAGTGAAAGGTGCTGTGAAAAAAAATACTTTGCCACTTCCTGATTTCTTACTATTTTGCATACTTGACACACTTACATCCTTCGGATCATCAAACAATTTTTACTGTTAAATGTAGCTAGTCACAATCTTTTTCACACAGGGCCGGGCAGGTTTGGATCGCTTTCTTACCCTTGAAGAAATCTTTTAAAAGCTTTTGTATTTATTCCGGTTATCACAACTTAAACCATACCGTTGTTAATGCATTTAATAGAGTTTATCATGATCTACTGCCTCTTTACAACTGCTCTATTCCATCAACAGGTCAACTATGCTGTAGTGACTTCCACGGAGGTTGCCTACTTTTCCTATATTTACAGTGTAATTCCAGTAGAGAATTACCAAAGAGCTACTGGTTACCTGCGCAGTGCAATGTTGGCTGGATATACATTTGGCGCCACCCTTGGCCAAATGCTTGTCTCCCTTGCTGGTATGGGCTCGTAGTATTTGATCACAATAATATGAAAAATAACATTTGATGCATGACAAGAAAGAAAATTATGAACTGAACTTTAAACAAGCACTAATGAATGATCAATTGTAACCAACAGGCCTGGACTACTTCTATATCAATACTATTACCCTGGGAATTGTGAGCGTGGCATTTCTCGTCTCATTCTGGTTGCCCATGCCCCAGACAAACATGTTCTTCAAAGGGAAGAAGGCTGCAGCAGTAGACTGCCAGCAAGAGGGGCCACAGGGAGAGAAGGAGTCAGTGACGGATAAGGATGGAGAAGGCTCGGGGAAAGGGAAGATGGAATATAATGGCAGTGCTGGCTACTGCAGCAGAGAAAACGTGGCCGCTGCAGTTCATCTGCTTTGGCAAAGCTTCAGGGAGTCCTACTCTTCCAGGCATTTCTTTTCTTTCAATATTTTTTTTAAATCACTAAGATGCTTTGAGTGCCCACTTGCATTTAATTAACACCTGGGATTACTACTAATTGGTCCAAATTTTTATAATGTATTCATAGGGTACTTCTTTTAAACAGTAGAAGTAGCTGTACAGTCATCATCATAATCTCTTGTCATAATTATCACCATTCAGACATTTAATCTACTGGTCCCTGTGGTGGGCTCTGGCCACAGCTGGTTACGTGCAGGTCTTCAACTACATCCAGCTTATGTGGGACCATATAGAGCCATCTGCCACATCATCCATCTACAACGGAGGAGTGGAGGCTGCGTGCTCTCTTGTAGGTAAGATTGGTGTTAGAGCGGGTTATTTTAGATTAAAAGTAATAATTACAAGATGTTTCAGTCAAGCGACTGTAACAGCGTGAATGTGTCTACATCAGTCAGGGTGAGATACATATTGTTTGTTTTGGTCTGACCTCATTTATTATATATAATATATATGCTCTTAATAAATGACATATGAGATAAATTGAGATAACTTTACTTTTCAACTTACTTTTATATCAGAGTAGAGGAAAAATGATGTAAGAGGGGGTCCACTCATTTGTACTGCAGTGAGCTGGAAGCAGGACTCTAATCAGAGTTCTCTGTCTCTGCTTCAATTAGAAAAGGCGAGAAGACTGCAGCACAACCACATCATGTAGCAAAATAACATTTAACAATGTCATTACAGGCTGCCGTTTCTGAATGCACATAGATCTATAAAAACCTGCAATTAAAGGGAATCAGCTGTGCCATATCTGTGGTAACTGATTACACAGACAATGTGTATTGATTTTGAACGGGAATAGCAGCACCCTGGTCCTTTTGGTTTAAGCTCGGCCTGCCTCAGTGCGAGAAGAAGAAGAGTAATTGCTTCTATTAAGGAGATAGAGTTAAAAGGTAATGGATTCTTTGATTATTACTGATAGTTGTTTCCAGGAGTTGGGTGAAACTGGTTCATCATAATAAGCAAGCGTTGTGGAGGCCAGGAAATGCATGAGTGTGCATGAGGCCACCGCGGCCTTTATTCTCCCGTTAAAGGGAGGTTAGAAGTAATGGACGAATCAGGGAATGACAATGGGAAGGATGCAAATGTGCAGTGGAGGCGCCGTCCGCTGGGATGTCAGACTAATTGCTTTATTTTTCTTCTTCATGGGCCAGGTGCTGCAGCAGCCTTCTCTGTGGGCTACATCAAGGTGACCTGGGTTGTGTGGGGAGAGCTGGCTTTGGGGATGTTCTCAGCTGTAGGGTCAGGTGCTGTGTTTCTGATGGCATTCACGAGCAGCATCTGGGTATGCTACGTCGGTTATGCCATATTTAAATCCTGTTACATGCTCCTCATCACCATCACAACGTAAGTGCATGATAGAATTTCTCCACGCTGCTCCTCTAAATGTGTTTTAAAAGTGACAAGAACAACTTAAAGAATTCATTCAAACGGACTGTTTTGTCAGTTCAATACAGAGGAAAGGATGACAATATTAGTTTAGAGTCAGCTTACTGGTTGCAGTGCCATACAAATCTATTGCAGTCTTAGAGTATGTGCTGAATCTCTCATAATTATAAGGACTTTGTCACCGCAGGTTTCAGATCGCCTCTAACCTCTCCATGGAGTGCTATGCTCTGACTTTTGGGATCAACACTTTTGTAGCCCTCTCACTGCAGACTATCATTACAGTCACAGTTGTTGATGAAGCTGCACTGGGGCTGGACATCGTGACGCAGGTACGTGTACAGGCTGTAATTATACTACTGCGTATTTGAATGGCAGCACACGGGGATTTAACAACAACTCAAAGTCAAGAACCCGATGGCCCCTTCAGCGTTCTGCTGCTTAACTGAAGCACTGAAATGTGAGGACAGAGTGACACCTGGTGGTTATCATTAGCTGTTGCACGCAGGTCTATTTGATGCAGGTGGTT
This sequence comes from Aulonocara sp. 'chitande type north' Nkhata Bay, assembly GCF_057382095.1. NCBI lineage: Eukaryota > Metazoa > Chordata > Actinopteri > Cichliformes > Cichlidae > Aulonocara > Aulonocara sp. 'chitande type north' Nkhata Bay. The sequence continues at coordinate 13,285,108 of NC_141357.1, forward strand.
CACTGCCATAGCATAGATAAAATAATTCTAATAATGCTTAGGATTATGTGTCGTCTCTCTGCTCTGCAGTTTATCATCTACGGCAGCTACTATGCTGTCATATCGCTGCTCTTTTTGATCCGAGGAACCTACACCGCCTGTGTGAACAAACCCTGTCTCCGGCACACGGAAGCCAAGGAACCTGAGTGTGTGGAGGAGGTGATTGCTGCAGAGCGTCTCTGACCTGTGTCAGTGCCCGACAGGTTTTTGGAAGATTGGAACTAATTTACCTTAAACAGCTGCAAATTAACTAACGAGAGCTTGTAAATATGCTTTTCTTAAACACTACAAACTGTAACATTAAACGTTTATACACTGAAAAGCAAACATTTATGTGTTGTGTATTTTTGCTATCTGCAACCCAGACAGGAAGACAAACAACACAATAAAACAGTTACTTCTGATTGGTATTATCTCAGCTTGTGCTCGAGTGTCACCAAGATTGTGTTGCTCTTTGACCAGGTTGCTGATTAACAAAATGCCTAGAGAGTTGTGAGGTATTTTTCCCCCATCACACACTTACACATGAAACAGGAAAGCCAACATGGAGGCAGTGAAGAAGTGGAGATCAGACTGGAAGTATCCCACTATTCTGCTTTGCATTTATGGATTCTTCAGCACAGTTAGACCACTGGAGCCTTTTCTCATCCCATATTTGACAGGACCGGATAAGAATCTGACAACTGAGCAGGTATATATGACATATGCTAGAAAGGCTATAGTGTAATTCAATCAAAACAGACTTAGAAAAGAAATGATTTTCAGTTTTTCGGTCCTTATGGTGAAAAAGTTGGTAACTTGCTCTTTTGTACATGCTGCAATTACAAATAATCACACACACATGCACACACAAGCTGGTGATTCATAGCAGAGAGATAACCGGCATCTTTAAAAAAAAAAAAAAAAAAAATCTAAGTGATAGAAATCCAATCAAGATTCTGAAACCTTTAATCATTTGCTATAAAGTCATGCATTTCCTGCCTTTGATGAGTTTTTCCCTGACAGGTCAACAATCAAATTTTCCCAGTGTGGACATACTCCTATCTGTCCGTACTAGTGCCGGTGTTCCTTCTCACTGACTGGCTGCGTTACATGCCTGTAGTGGTGTTTCAATGTGTTATGATCTTCATCACCCAAGCACTGCTGCTGTGGACAGCAAGTGTGCCAGCCATGCAGGCTATGCAGTTCTTTTGCGGAGTTGCGACAGCCAGCGACGTGGCCTACTTCTCCTACATTTACAGGTCATGTAGTACATCTCACAGATTTGGATTTTTAGCATTGCTCATGGGAGACTTGACATTTTGAATATGCTCTTTATTACAGTGTAATAGATTTGAAGAGATACCGGAAGGCCACCTCTTACAGCCGCAGTGTCCAGCTCCTGGGGTATACAGTGGGCTCCGTGTTGGGTCAGCTGCTTGTCAGCTTCGACCTCATGTCATACAACAACATCCTGGTGTTCACTCTGGTTCTCACTGCCATCGCTCTCCTCACTTCCTTCTTCTTGCCAGTGCCACAGAAGAGCATGTTCTTTCATCAAAGACGTGGGAGACAGACTGCAGCAGAACAGTCAAACGCAATAAATGCATCACTGGAAAATGGAGGAGGTGAAATGGAGAGTGGAGAAGGAGAGCCTGATGCTGAGAAGCTTGAATCTATCATTACGCAGAGTTGCGGCCAAGTCCTCCTCCAGCTGTGGAGGGATTTCCGCCACTGCTATTCCTCTAGACAGCTGCTCTACTGGTCTGTGTGGTGGGCAATGGCTACCTGTGGGTATAACCAGACTGTCAACTATGTGCAGGTCAGTTATGAACAGTGTTGGGTAAGTTACTTTAAATTAGTAACTTAGTTACATTACTAGTTACTTCTATCAAAAGTAACCCAGTTACTTCAAGTTACTCGTTACTTTCAGAGTAACTAGTTACTAGGGAAAGTAACTTTGGTTTTACTCAGAATTCTCTTGTTTATGTGTTGCTTCCGTAACTGGATACCCAGCAAGATTGGCAGTCTTCTAGCTTGCTTACTTGCCACAAGTGCACTGTGCCACCTACCAATAGAAAGGAAAAAATAATGTGCACATTTCCATGAGAGAAATCCCACGCCTGATTCTATTTAGCCTGCTTTTTACATCCAACACAAAAACTGCAGTCGTGGTGCTTTCGATTGTACTCAGAACTCGGAAATTCTGCCTTCTGAATAGGAAGATGTAGGTAACACCAGACTGCAGCTGAGCTGCATACAGGGCTGGACTGGGACAAAAAAATCATCCCGGGCATTTTGACTAGAGACCGGCCCACCATTATAGGAAAAATCATAAAGCCTTTGAATGAAAATAAACACTGTTGTGACAGTGATGTACACTGTTCTGATGGTATATATGCATCAATCTATCAATCGTTTGTTGCAAGACTCAGATAATTTTTTTTTTTAAAGTGAGACATTTTAAATGAGAATAAGAAAGTATTTCCTTGTGCCCCCATTTCCCTTTTAATGCCCTACATGGACCCCTGGCAACACTTTGCTAGACCCGCCCCTGCACAGTTACCAGCTGTCAGCTACCTAAAAAAGGATCCTGGTGTTATTTGTCTCTCAGAAACAGTTCATAACTTCCCTTCAACTCATTCATGTGACCTAAAAGGTAAACCTGTTTCTCCATCACCTGTTCAGCTCTGATGATCCAGTAAGGACATCTCCTGGTTTCATCTTCATGTTTCCCTCTCACCAGATAACCAAACCGATATCATGACCAGCAGCTTTACAGCTGTGGCTCCAGCAAACATCAGCTGATACTAGAAATTAATATTAAATAAATTCTAACAACAGCTGATCAAGCTTAAAAGTGCTGCTGTTGTTTACCGCGACATCCGCTGGTTTCCTCTTTCTGGCGCAAAGTGGGCGATAAACAAACAAGAGAGAAAAGCCGATCAGCTGATCATTGATCAGTTTCATGATTGAAGTAGAAACAGGAGAGAGAGGGGGAGAGAATGAGAGGAGAAGAGGCAGCTGTGCAGCGTAAACACAGAATAACTCCAGCTTTGTGTCTTTTTCATTGTAGCTGAAGTCCGGGACAAACTGTGTTCCTTTTCACCTCAATACGAAACGCATAATATTTTCTCTGAATACGAAACGATTCCGTTTTTTACGGGACGGTTGACAACTCTAATAATTAACCTTATGAACAAAATAAAGTTCAACATCAGTAACATAGCACCACCCAGCTGTATAGAAACTCCATCATGCTAGCTAGTACAGTACGAAAAAGTCAGCATAACGAAAATAAACTCCACCTAAACTTGGTTCATATCTGACCCAGATGGACTGCAGGTTATAACTTCTTACCTGAAGTTCAATCACCTGAAACTCGGACCAGCGGCAGCTTCGGGTCTCTCCTCTTGCCTCCCTTTTCCTTCATCCACCTGCTGGCTTCCACCACTTGCTAATGTTATTGAATCTGTGGAAGCTCCGCGATGCCACCACACGAAGTAACGAATAACGAGCCTATCTAAATCCCAGTAACGAGTAACGCGTTCCCGGTTTTGGCATAATAACTAGTGTCAAGGATATCAACAATTATCAAACACTCAGGTGAAGAAACAACACTTAGACACTTGGAGAGATTTTTAACGTGCACGGGTGAGCGCTCAACAAAGAGACTCACACTCAGCTGCAGGCGTTTCCTTTATTTAAAGCATAGATAGCAGTTGGGGTTTTTCCCGGTGGACGAGAGGGTTTGTTCCCTGCGCCTTAGGGTCGGGGAACGGGTCCTGACTGTCATCTGCGCTTATGCGCCGAGTGGCAGTTCGGAGTACCCAGCCTTCTTAGAGTCCCTGGGGGGGGTGCTGGAAGGTGCTCCACCTGGAGACTCTGTTGTCCTGCTGGGAGACTTCAATGCTCACGTGGGTAACGACAGCGAGACCTGGAGGGGCGTGATTGGGAGGAACGGCCTCCCTGATCTGAACCCGAGCGGTGCTTTGTTATTGGACTTCTGTGCTAATCACAGTTTGGCCATAACGAACACCCTGTTCGAACATAAGAGTGTCCATAAGTGCACGTGGCACCAGGATGCTCTAGGCCGTAGGTCGATGATCGATTTTGTAATCGTATCACCAGACCTGCGACCATATGTTCTGGACACTCGGGTAAAGAGAGGGGCTGAGCTGTCAACTGATCACCACCTGGTGGTGAGTTGGATCAGGTGGCGGGGGAGGACGCTGGACAGACCTGGTGCACCTAAACGCGTAGTGAGGGTGTGCTGGGAACGTCTAGCAGAGGCCCCAGTCCGCGAGATCTTCAACGCACACCTCCGGCAGAGCTTCAACAGCATTCCGAGGGAGACTGGGGACATTGAGTCCGAATGGACCATGTTCAGCGTCTCCATTGCCGAAGCTGCTGCATTGAGCTGCGGCCGCAAGGTGGTTGGTGCCTGCCGTGGTGGTAATCCCCGAACCAAATGGTGGACACCAGAGGTGAAGGGAGCCACCAGGCTGAAGAAGGAGGCCTATCGGGCTTGGTTAGCCTGTGGGACTCCGGAGGCAGCCGACAGGTATCGACAGGCCAAGCGGAATGCGGCTCGGGCAGTGGCTGAAGCAAAAACTCGGGTGTGGGAGGAGTTCGGAGAGGCCATGGAAAAAGACTTTCGGACTGCCTCGAAGAGATTCTGGCAAACCGTCAGGCGTCTCAGGAGGGGAAAGCGGTGCTCTACCTGCACTGTGTATAGTGCTGGCGGAGCGCTGTTGACGTCGACTGAGAAAATTGTCGGGCGGTGGAAGGAATACTTCGAGGACCTCCTTAATCCCACTGACACGTCTTCCGGGGAGGAAGCAGAGTCTGGGGATGAGGGGTGTGACCCACCAATTTCCGGGGGCGAGGTCACTGAGGCAGTTAAACAACTCCTTGGTGGCAGAGCCCCTGGTGTCGATGAGGTCCGCCCCGAGTTCCTGAAGGCTCTGGACGTTGTAGGGCTGTCTTGGTTGACACGTCTCTGCAATGTTGCGTGGAGATCAGGGGCAGTACCTGTGGACTGGCAGACCGGGGTGGTGGTCCCCATCTTTAAGAAGGGGGACCGGAGGGTGTGTTCCAACTACAGGGGGATCACACTCCTCAGCCTCCCCGGGAAAGTCTATGCCAGGGTGCTGGAGAGGAGGGTTCGTCCGCTAGTCGAACCTCGGATACAGGAGGAACAATGCGGTTTTCGTCCTGGTCGCGGAACACTGGACCAGCTCTTTGTCCTCTCGAGGATACTTGAGGGTGCATGGGAGTTTGCCCAACCAGTCTACATGTGTTTTGTGGACCTGGAGAAGGCATTCGACCGTGTCCCTCGGGGCGTCCTGTGGGAGGTGTTGCGCGAGTATGGGGTGTCTGGCCCATTGCTACGGGCCATTCAATCCCTATACAACCGTTGCAAGAGCTTGGTTCGCATTGCCGGCAATAAGTCGGACTCGTTCCCGGTGGGTGATGGGCTCCGCCAGGGCTGCCCTTTGTCTCCGGTTCTGTTCATAATTTTTATGGACAGGATTTCTAGGCGCAGCCAAGTGGCGGAGGGCTTTCGCTTTGGTGGCCTCAGAATCTCATCTCTGATTTTTGCGGATGATGTGGTTCTGTTGGCTTCATCGGGTGAGGGCCTCCAGCTCGCACTGGAGCGGTTCGCAGCCGAGTGTAACGCAGCGGGAATGAGGATCAGCACCTCCAAATCTGAGGCCATGGTTCTCAGCCGGAAAAGGGTGGAGTGCCCACTCCGGGTCGGGGATGAGTTCCTGCCCCAAGTGGAGGAGTTCAAGTATCTCGGGGTCTTGTTCGCGAGTGATGGGAGAAGGGAGCTGGAGATCGACAGACGGATTGGGGCTGCGGCTGCAGTAATGCGGACGCTGCACCGGTCAGTCGTGGTGAAGAGGGAGCTGAGTGTAAAAGCGAAGCTCTCAATTTACCGGTCGATCTACGTCCCTACCCTCACCTATGGCCACGAGCTGTGGGTAGTGACCGAAAGAACGAGATCGCGGATACAAGCGGCGGAAATGAGCTTCCTCCGAAGGGTGGCTGGCCTCTCCCTTAGAGATAGGGTGAGAAGTTCGGCCATCCGGGAGGGGCTTAGAGTAGAGCAGCTGCTGCTCCACATCGAAAGGAGCCAGCTGAGGTGGTTCGGGCATCTGGCAAGGATGCCCCCTGGGCGCCTCCTGGGCGAGGTGTTCCAGGCATGTCCCACCGGGAGGAGGCCCCGGGGCAGACCCAGGACACGCTGGAGAGATTATATCTCTCGGCTGGCCTGGGAACGCCTTGGTATTCCCCCGGACAAGCTGGAGGAGGTGGCTGGGGAGAGGGAGGTCTGGACCTCTTTGCTTAGGCTGCTACCCCCGCGACCCGACCTCGGATAAGCGGATGAAGATGGATGGATGGATGGATAGCAGTTCCTGTTTTTCATGTTCGTGTGTATGTGTGTGTGCAGCAAGTCAGTTTCTAAGAATAATAAAGATAACGCGAGTCAACTTCTGCGGACGTGTGGGTGCGGTGAAGCTCCTATCAGCTTCTGAAGATGTGTATTTTTGTGCTGATCTTGTGGCATTATCACATGGCACACGCGGCTTGCAGTTTCACGTTTATCAAGCTGAGCTGCACAGTGAAAATATGAACATTATCAGTATTGAAGCAAAGCATAAAAACATTTAAACATTATTCTTTGACATTCCCTCCTGTTGTTAATGTTTTCACTCATCACAATACATTGTTCATCAGTTAGCGGCCACTTGTAGAAACATTTTCGGTCGTAACTTCCTTGTGCATGTGAACTGTGACGAAACATTCTGGAGCTGTAACGTAAAGCAGTTAGGTTTAGACATTACTTTCACAGTCTTCTTGAGGGATTCCGACGTATGCAATAATGAATGTGTTCACCATGTATAGAATCATCGATCTGATACATGGCAGGATACATGTGGAAAACATACACAGTAACAAAAGCAATACTCCTATGATAACCAGTCCTTTCATTAATAGAGTCTTCCAGCTGCCACTCAATAGCCATGTTAGCCAGTCTTCAGAGCTAGGCATATAGTCCTCAAATTGGGCTCTTTGAAGCTTTTTCAAAGTGTTCAAAGCATCCGTCATGTTCTGAGAGTGCATGTTGTCTGGTATGTAGGTGCAACAAGTGGTGTTGAATAGGACACAGAGCCCTCCTCTTTTTGCAAGTATCATGTCCAGGGCGACTCTGTGTTGCATGACCACTATTCTTATTGCGTCAATTTCCTCGTTTTGTGCCTGGTTGATTTTTGTTGAGCTGTTCAGGAATAGTCCGAATCTGTAGTCCAAAGTCTCAATCCTCAGCATGTTTTTTCCGTTTCCCACCCATGGGAACAGTGAGTGCAGGACTTTCTGTCCAGTAGTCCATAACTTGAACTCTTGTGGTACGTTACTGCCCCATATTGAGTCGTGGGGTCGGACGTCGCTTGCTTCTCGCTTGTGTCGTTTAGTTGATGAAGTTGATCCAGGGGTAATTTTGAATGTGTGGTCTGACACCAGAACTGGGGCACAATTCCGGCACTATGTTGAATAAATGTTTTAATCAAGAACCTCTACTAAGAGCTTAGAATATAAAAGTATAACAGACAATTTGAATGACCTAGTAATTCAAATAGCCTCGTCTAACCTGCTCCTCAGAATAACTTAGACTCTGCTTTCACTTCTGCAAACTCTCTGCAACTTCCTGTCAACTGCAACTTAGTCTTTCTGAAAGACACACACACTGTTTAAACCTCTGAATACAATATCAATGCTGCAGATTATATATGGATATAATGCAATAGTAATAATGATGATTATTTACCAATAGCAGTAAAATAATTTCCCTGCTCCACACTCCCTCTCCCGACCTCTGGAACACCAGAGGTCGCAATACATTGTGTCCTCGCTCTGACCCTCTCTAGCTGTCCTCTGGCTCAGCAAATCAGACAACCTCATGTCAGCCAATTGGTCCAGTAATAAACACCAGCTCCCACTCGAGAATACTCCATGCGTAAGATTAGGTTTTCTCAGTCCCTCTCTTGTGGTCCAGAGATCTTCTGCAAAGGAAACAAAACACCTTTTCCTGCACCTCCCTAACTTATCATAATTGGGACTCTTTAATCAAAAGCCTTATCCTAATTATCTTCTTAACTTATTGACTTGTATTTATATATATTCTTCAACGTTACTCGTTATACGTCCAGTTGCACACTCTATTTTCCCTTATCTGATCATCACATCCTGTACACAAACCGTCGCTGCTGCAAATTCCTCTATTCTAATCTAAAGTCACCTTTTTAACAAGAAAATCATTATAAACGCCTATTCTACTAAAAGCTCCAAAAGAAAACAACCACTTTAATCAATTAAGTTTAAGCATATAAGCAATTACTCCTGCATACATTTCATCATAGCTAAATGCTGCCTAGAAACAACTCCTGTTTGTTAATACTAACTTCATCTTAAAACCTCACATTTCCTATGTTATAACCTGTTTTTGGTATAGCCTTTTTATTTCATTTTGATCATTTTAATGTAACAATACCTTCTAATTCTAATTTATCAAACTTAACCAAAATATATGCTTTCCTTCCTTTGGTCCGTCTTTAACCCTCCTGCCTTCTTTTAATAAACTCACACCCTTCCCCCTAGGGACCGTTTTGTGCCACGCCCCAAAAAATGCAATAAAAACCTTATGTATTCATATTTTTTTCCACTTTAAATTAGCCAATCTTTTAAAACTACTTCTCCCTGAAATATTCATATAAAGTTTTAATTATATTTCGGGGGTTTTAACCCTTTTAATCGCAGTTTAATTACATGAGCGCACCGTTTTTTTAGCCCCAAAAAACAAAAAAACTAAATATTTTCCAAAAAAAAAATTTGAAGTAATATTTGATTGTTATTATAATTAGGCCTTTAGATGGGTCAAAGATTCGAACCAACATTCGTTTTGATCCAGCATTATTTTTAATGCAGGGGCAAATAAAAAAAAAACCTCACACCCTTCCCCCTAGTGACCGTTTTGTGCCACGCCCGAAAAATGCTATAAAAAGATTATATATTCATATTTTTTTTCCACTTTAAATTAGCCAATCTTTTAAAACTACTTCTCCCTGAAATATTCATATAAAGTTTTAATTATATTTCGGGGGTTTTAACCCTTTTAATCGCAGTTTAATTACATGAGCGCACCATTTTTTTTAGCCCCAAAAAACAAAAAAAACTAAATATTTTCCAAAAAAACAATTTGAAGTAATATTTGATTGTTATTATAATTAGGCCTTTAGATGGGTCAAAGATTCGCACCAACGTTCGTTTTGAGCCAGCATTATTTTTAATGCAGGGGCAGAGGAAATTCAATATAATGGTATATTATGGTTTTTCACTTTTTCCCCAATAAATGCTTTTTTTCCTTGTTGTGTTCTAAAATAAAATGAAAAAAATATGTAAATGAAAATACAAGATCAGTTTGAACCAGAAAAACTTTTATTTTGAACAATGAACATCAACATTTATGTTTTTGGGAACGGGAAAGATATAAGTAAGAAAGAGCAAGGGAGGGGGGGAGAGCATATGTGGAGGTGTGGTGTGTATGTGGAGGTGTGTCAGAGTCCTCAGCTGACACAGTGGCTGCAAATGATCAGAATGTGGTCCTTGCATATGGACTTCCCGCATTTGCAGCAGGTGCCGACAACGCGTCTCCTTTTCTCGGCGCAGAACTCACACTGTCTCCTGCCCTTGGAAGTAGGGATCAGGGCGGGGCCTGCAGCAGCACTCTGCGCACTCGTCACGATGGCTGCAGCACCTGATGAGTGGGGAAGGCGTCCTCGCTTCAGCATGTGTGGTTGTACTAAAGCTTCACCCACTTCTTCAACATACAGCCTCCGTTTGTAATATTTCTGCTCATTCCAGGATGGGTTGACAGCTGTCCACAGCACGTAGGAGTTGAACAGTGACACGTCCAGCAGGTTGTGGAAGAGTGCCACTGGCCAGCGCTTTGTTATCCTCCGACAGGAATAGGTGCCAACAACCTAAAAAAAACACACACACACACACACACACACACACACACACACACACACACACACACACACACACACACACACAAAAACAGAAAATTTCAAACCTATGTATATTTTACACAAGAATATATGAGCAAGGAATAAATCTGTGCGTAACTGATGCGTAATGACACCTACCTTGTCAAGGTTGTCAACACCACCTTTGCACCGATTGTAATCCTGGATGATTACTGGCTTTCGCTTCCCTTCCATGCTCACATCCGGAGAGCGGTGTTTTGTGCTCATCAAGAGCACATTTTTGCCACGTCGGGGAACATAGGAGACAAGAGTGTGGGTGAGCGTGAAGGCGAACGCAGACGACAGGACCGCTCTCCCTCTTGTCTGGAGCAATCGAGGCGGAAGCTCCGGCTTGTTTTTCCTAATCGTTCCAACTAGGGCCACTTTCCTCTTCAACAGCTCTTCTGCCAGGGCAAAGGACGTGAAAAAATTGTCACATGTGACCACGTTTCCCTGGAGCCCCTCTGTGAGCTCCAGGGCCACCCGCATCCCCTGGTTCACCTCCGCGCGATCACCAACTTTGCCCGTGTATATCTGGAGTCTCCAGGCGTAGGAGGTTTCCACGTCGCATACAGCCCATATTTTTAGACCGTACCTTGCTGGCTTCGTTGGTATATATTGCTTGAACTTGCATCTTCCTCGGAACGGGACGAGCTGTTCATCAACACAAACGTCTCTGCCTGGGTTGAAGAGCAGCTCCAGGCGAGTTGTCCACAAATCCCACACCTGGCGGAAGGCAGCCAGCTTGTCCTGACGGCGTCGGGGTCGGGTAAGCTTATCATCAAAACGAAGCGCCCCGCCGATTTGTTGGAAACGCTTCAGAGACATGGTGGCTCGAAAAATATCCCGTCCGCATTTATCACCCCAGAGGCTGAGAGACGATTCGTGTCTTGACCGGTAAACACCAGCTAAAATTAGCAGCCCAACATAAGCATGCAATTCATCACAGTCCATGTCATACCAGCCGGCGACTTCGCGTCTCCCGTGCAGATTAGTCATTGCCACCGTGTGCTGCACAATTTCATCCGTGAAGAGGAGTGCGAAGCTGGATCCCGGGTCCCTGATTCGGGCGACGGCGTAGTGCGTCGGTCCTGGGGTGACAATAGCTGCAGGAAAATAGCGGAGGGTCTCCGTCTGAGTGGGGGACCAAATGATTTTGCCATTTTTTGCAGTCCATCCCGAAGCTGCTTCCTCCGTCTCCCCTTCGCTCTCAGCGTCAGATGTTTCTTCGTGGGAACTGGACTCAAGCTGCTCTAGTTCCACAGATTCATCCGTTTCCTCTCCAGAATCCTCGGAGGAGGATGAGGAGCTATCCTGACACTCGGAGTCCAGGACCATTTCCAACACTTCATCTGTGCTATAATATCTTGCCATCCTGAAAATGACTACTGCCGCTGTACTACTCATTCTTATAACCTCTGCTGCATGCACCTGCATAAACAATTTGAGCCCGCAGACAAAATAAAGTCTAATTTGGTTTAGGCCCCTGCTTTTATGTTTATTTTGTTTACATTGCAGAGAGGAAAGAGAGGAAAGACTTCTAAGAGAGGAAAGACTTTTGAAGTTAGACACAGACACACTTATTTTTCTCTTTCTTTTTAATGATCAAAATGATAGCTTCCCCGAGGAATTACAGACCCTGGTTGCTGGTAAGGCAATTCTTAAGCAGAGTCGCCTGCTAACACTTGCTCCAGAGTATGATCCGGCTATTGGACTGATAAGAGTTGGGGGAAGACTCAGAAGAGCAGAAGGTCTGGACTTGGATGCCATGCACCCCATAGTCCTTGATCCGCAGCATCCGGTGACTAAACTACTGATCAGGCAATACGATGAGCAGCTGTTGCACCCTGGGCCAGAACGAGTGTTCGGGGAGATGAGGAGGAAATATTGGATTCTCCGAGGAAGGGAGGCAATCAAGCGGCACCAGCACAGCTGTGGTGAGTGTCGAAGGTGGCGAGCCAGTCCTGATATTCCTCGGATGGCAGATCTACCCCCCGCGAGGCTGCGCCTATACAAACCACCCTTTTGGTCCACTGGGGTCGACTGCTTTGGCCCTTACAACATCAAAGTGGGACGGCGCACTGAAAAGCGCTGGGGTATCATATTCAAATGCATGACTACGAGCTGTGTGCATCTTGACCTGTTGGACAGCATAGATACCGATGCCTTTCTCATGGCTCTGCGTCGGTTTATTGCACGCCGGGGCAAGCCATATGAGATCCTATCTGACTGTGGTACCAACTTCAGGGGAGGAGAGACCGAACTGCGGTCTAGTTTCTCAGCTCTTGAAGCCCCCATTAAAGAGCAGCTGGCGGAGCAGAGGATTGAGTTCCGGTTTAATCCACCAGGTTCCCCCCATTTTGGAGGTACTTGGGAACGGGAGATAAGATCTGTGAAGACAGCTCTTCAAGTGGTGTTGGGAGGCCATACGGTGACAGAGGCAGTTTTGCAAACTGTGCTGATCGAAGTGGAAGGGATCATTAATGCAAAGCCTCTTGGGTATGTCTCTTCGGATGTAGCGGATCCGGATCCAGTCACACCCAACTTATTGCTAATGGGGCGACGAGATGCATCACTCCCCCAGGTGATTTGTGCTTCGAGTGAGATGCTGGGAAGACGGCGATGGCGCCATAGTCAGATTCTGGCGGACCATTTTTGGTCCAACTTCCTGCGTCACCATCTGCCGGATCTTCAGAGGAGACAAAGATGGCAGGGGGAAACTGACAACTTGACCATGGGACAAGTGGTTATGGTGGTTGACTCACAACTACCGCGAGCGCAGTGGCCCATCGGAAAGGTGGTCAAGGCCTGTCCAGGGCCAGACAGTCGGGTGAGAGCGGCTGAGGTGACAGTCAAGGGACAGACATATCTTCGACCAGTTGCCAGATTAGTCAGACTCTCAGCCTGGGAGGATGATGAGTACTGTCAACCCAATGGTGCTTAGACTTTCGGTTGAGGAGCAAATTTATTACTTAAATTTGGGGGCGGCTCCGAAAGTCTCCTTATATTTCAATTGCATCGCTATAAGTGCAGTGTTAATTTCTGTCGATAAGTTCCACTTTGTTCTTACTGTTTGCTGCGGTGATGACGTCACATGCTTTTACGACGCTCCTGCCATATCACGAGTCCGAGGAGCACTAGCCATGTTTTTCTCCATGAGTGTGGGGGAATAGCGATCTCCAGCCGTGTGCGTTCCTGTGCAAATGTGAGTCAAAATCCCTCCAGTTCTACGAGTCTATTTCCACTTATAGCACGGGTTGTACTTTGACATTGATTACAGGGGGTTTATGCTAGGAGATTTATCGAGATTGGTAGAGGCATGTGACTTACCACCGTAGCATTTGTTGCGGGTTGGATCTGTGTACTGCGGTTGTGTTATTTAGCCACTAGAGGGCACTGAAGACCATGTAATTGCGACCTTTCCTAATTTGGGGGCATTAGGTCCTTTCTGTTGTCTGAGATATGTAGGTATTCTTGTTTCCTGCCTGTTCAAATGGGATTGTGGGACTTTCTTATGTCAGAGCATTCAGCTGATTATTTGTGTTACAGTTCATTATATTGGCATGATGTTGGGAAGTGACGAGTGTTATATTTATATGTGAAAATTGTTTCTCCTTGTTTCTTGTTATTCAGAACCACACGTCTGTCCACCCCTCCCACATTCGTTAAGTATGCCTACTGCTGTACTGTTGAGCTGCTATTAACTTCCATTAAAGTATATCCGGACATCACTCTCTGTGCCCCACTCTCTGACCGGAGTTTAAGTCCTGAGGGAGCTATCATCCCAGCATCCCAGAGATAACTCTCTAACAATATCACCTCTAGTCCCTTGTATCCCCAAGCGAATGGACAGGCAGAAAAAGGAGTCCAAATAGTAAAGAGATTGTTCAAAAAAGCAAGAGACAGTAAGACCGACCCTTACCTGGCTCTGCTAAGCTACAGAGCTTCATCCCTGGAGTGTGGGGCATCACCTGCTGAGCTACTCATGCATCGCAAGCTCCGCACCACACTTCCACACATTTCCAAGGAAAATGACAATGCACATGACAACAAGCTGACCGACAAAAGGATGAAACTCAAGCACAGACAGAAAAGGAACTATGACAAAACTGCAAGCCGTCTGGAACCGCTTCAGGAAAGAGATGTTGTGAGGATTGCAGGTCCAGATTTCTGGGACAAAAAAGCAACAGTTCTCAGCGAAGTAGGGCCCAGATCGTTTGCTGTTCAGACAGAGAATGGACAAGTGTTAAGAAGAAACCGGAGAAGTCTGTTAAAGACACAGGATGTTAAACAGCAGGACACAGAGACTGGAACTGAACAACGAGGTGCTAACCCTGTTGAGCACCACAGTGAGCCTCCTTCAACTTCCCCAATGTCTGAAATACTGAGAAGGTCTACCAGACCTAAGAAACGTACAGAGAGGCTCATAGAACAAGTGTGAACTGTTGTGGTAAAGAATTGTTAAAAAATAATAATAATAAATCGCAAGTAAATAACGGATAATAATTCATTTAGAATAGTAATTGTTCACACTTAATTGAGACCTGCTGAGTTATGTGTTATTGACTGTTTAAGTTGTCAAAGGTGAAGAGTTCTAATGTGCTCGAGGGCTGTATGGGATTCATTTGGTTCATTCTGGAAGATGTAAGGTATACATTTGGATTTATTTTGTTTGACTTGTGCTACAACTTTTGGTTATAAAAAAAAAAAAGAGAACACTACTGAATGTAGTTTGTTGCACAATTTATAACATGTTGAATGTTAGACAAGAATGTTCAGATGTTACAGAGTAACAGTTCTCTTTGGAATTGTGCTTATTATAACACCAACCTGTTTGGAAAGGGGATGTAATGATAGTTGCTATTGTTGAAGCTACCCACAGGGGGCGCTCTGGAATCAATAAGATATACAGAATAGAAGAAGAAGTGATCGTGGTAGAAAGAATAATAAACAGCTAGCTGAAGCTAGCACCAGGAGCAATTCTTGATGTTTTATTCATAGAGGAATAAGAACATTACAATTATCAGTATTGAAGCAAAGCATAAAAACATTTAAACATTATTCTTTGACAACTAGTTACCGTGCTCGTTACCACAATAATAACGTAGTTACTGTAACGCGTTACTTAATAACGCGTTAGTCCCAACACTGGTTATGAAGGCAGCATAAACAAAAATGTGAGCTGTAAAAGCATCTGAATCACTGCAGCAATCCAAATTGCTACTGGGGGCTGCTTTACGATGGGTTTACCTGCAGTGAACAAGTAGTGCCTTGTAGTTGCTGAAGCCTTCTCTTGTGTTAATAAAAGGCATTTTAGATATATATTTTAAACAGAAATAATTAAACACACACACATCCTTGAACAACTTAATGATACCCACACCATACTGCGCAGGTGCTGTGGGAGCATGTGCAGCCTTCTCAGAACTTCAGCATTTACAACGGAGGCGTGGAGGCAGTCTCAAACCTCTTAAGTAAGCAACATTAGATGGCATTTCCCCCCCTCCCTAAATCAAATGGAAGTTATCAGGGACACATAAGATTTCTCAGTACCTAATCAGCTGTCCTAATTTGTCTTATCCCACGTGTACATGCTTTCCAGGTGCAGCCACTGCCTACGGGATAGGCTTTACTGAGGTAAGATGGGAGCAGTGGGGAGAGCTGGCCCTGGGTGGTTTCTCTGGACTGAGTGCAGCTTCACTGTTCCTCATGACTTTCACTGGCAACATTTGGGTCTGCTACAGCGGTTACGTCGTTTTCAAGTCACTGTACATGACGCTGATAACTATAGCAATGTAAGAGTGTCAAGTCACATCAGGGTTATACTTTACCACAGTTTAGTTTGATTTTTATTGCAGATATAAGAGCAAAAAAGCTAAAAAATTAAATAAAATAAAATAAAAATAAAAAAACCCTCCCCAACCTTTAGATTAAGACAAATTCTATGCTTGCAGGTATCAGATTGCAGCTGATCTCTCAATGGAAAGATATGCACTAGTCTTTGGGGCAAATACCTTTGGAGCACTGGCTCTACAGACGATTATCACGTCTGTTGTAGTTGACAGTAGAGGGCTAGGCCTGGCCATCATTCCCCAGGTAAGCCATCAGATCACAAAATATGTACAGCAGCACTGTTTATTTGTCCATTAGCGTCATTAACCTTTTAAACATGTACTCTTCTTTGCAGTTCACCGTGTATTCCAGCTACTTCTTGGTTATCTCTGTTGTTTTTTTACTTCGGGGTCTATTGGTGAGCACAAAGAAGCAGAAAAGAGACAATTCCTCCAGACAAAGATGAAACTCCAGGCAGCGAAGAACACAGATTCTGAACACGTATAGAGCGTTATAGTGTATCACTTATGGTTTCCCATCCCTAAATTGACCTCACATTAGTTCATAAGTAGCAGATAAAAAGTCTTTAAATTACTTACTTCAACATGATGAATAGAAATCATTTTTTTTTTGTACAAAAACAATAAAAGAATGTTTCACACATTCATATAAATGAATGCTTTGGTCGTTTCTTTTTACTTAAAATTCATTTTAATATATATACTGTATATATTTACACCTTAACTTAAACTTTTTTAATACACAATGCAAGTAAGTGGTTTTCAGTTCATCAGCCATTTCTTCTGACTGTCATTTGAAGTGTTGCAACTCTGTCAGCAGGGCGGAGACAACAGAGAAACGAGCCCCCCACCCCACCCATCCCTGATGTAGCATTCAGTCCTCCTCCTAACCCTAACCCCACCTTGACAACAGAATATATTCATTTCCTTAGTGAGAACAGTTTATCTAAAGGGTCCTGCACAAATAGTTTGGTTCTTTACAAATACAGTAACTGGTAGTACCCATTAGCTTTTCAAAGCAACAGTTCTGTCTTAGCAAATTCTGTGTGTTAGATACAAATACTGATATGCACAAAGAGCTAATTTCCTAAAAGAAAAAAAAAAAGTACAGAATTGCAGCATAA
Source organism: Aulonocara sp. 'chitande type north' Nkhata Bay (assembly GCF_057382095.1). Lineage (NCBI taxonomy): Eukaryota > Metazoa > Chordata > Actinopteri > Cichliformes > Cichlidae > Aulonocara > Aulonocara sp. 'chitande type north' Nkhata Bay. Next base: position 13,302,196 of record NC_141357.1, read on the forward strand.
TGAATGGGATATACTGTATGCAATAACTTAGTTTTCAACCAGTTCGATTATACATTGTGGCTGTTGCGAAATCAGTTTTACCCCCGGTGTGTCCCTCTGCAAAATCTTCACCCCTTTGTTAGTTACAGCCAGCTTTATAGAGGCGTCCCCATCATAAAACCCCCCAGGTTCTGCTGCAAACTGTGTCTGTGTCTATGTGCACGAGCACATGAATGCCTACATGTGCGCGTTCCCACGTGTCTATGTGAGTGCTCATGTGTGACTGTGTACGCATACCTGTGTGTATGTGTGAGTGCACATGAGTGAGTGTGCGTGTGGATGTGTGCGTGACAGTTAAAGCACTGTGGGTGTGTGTCTCTATGTACGTGACTCCCTGCGGTCATAAAAGTCCATCTCCCTTCCAGACCACAGTTATCCAGTTACAAATGTTGAGACCCCCACCCAAACATTCTCTGGGGAATTTCCACTCAGCATTAACTCCTCTCTGTTTTACTTTCACAGTTCAAGTGGGGGAGGGGTCTCCTACAATCTACTCCTAAGTTCACAACACAGTGAGGCCTTTATTATATTGAGGGCAGTGTCAGTGTCTCTACAATAGTTCTACATTCTATGTTAACACATTTCTAAACTCTAAAATAAGCTAAACATTCCTACATGGCTCAGTAGAGGCCAGGCTAGTTCACAGGTTAAATAAAGGGGAGGGCATCGACCTCCCCCTCTGCACACACCATCACTGTTTTGTAGCCTTCGACAGTGTCAGCACGACTGTGTCGCATATTGTTCCATTTATGACAAACTGCGATAGAAAATACAAATTCTTACAAACATTGTGTTTTTAAAGCTACTAGTGAAACAAAAACAGTGCAATAGATGCAAGCGTGCCAGTTGTTGACCCTGTAGTGCAGCTGACATGATGGACCGCTATAAGAAGGGGTTTGTGGACCCGCACCCTAGAACGAAAAAGGGAAGCACGCAGTGAGACTGTGTACTAAGGTTCTTGTCCAGTGTTAACTGAGAAGAAAGTATGCTAGCTATATGGCTGTTCACCAGAGCAATGGGCTGGTTATTCAAAAAAACAAAACAAACACCTCTCCGTGAATCGCTACCTTATCGTGGTGGAGTGGTTTGTGTGTCCCAGGGATCCCAGGGGCTATGTTGTCTGGGGACTTTTGCCCCCTGGTAGGGTCTCCCATGGCAAATTGATCCTGGGTGAGGCACCAGACAAAGAGCGAGACTTCAATGCTCATGTAGGTAACGACAGCAAGACCTGGAGGGGCGTGATTGGGAGGAACGGCCTCCCTGATCTGAACCCGAGCAGTGTTTTGTTATTGGACTTCTGTGCAAATCACAGTTTGGCCATAACGAACACCTTGTTCGAACATAAGAGTGTCCATAAGTGCACGTGGCACCAGGACACTCTAGGCCGCAGGTCGATGATCGATTTTGTAATCGTATCACCAGACCTGCGACCATATGTTCTGGACAATCGGGTAAAGACAGGGGGGTGGAGCTGTCAACTCATCACCACCTGGTGGTGAGTTGGATTAGGTGGCGGGGGAGGACGCTGGACAGACTCGGTGCACCTAAACGCGTAGTGAGGGTGTGCTGGGAATGTCTAGCAGAGGCCCCAGTCCGCGTGATCTTCAACGCACACCTCCGGCAGAGCTTCAACAGCATTCCGAGGGAGACTGGGGACATTGAGTCCGAATGGACCATGTTCAGTGTCTCCATTGCCGAAGCTGCTGCATTGAGCTGCGGCCGCAAGGTGGTCGGTGCCTGCCGTGGTGGTAATCCCCGAACCAAAAGGTGGACACTAGAGGTGAAGGGAGCCACCAGGCTGAAGAAGGAGTCCTATCGGGCTTGGTTAGCCTGTGGGACTCCGGAGGCAGCCGACAGGTATCAACAGGCAAAGCGGAATGCGGCTCGGACAGTGGCTGAAGCAAAAACTCGGGTGTGGGAGGAGTTTGGAGAGGCCATGGAAAAAGACTTTTGGACTGCCTCGAAGAGATTCTGGCAAACCGTCAGGCGTCTCAGGAGGGGAAAGCGGTGCTCTACCTGCACTGTGTATAGTGCTGGCGGACTGCTGCTGATGCCAACTGAGAAAATTGTCAGGCGGTGGAAGGAATACTTCGGGGACCTCCTTAATCCCACTGACACGTCTTCCGAGGAGGAGAGTCTAGGGTTGAGGGGAATGACCCGCCAATTTCCGGAGGCGAGGTCACTGAGGCAGTTAAACAACTCCTTGGTGGCAGAGCCCCTGGTGTTGATGAGGTCCGCCCCGAGTTCCTGAAGGCTCTGGACGTTGTAGGGCTGTCCTGGTTGACACGCCTCTACAATGTTGCGTGGAGATCAGGGGCAGTAGTAAGAGGGGAGACCGGAGGGTATGTTCCAACTACAGGGGGATCACACTCCTCAGCCTCCCTGGAAAGGAGAGTTCGTCCGCTAGTCAAACCTCGGATACAGGAGGAACAATGTGGTTTTCGTCCTGGTCGCGGAACACTGGACCAGCTCTTTATCCTCTCAAGGATACTTGAGGGTGCATGGGAGTTTGCCCAACCAGTCTACATGTGTTTTGTGGACTTGGAGAAGGCATTCGACCGTGTCCCTCGGGGTGTCCTGTGGGAGGTGGTGTCTGGCCCATTGCTACGGGCCATTCGATCCCTATACAACCGTTGCAAGAGCTTGGTTCGCATTGCCGGCAATAAGTGAGACTCGTTCCCGGTGGGTGATGGGCTCCGCCAGGGCTGCCCTTTGTCACTGGTTCTGTTCATAATTTTTATGGACAGGATTTCTAGGCGCAGCCAAGTGGCGGAAGGCTATCACTTTGGTGGCCTCAGAATCTCATCTCTGCTTTTTGCGGATGATGTGGTTCTGGTGGCTTCATCGGGTGAGGGCCTCCAGCTCGCACTGGAACGGTTCGCAGCCGAGTGTGAAGCAGCGGGAATGAGGATTCTCATGGGGTTCTCAGCCGGAAAAGGGTGGAGTGCCCACTCTGGGTCGGGGATGAGTTCCTGCCCCAAGCGGTGAAGTTCAAGTATCTCGGGGTCTTGTTCACGAGTGATGGGAGAGGGGAGCCGGAGATCGACAGACGGATTGGGGCTGCGGCTGCAGTGATGCGGACGCTGCACCGGTCCGTCGTGGTGAAGAGGGAGCTGAGTGTAAAAGCAAAGCTCTCAATTTATCGGACGATCTACGTCCCTACCCTCACCTATGGCCACGAGCTGTGGGTAGTGACCGAAAGAACGAGATCGCGGATACAAGCGGCAGAAATGAGCTTCCTCCGAAGGGTGGCTGGCCTCTCCCTTAGAGATAGGGTGAGAAGTTCGGCCATCCAGGAGGGGCTCACAGTAGAGCCGCTGTTGCTCCACATCGAAAGGAGCCAGTTGAGGTGGTTCGGGCATCTGACAAGGATTCCTCCTGGGCGCCTCCTGGTTGAGGTGTTCCAGGCATGTCCCACTGGGAGGAGGCCCCAGGGCAGACCCAGGATACGCTGGAGAGATTATATCTCTCGGCTGGCCTGGGAACGCCTTGGTGTTCCCCCAGATAAGCTGGAGGAGGTTGCTGGGGAGAGGGAGGTCTGGGCTTCTCTCCTTAGGCTGCTGCCCCCGCGACCCGGTGTTAAGGTTCTAACATTGAGGAAGGAGAGTACAAACAGCCATGGTCCCGAACTTGGTCAAACAATTGATATTAATGAAATAAACGCGTGGGAAGATCACTCTGTTCGCAGACAGGAATTGATCTTCGACTTAATCAAAGCATAAGCAGATATTTATACCATCAGAGTTTGACTTTAATGACGCCCCGCCAACGTCAGATACATTCCATACATAGGTCAGATCAAAACCACAATGACTTTTAACACAGTTTAAAAGAACATTATCTCTGTCTCGTCTGGAACACGAGCCCCACATCCTGCAAGAAACTGTTCCTCTTTTGCAGAGACAAACATGACTAACCTCTCACCTATAAATGAGTCTAACTAGTGTGTGTGTGTGTGTGTGTGTGTGTGTGTGTGTGTGTGTGTGTGTGTGTGTGTGTGTGTGTGTGTCGACCTTACATGCTCTCTCAATTCATCCGTTGCTCTTCTGACCTTTTACCAGGACAGAGGCTCATCCTTATGTGTAATAACCTAACTGAAACTATATGTACTATGTTGAATAAATGTTATAATCAGGAACCTCTACTAAAAGCTTAATCAAAGAATATAAAAGTATAAAAGACAATTTGAATAACCTAGTTATTCACATAGCCTCGTCCAAACAGCTCCTCAGAATAACCTGCACTTAGACTTTGCTTTCGGTTTCACTTCTGTAAAAGGCACACTCTGCAAACCTGCAATTTCCTGTCAGCCTGTGGCTCAGTCTTTCTGAAAGACACACTGTTTAAACATCTGAATGCAATATCAATACTGTAGATTATATTATTAATGCAATGGTAATGATGATAATTACTAACAATAGCAGTAAAATAATTTCCCTGCTCTCCACACCGGCCTCGGATAAAGCGGATGAAGATGGATGGATAGATGAACAAACAAACAAAAAAAACAAAGCCATCCCTTACAGTAAAATCTACACAAAGAACTGAAGTCTCTTTATTTATTTTTGTGTCAAACACAGATCAAAAGTGCTGTGCAAAAGTCTCGAGCCACCTCGTAGTATTTTATTCTATTGCATATAGTTTTTTATTCTTTTTATCTTCTCCTATACCTTTTTTCTTTCATTTGTGTTGTTCTAACTTTGCACTGTCTACTTTCTGAAACTTTGCACTGTCTACTTTCTGCTGTGACACAACAAATTTCCCATGTGTGGGACTAATAAAGCTTTATCTTATCTATCTTATCAACAGGTGCAGGAGGTAATTCAAATGTGAAACACTTTTCCTGTGACACACAGGAAAATACAGCATGAGTCAACAACTGTTTGTACAGGTTCTAATATACCAAAGTCAAAATTTTGTATCACCACCTTTATTCTTCAACACAGACTAAACCCTCTTTGGCAGCTCTCTAGTAATTACGTTAACTAGTCATGAGGAATAGTTCTCCAGGCTTCTTGAAGGACATTCAAAGCTCTTCTTTGGATGTTGGCTGACTTTTGTTCTGTTTTCTGTCAAGATGATTCCACACTACTTCAATAATGTTATGGCCCGGGCTCTGAGGAGGCCAATCCATGACTGATAGTGTTCCACTGCGTGGTTTTCCATTCAGATTTGCTTTTGGCAGTGTGTTTAGGATCATTGTCATGGTGACAAATATAGCAGCAAAGTGGTTCAGAAGGTCCTGAGTTCGACTCCACTATCTGTGTGGAGTTTGCATATTCTCCCCATGTTTGCATGAGTTATTGGTGTGAGTATGAATGGTTGTCTCTCCATGTTAGCCCTGTAAAAGCCTGGCTGCCTCTCACGGGTAGCTGGGGTAGGCTCCAGTCTCCACAGTGTCTTACAGATGTCTGTATACACAGTGGAACCCTCTCCTGACTTTTTTTGAACATACTGCTTCCTGAAGAATGGCTTCTTGTCGGCCACCCTTCCACTAAGACTATTTCTGATGGATCAACTGAAGCGTCAAATGATGAGGGTCAGCTCTCATGTCTTGTGTCAGCTCTTGTTGGATTTAAAAAAAAGAAAGAAAAAAAAGAAATCTACTTCTTAACAGCATGACTTTCATTATACTTTTTGTCTTATTTTTTTTGTCCTAACACATACACAAATGCCATTTTATATCTATCAAACTATGTTTTTATTGGCATTTTTCACAGATTCAACTAAATAATCTGTTCTGGTTCATTTCCAAGTTGTCTGCTATGTGTAGAAACACTGGGTCATGCATTGAGTTAGTCACCTTTTTTATACTTGAATGATTGACAGGTCAAGTGGCTTAAACAAACATCTGAAAATGTTCAGGCACAAGAATTGAACTGAAAACGCCAGGCTGCTTAGAAGCAAGATATTACAGTGGCTTGCAAAAGTATTCGGCCCCCTTGAACTTTCCCACATTTTGTCACATTACAGCCACAAACATTAATCAATTTTATTGGAATTCCACATGAAAGACCAATACAAAGTGGTGTACACGTGAGAAGTGGAACAAAAATCATACATGATTCCAAACATTTTTTACAAATAAATAACTGCAAAGTGGGGTGTGCGTAATTATTCAGCCCCCTTTGGTCTGAGTGCAGTCAGTTGACCATAGACATTACCTGTTGAGTGCTAATGACTAAATAGAGTGCACCTGTGTGTAATCTAATGTCAGTACAAATACAGCTGCTCTGTGACAGCTAGTGATGGGCAGATGAAGCTTCATGAAGCACTGAAGCTTTTCATTCAATTGGTTCATCCCAGCGCAAAGCTTCTTGAAGCTTCATTTGCTCTAGTAGGACACCTACTGGACGTAAAAATATTAGTTGGCATGAATTTGAAGAGTGTGGCCTTTTGCACACAGCCTGTAAATGTCAACAACAAAAGGAGTGTGTAAAACATGTATATTGTAGTGATGGCAGTATACTGTGTATATTTATACTGGCAGTGTGGAAAATGATTATTTGGAAATGCTTAAAATAGAAATGATCATTTACTGTGAGGTGAGGTGTGGTTGGGGTGTGGACAGTAGTTGTGCTTTTGCAACGTTGAGGTATGGACAGCTACACACTGAGGCTTTGAGCCTCAGTCCTGCCTGTTCACATTTTATTCTGTAAAAACTAAATTTTCACTGCTTTTATGACCTTTTTAGTGGGGAGAACATAGCTAGGATTTAATGATTTAACAAATCTTTTGAATCCTTTGTCCTCCACAATGCTAAATGGCTGGGAGTCCTCAATCACCATGCTGACCAGGTCTTCATCTATTTGAGATTGTTCTCCTGAGGAAAGACAATAAAGACAAAGCACAAATATAAATATCACACACGTAACTTATAACAGTTGTATAATATTGTTATATCATTTAGTAACATTACTGCATGCTATATTATCATTGCATTTGATGGCTCACCTGGTCTTGCTCCACAATCGGTGTTCCCCTTATTCTCATGCAAAGCTCTGTAGTGCCTATGCATGGATGAGGTATTGTTGTTATATCCCATCTCCCATGGCACATAGCAAACACTTCACCTTGTACAAAACTCAAGACAGCTTAACATAAATTGTATTGCACCATCAGTATTATGAAAATACATCTTCTGTAGAAATTTAAAGATCAAAATGTTCCCACACAGGGGAGGACATCCTCCTCTTCTTAGCTGGCTCCATTCTCTCCTGACTTTCTCTCCTCACTCTCATAAACCTCCAAACTGTCTCCAAACTGTCTCCAAACTCTCACTAACCGCAACTCTCCATCAAACACCCACATTTTTGAATGAAGTCTGAGGGGTTTATATCGCTGTCATATCTCGCGGCAAAGTTCGAACCACTTCATGTGGTACAGCCGGGCAGCGAGGCTTCAGACGTCATCATTTTCAGCTCCTCCCATAAATGAAGCAAGCCTCGATACGCGCATCGCGGAAACGCTCCCTCAATTACTCGACACAAGCTTCGAAGCCTCGATACAGAATGTCACATCACTAGTGACGGCCTCAGAGGTTGTCTAAGAGAATATTGGGAGCAACAACACCATGAAGTCCAAAGAACACAGCAAACAGGTCAGGGATAAAGTTATTGAGAAATTTAAAGCAGGCTTAGGCTACAAAAAGATTTCCCAAGCCTTGAACATCCCACGGAGCACTGTTCAAGCGATCATTCAGAAATGGAAGGAGTATGGCACAACTGTAAACCTACCAAGACAAGGCCGTCCACCTAAACTCACAGGCCGAACAAGGAGAGCGCTGATCAGAAATGCAGCCAAGAGGCCCATGGTGACTCTGGATGAGCTGCAGAGATCTACAGCTCAGGTGGGGGAATCTGTCCATAGGACAACTATTAGTCGTGCACTGCACAAAGTTGGCCTTTATGGAAGAGTGGCAAGAAGAAAGCCATTGTTAACAGAAAACCATAAGAAGTCCCGTTTGCAGTTTGCCACAAAGCCATGTGGGGGAAACAGCAAACATGTGGAAGAAGGTGCTCTGGTCAGATGAGACCAAAATGGAACATTTTGGCCAAAATGCAAAACGCTATGTGTGACGGAAAACTAACACTGCACATCACTGTGAACACACTATCCCCACTGTCAAATATGGTGGTGGCAGCATCATGCTCTGGGGGTGCTTCTCTTCAGCAGGGACAGGGAAGCTGGTCAGAGTTGATAGGAAGATGGATGGAGCCAAATACAGGGCAATCTTGGAAGAAAACCTCTTGGAGTCTGCAAAAGACTTGAGACTGGGGCGGAGGTTCACCTTCCAGCAGGACAACGACCCTAAACATAAAGCCAGGGCAACAATGGAATGGTTTAAAACAAAACATATCCATGTGTTAGAACGGCCCAAAGTCCAGGTCTAAATCCAATCGAGAACCTCTGGCAAGATCTGAAAACTGCTGTTCACAAACGCTGTCCATCTAATCTGACTGAGCTGGAGCTGTTTTGCAAAGAAGAATGGGCAAGGATTTCAGTCTCTAGATATGCAAAGCTGGTAGAGATATACCCTAAAAGACTGGCTGATGTAATTGCTGAATATTTACACACACCCCACTTTTTAGTTATTTATTTGTGAAAAATGTTTGGAATCATGTATGATTTTTGTTCCACTTCTCACTTGTACACCACTTTGTATTGGTCTTTCATGTGGAATTCCAATAAAATTGATTCATGTTTGTGGGGGCCGAATACTTTTGCAAGCCACTGTAAGAAATGAAAGATGAGTTAAGATTTTTGCACAGTACTGATCCAGGAGACTATAGCACATAGCCACCAGACTAACCAGAAAAGGGTTGCTAGAGACCATAGGTCCTGCCATTGCCTGCCCAAAAGGAGTTGCAACAGACTTGGCCTGGCCGAAGGCTGGAAATCCTCCACCTGAAAGACATAATGTGATTTCAAGTGTTACATGATGGACATGGATCTCTCTCTCTCTCATTTATCTATCTAGCTTGCTCTATATTATTTTCATATAGCTATAAATATAATTAAAACAATAATAACAATAATAATAATAATATTACTGTTGTGATATTTTGATACCACGGTAGCATTTACAGGATATTGCTTTGTAGTGAAAACTGTTACTCAATAAGGCCCATTTACTAGTTGTTTTTCTCTTTCTCTCTGACCCAAGAATTGATGTGTAAGACTCACAGGCTGGTACCCCAAGGTCGAAAACACCACAGAGACGAGACCACTTCCTTACTCCCATCCTCCCTTTTTCTTTATCTCTTAGAAAAAGGCTCGTTAAAGGCCAGGTGGTTTGTTTCAGAATTCACTAATGAAAGAACTCTGTATTCTATGTCTAGGAGTGTATTTTGCTGGGATGATCATAAATTGTAGCTGAACTGATAAACTACACACAGGATACTTCTTTGCTCACAAGGCAGGAAGACGTTTCCTTATTTGGTCTGTACCGGAACTTGCTGACACACGAACCTTTTTTTCTCTATATAAGCTGTTGTATACTTAATAAACCTTTGAGTCGATTGGGAAGGCAACCTAAAGCAGTCTCTGTTTTCTTGTTCTCCCAAGCTGCTCCCGAGCTCGTACTAACACGCTGAATGGCATACCTGAGTGTTATTTTAAATAATTAGGAATCTTAGAAGGAAAGGACAGAACTCTGCTTATCGCTCGTGCCTTGGAGGGAAAACCGGGATGGACATTTTTTTCCTTCAATTACCAAACCAAATAAGACCTCTTCCGTCAGGGTTAATTGAGTGAACCAAATATTACATGAAGAAAAATTTTATAGATGACCACTTGACAACTACAGCTCAAATCTCACCATAGCCATTAGTGTCTACATGACACACACCGTTGGGTTGCTGGGGATAGGCGGGAGGCTGAGGGAAGGGAGCCTGACCAGGAAAGGGTTGCTGGAACGTTCCACTAAAGCTGGTGGGGAGGTTGAAGGCTGCAGTATTCCCAAATCCAGCTGGCATACTCATGGAGCCTGTGCCAAATGGTGCTGCAAAATAGCAGAACAGCAACATTTAGGAACCAACAAAAGCTCAAAATTTGGTTTGATCTATTGCTGCGATTCTGTAACCCAGTGTGACTCGTTTTGGGCAAAAACGTCTACAATTCAGTATTGTGTGTCGTGTTGGGATTGTCAGAATCTCAGTTTTGTTTCGTTTTTTATTTGGCTAGTTTAAACACATGCAATAAGAGTGTCTGCACACAAGCTGTAGAAAAAAAGAAAAGAGGGAGTCAGAATCAGACGTTTAGTGGCAGTGTCTGATCTCTGGTGAACACACAGGAGCAACAGCTGGGATCAAAATGTGTCAGACAGCCAGCTAAAAACCAAACAATTCTATCAGCGATTTAAGAAAAACAAAATAAAACATACACACACACAGTTTACAGCTGATAAAGTGATACAGGCTACAGTATTTGACCACAATAATATGAAAAATAACATTTGATGCATGACAAGAAAGAAAATTATGAACTGAACTTTAAACAAGCACTAATGAATGATCAATTGTAACCAACAGGCCTGGACTACTTCTATATCAATACTATTACCCTGGGAATTGTGAGCGTGGCATTTCTCGTCTCATTCTGGTTGCCCATGCCCCAAACAAGCATGTTCTTCAAAGGGAAGAAGGCTGCAGCTGTAGACTGCCAGCAAGAGGGGCTACGGGGAGAAAAGGAGAAAAGGACTCCATAAGGATGGAGAAGGCTCGGGGAAAGGGAAGATGGAATATAATAGCAGTGCTGGCTACTGCAGCAGAGAAACTGTTCATCTGCTTTGGCAAAGCTTCAGGGAGTCCTACTCTTCCAGGCATTTCTTTTCTTTCAATATTTTTTTTTAAATCACTAAGATGCTTTGAGTGCCCACTTGCATTTAATTAACACCTGGGATTACTACTAATTGGTCCAAATTTTTATAATGTATTCATAGGGTACTTCTTTTAAACAGTAGAAGTAGCTGTACAGTCATCATCATAATCTCTTGTAATAATTATCACCATTCAGACATTTAATCTACTGGTCCCTGTGGTGGGCTCTGGCCACAGCTGGCTACGTGCAGGTCTTCAACTACATCCAGCTTATGTGGGACCATATAGAGCCATCTGCCACATCATCCATCTACAACGGAGGAGTGGAGGCTGCATGCTTTCTTGTAGGTAAGATTGGTGTTAGAGCGGGTTATTTTAGATTAAAAGTAATAATTACAGGATGTTCCAGTCAAGCGACTGTAACAGCGTGAATGTGTCTACATCAGTCAGGGTGAAATACATATTGTTTGTTTTGGTCTGACCTCATTTATTAAAAGCAGACAAAGAGCGATTCAGAAGACCCTTATGAAGAGAACATCAAGGGAACAGTTTACCCTGCCGGGGATAGGGTTACCAGGGCCCCGCCCTGGAGCCAGGCCCGGGGAGGGTGCCCGAGGGCAAGCGTCTGGTGGCTGGGCCTTACGGTGTGTTCACACCGAACGCGATGGACGCAAATAGAGCGTCAGGTTTACATGTAAAGTCAATGGAAAGGCGCGATGACACACGATTGCGGGTCCTGCGAAAATTCAGAAGCAGATTTGCGTCGCGAAAACGCCAAAACGTGTGAAACGCACGTCAGTGTAGCGCGTCTGGCGCATTTGACGCGCGAATAAAACCACGCGCGTCAGTTTTTTTGTTGCATTTTGTGCATACGCGCATTTCGCGTCTACCGCTCGAGTTGGAAAAATCTGAACTCCAGCGTCAAATCGCGCCGCGACAACCAATTAGGAGCCTGGTGACGTGGCTTTGACCTAGGTCAAAGGGGCAGATCCAGCCAAAGCCTTTCATACTTCAATGGAGGGGAAGGCTAATCAATGCGGTAGCAAACAACTCGGAGCTGTACGACACCAGCTGCTTTCTGTACCGAGACAGAAATAAAAAGGACTGAGCTTGGAGGAAGATATGTGAAGAGATCGGGCAACCTGGTAAGTTCATTCATTTCTCTTTTGAAAGTTTTTACTGACCCGGGAAAGTTGCACAAAAGCTAGCAAGCCACCGCTATTTTCCCACTGAAGTACAAATACCGTTCTGCTTTTATCCATGTTGTCATTTAGGAATATATTTTATTGTTTATTAATAAACAGCACACAGTGGTCCCGCTGTTCATCCGTCACTGCTTCACTTTTTCGCTGATTTTTTTTATTGCACAGTACAGCATTGCATTCTGCAGCCTGATTGACAAATCTCCTTCGTGTCGTGTCTCCTGCGCTTGCCAAATTTATCACTTTTGGTTTTGATAACCATCACGTCCAATAGAAAAAACAGCACAAAAACACCCATAACTATGACCCTCATTCGGAAATACACACCTGCACCGCGAGGGAAAAAGGCGCACGAAAGTGGCGGGCAGATGAAGACAAACCGCGGCATAATAATACTTTTACGTTTTGCAATCTACAAAGGTTTGCACTTTGAGAATCAATTGTGAGAACTGTGACCAATGTTCATGTGTGTGGGGAAAACAGTGTATAAAGTGCGTGACCAGGGGCTAGTTATTCTGAGAACCCCTGCTGCAATAAATGAGAGACCACTGTCTACTCTACGATTATTATAGTCAACCTGTTAACATTTAATACTGTATTGATAGAACCAACTGATTCTGCAGCAGAGCATCCCCAGTCCCTGAGCTCCTGCTGCTGCACCCACAGGTATGTACAGCAAGCACTGATACCTTTTCAGTCGGTGGGATTGCCTTGTGATCACCTTTACTAAATATCTACAACCAATCTGATTATATCCTGTTTTTGTTTTTTTGTTTTTTTCAATGTTGAAATTAAAATCTAGTAGCAGTCTTCTCGTTTCTTTGTGTTTTGTGCTGTTTTACAGGCCCACAGGGGAGGACGGCTCCGAGGCAGATGAGGGACGGGTCCCAGGACGGTCCATCGGCGCTGGAGCTGGCCATCCTGGTATCCCTGAAGAGTCCACACCAGTCTCCAATGGAGCATTTCCTCCTCAGCCTTGTTCCTGCTCTGGAGAGCAGCTGGTCCTTTTTATTCCTGTCTCTCTGTAAATTCTTATATTTTATATATTTATGTTTAATGTTTTTCTGTTTGAGAATTTTAATATTATTTCAAATACATTTTTATAATGACTAATGTCTCAGTTCTACTACACAGCAAATGTTGGCACACGACTTGACACATGTAGAATTTATTTCATATTATACTAATGACAAAATATACTAATACAGTGGGATGCAAAAGTTTGGGCAACCTTGTTAATAGCCATCATTTTCCTGTATAAATCGTTGGTTGTTACAATAAAAAAATGTCAGTTAAATATCATACAGGAGACACACACAGTGATATTTGAGAAGTGAAAAGAAGTTTACTGGATTTACAGAAAGTGTGCAATAATTGTTTAAACAAAATCAAGCAGGTGCATAAATTTGGGCACCACAAAAAAGAACTTAAATAAATATTTAGTGTATATCAATGTGTGTGTCTCCTATATGATATATGGGGTGCCTTTGTCTGGACGTGCTTCCCATCCAGAGCTGCATAGCACAGAGGAAAGTTCCAGCGCTCCTGGAATCCCTCTGTGATGGACCGCCAGTCTCCAGGTGAAGGCGCAGCCATGAAGTTGTCCACTAGACAGTCCCAGATGGCCGTCGCTGCCTGGGGGGTGATCTGGTTCAACGTGGACACACCGACTCTGTAACTGAATGCTTGGTCGTGAAGGAGTCCCCGGTGACAAGGAACCTGGACAAAATTGTTCAAAATTAGTATTATGTGTACTGCAGTTACAAAATACATTATTCAAATTCCAAAATACTTTTGTGATGTCATTTAAATCACAAAACTTAAATCTTACATAAAACATTTTGTAATTATAAGGATAATTACAAAATGTATATTAGATAATATCTAAAACAGCTGTGTTTTGTTTTAACTTTAACATATCATAATTTGATTGGTAGCAACTTTTGCCACTACAGTGTGCCAATCACTCACAATTCCTAAACATGTCAATCAGGTAGGAATGAAGTAAGACATTAATAGAAATAAAGAGTTGTATGTTGACATGTAGCCCTTTCCTTGCTTAAATCATTAATATTTTTGAACAATTAATCTGTGATAAGACATAGCTTATCAAGATAGAACCATGTAACTAAAGATGAACCAAACTGTTCACAGTTTTATCTAACTCTGTTTTAATAAGGGCTGGTGAGCCCTGTTATAGAGTCTGACAGCTGCAGGGATTATATACAAATATTCAACTATCCCAGAATTAAACCAGTTCTAAATAAAAAGGAGTGAGTATCACTACAAAGGTTAACTCAGTGGTCCTAATGCTACAGTTTGATATCAGCAAACACCGAGCGCATACATTGATGTGACACCACAGCCATGGTATCATTGCAAACACTGATAACAGCATAAATCGAATTAAATCGGGACTTGATGAGAGCTTCTGAGTATCACTAGAAATATTATAAACAGTCGTCTCTGTACCACAGTTTGCTATCAGTAAACACCGACAGCATTCACTGTTAGCATAACACATCCATGTTAGCAGTGTATAAATGGATGGTTTAGCATATTAGCACAGGTATCAATAAAGGACTACCGTATTAAACACTTTTACTAACCTCAGGCAGACGGACAGGCGCTCTGCAGGTGGGATTGAGCGCCTGTAATTGGTGTCTAGGCGGGCGATGCTGGGACCGACGAGGGAAAGCAGTAGAGGTGGGAATCACCATACACCCCACGATACGATATTATCACAATACTTAACTCACGATACGATATTATTGAGATTTATTTATTTATTTATTTATTTTTATATATATATATTTTTGCAATATTCTGGGTATTGCAATACGATATTTTGTGATTTATCACATATTTTTTCTACTGCAGATTTTGTCCATAAAGGTAAACTTTATCAATATTCATTTTATCTAATAATAAAGTCTCACACTCAGTCTTTCTCTCATGTCAGTCAGTTTTATTGCTGACAAAGTGAATGGTTTGTATAACAGTCTAGTAACCAACTTAACTGAACGTAACTATCTGGTACAATTATAGCTTAAAACAAAATATAATTTTACATTAAATAAAAAAGTTTTAAATTTAAATAAAATAAAACATTTCTTAAATTAAAATAAGTAAACTGTCCTGTTTGTTGCTGCCCTAAAAAGTTAAACACATTTGGACAGTGAAGCAATGTCAGCATTCTTGCTCAGAAAAAGGAGCTGATCAACATGCTCTGAAGTCAGAGTGCTCCGTTTTGCTGTGACGATGTCTCCAGCGGTTGAGAAGACTCTTTCAGCCGAGACACTAGTACCTGGGATACAAAGGTATCTTTTTGCCAGTGTGGCCAGGAAAGAATAGACTTCCTCATGGGATTTCCACCAGCTTAGTGGGTCTTCTGTGAGTGCCAGTGACGTGACCTCCTGGTATCTTTTCACCTCCTCCTCAGCTGTGGCAGATAATGATTTTGGTGGGGCTCCAACATCACCATAAGTCTGACCAAGCAAGTCTGTTAACCCACAAGACTTCCTCATCTTGGCTGGTATGAGAGGGGGTCTGAGATTTTGTTCAGTCTCGTCAGGTTTCTCATGATGTTCATGGGCTTCTGGCTCACAGATGGGCTGCTGCCTCTTTTCTTCCTGTAGAAAACCCACACACATACAGAGAGAGGAAGAAAATAAATATTTCATATCTTTTAGTATGCAGTAATATGTTAGCAAATTATAATTAATGTATTTAATTGTTAAATAGAATATTACCAATATGACAAAAATATCACCGATCTACTAATATTGTAAGTAAGTTATTTAAATTATAACACCAGAATGTTTGCTTACCTGAAGGGTTATAGCCTCAGCAACCACTCTGGCACAGGTTTCCTGTCTTTCCTCCAGTGACAGGAACGGCAGGGTTTTAAAGCGTGGGTCGAGAGCTGATGCTGTGTAGAGGGTGTTCCTCTCGACTGTGCTGGCATATCTCTTCTTAAGATCTTGACTGATACTTTGCTTGATGTTTCTGACCAGTGCTGTGTCACCAATGTTGTCTTGGGTGTCGTGCAACAGCTGTGCTAGCAGCCGTGCTACAAGAGACAGAGTAGGATTCTTTTCCTCAGACATCACAGTAGTCGCGACTTGCAATGACTTCAAGGCCCGGACAATTTCTTCAGTGTTCCCAATATCCGTCTCGTTTAGAGTAAAGATATCTGTGCTACTCTTTCTGACTTCGGGAGACAGCAGCGCTGCACAAATCGCAGGTTGTTGTTCAAGGAAACGCTGGAGCATGTCATAAGCACTGTTCCATCTCGTGCAGATGTCGGTCTTGAGCTTGTGAGTCGGGAGCTGTAACATTTTCTGTTTTTGCTCCAGAGCGTGGTTTGCCACTGTGCTTCTATTGAAAAACCCAGTTATGCGCCGCACTCTTCCCAAGACCCTGGCTGCTGCAGGCAGGTTTAAGGCTCGTTGTGATGCCAGATTGAGGGTATGGGCGAAACACTTCACATGCAGGTATTCCGCTAGCTGAGTGGCAATTGTCACATTAGAAGCATTGTCGGTGACAACCACCAGATTTTTGTCGGCAATCCCCCATTCCTGTGCTGCATTTTGCAGGAGATTTGCAATGTTCGCTCCGGTGTGACTTTCATGTAATGTTCGAGTTTGGAGAACGTAAGACAGCAGTTGCCAGTCCGCTGTGAGATAATGAGCTGTTATAGTCACATATGAATCCACAGCCCGCGAGGTCCATGCGTCGCAAGTTAATGCAACCCTTTCTGCTGTGCTCAAACTTTCCTCAACTTTACGCTTCACATCTATGTAGAGATTGGGTACGGCTGTGTCCGCGAAAAAACGTCGTGATGGTATCACATACCTGGGTTCCAGCGTCTTGATCATGTAAGAAAAGCCCTCGTTTTCCACAATGTTGTAAGGACGCAGGTCTTTGCAGATGAAGTACATGATAGATTGTGTTATTTTCTTAGCTCGCTCTGAATTGGGAGATAGCTTTGCTAAGCTAAGAGTGTCCAGCGTTGGTTGATTTTTCAGTGGAGCTGATTCAGAGCTAGCTTTCCCGTCCGCGGTTAATGCTATTTTTGGATGGTGCCGTGTAAGATGGGCCCTCATGTTCGTAGTATTCCCAGAGTACTTTATTTTCATACGACACACCTTGCAAATCCCGTGTGTCATATCCATCTCATTTGTTCCATCCTTGTTAAAAAATCCAAAGTACGTCCAAACATTTGATTTAAACGCAGATGGCGCTTTCCTGATCTCTTTTTCTTCCTCCATCTTTGTTTGATCTATTTTCCCATGTGCTGACCTAACCTCTGCTGACCTCACTAGAGAAAAAGCTCAACTGCACCATCTGGTGGACTGGAAGTTTTTGGAACAAAATATCGATATCTGCTGTCCCTGTATCGATACATTATTAGCAAACAAAATATCATGATACTACGCAGTATCGATTTTTTCCCCCACCTCTAGAAAGCAGGTCCTCAAACTGGCTGACGGTGATATCTCTGGAATCGGCCGTCATCCAGGCGCAGCTCCTGGAGCAAATGGTGAAACTCACCAAACTGCTCATGCCTCTGGAGGACCTGATGGACCCAGGTATGGCAAGGACGTCTTTTACGCCGCTGCTCTGCTCTCCACAGTACATAGAGAAGGGACACTCTCTCTTGAAGCGCTAGCTCGACAGCTGCCATCTTGCAAGGATACCGGTCTGGCACAACTTCCTCCCACATTCCTCCCACATTTCCGGTTCACGCACGTCAAAATATGATATTTTGACCCGCAATGGATTTTTCTTGGACACGCGTTAAGACGCGAATGTGCACGCGTCAAATTAGGGGCGTTTGGGGCGTTTTGTTCGCGTCCATCGCGTGAACACACCGTTAGTCCATGGGGCCCGGCTGGGCACAGCCCGAAGAGGAGACATGGGCCTATCCTCCCACAGACCCACCACCCGCTGGAGGCGCCATAGGGGTCGGGTGCATTGTGTGCCGGGTGGCGGCCAGGAGCGGAGGCCCTGGCGGACTGATCCCCGGCTGCCAAGACTGGCAATAGGGACATGGAATGTCACCTCTCTGGTGGGGAAGGAGCCTGAGTTAGTGCGTGAGGTTGAGAGGTACCGGCTAGATATAGTCGGGCTCACCTCTACGCATGGCTTGGGCTCTGGAACCAGTGTCCTGGAGAGGGGCTGGACTCTGTCTCAGTCTGGAGTTGCCCCTGGTGAGAGGTGGCGGGCTTCTAATATCCCCTCGGCTTGCTGCCGGTACGTTGGGGTTTTTCCCGGTGGATGAGAGGGCTTGTTCCCTGCGCCTTAGGGTCGGGGAATGGGTCCTGACTGTCATCTGCGCTTATGCGCCGAATGGCAGTTCAGAGCACCCAGCCTTCTTAGAGTCCCTTCAATGCTCACGTGTGTAACGACAGCGAGACCTGGAGGGGTGTGATTGGGAGGAATGGCCTCCCTGATCTGAACCCGAGCAGTGTTTTGTTATTGGACTTCTGTGCAAATCACAGTTTGGCCATAACGAACACCTTGTTCGAACATAAGAGTGTCCATAAGTGCACGTGGCACCAGGATGCTCTAGGCCGTAGGTCGATGATCGATTTTGTAATCGTATCACCAGACCTGCGACCATATGTTCTGGACAATCGGGTAAAGACAGGGGCTGAGCTGTCAACTTATCATCACCTGGTGGTGAGTTGGACCAGGTGGCGGGGGAGGACGCTGGACAGACTCGGTGCACCTAAACGCGTAGTGAGGGTGTGCTGGGAACGTCTAGCAGAGGCCCCAGTCCGCGTGATCTTCAACGCACACCTCCGGCAGAGCTTCAACAGCATTCCGAGGGAGACTGGGGAAATTGAGTCCGAATGGACCATGTTCAGCGTCTCCATTGCCGAAGCTGCTGCATTGAGCTGCGGCCGCAAGGTGGTTGGTGCCTGCCGTGGTGGTAATCCCCGAACCAAAAGGTGGACACCAGAGGTGAAGGGAGCCACCAGGCTGAAGAAGGAGTCCTATCGGGCTTGGTTAGCCTGTGGGACTCCGGAGGCAGCCGACAGGTATCAACAGGCCAAGCGGAATGCGGCTCGGACAGTGGCTGAAGCAAAAACTCGGGTGTGGGAGGAGTTCGGAGAGGCCATGGAAAAAGACTTTTGGACTGCCTCGAAGAGATTCTGGCAAACCGTCAGATGTCTCAGGAGGGGAAAGCGGTGCTCTACCTGCACTGTGTATAGTGCTGGCGGAGCGCTGCTGACGTCGACTGAGAAAATTGTCAGGCGGTGGAAGGAATACTTCGAGGACCTCCTTAATCCCACTGACACGTCTTCCGAGGAGGAAGCAGAGTCTGGGGATGAGGGGAATGACCCGCCAATTTCCGGGGGCGAGGTCACTGAGGCAGTTAAACAACTCCTTGGTGGCAGAGCCCCTGGTGTTGATGAGGTCCGCCCCGAGTTCCTGAAGGCTCTGGACGTTGTAGGGCTGTTCTGGTTGACACGCCTCTGCAATGTTGCGTGGAGATCAGGGGCAGTACCTGTGGACTGGCAGACCGGGGTGGTGGTCCCCATCTTTAAGAAAGGGGACCGGAGGGTGTGTTCCAACTACAGGGGGATCACACTCCTCAGCCTCCCTGGGAAAGTCTATGCCAGGGTGCTGGAAAGGAGAGCTGGAGGAGGTGGCTGGGGAGAGGGAGGTCTGGGCCTCTTTGCTTAGGCTGCTGCCCCCGCGACCCGGCCCCAGACAAAGCGGATGAAGATGGATGGATGGATGGATGACTGTTTTGTCAGTTCAATACAGAGGAAAGGATGACAATATTAGTTTAGAGTCAGCTTACTGGTTCATTGCCACACAAATCTATTGCAGTCTTAGAGTATGTGCTGAATCTCTCATAATTATAAGGACTTTGTCACCGCAGGTTTCAGATCGCCTCTAACCTCTCCATGGAGTGCTATGCTCTGACTTTTGGGATCAACACTTTTGTAGCCCTCTCACTGCAGACCATCATTACAGAAGAGGTGGGTCGAGTATCCAAAAATTGTACTCAAGTAAGAGTAGCATTACTTTAAAATATTATTACTCAAGTAAAAGTGAAAAGTCCATTCATCCATCCATCATCTTCATCCGCTTTATCCGAGGCCGGGTCGCGGGGGCAGCAGCCTAAGCAAAGAGGCCCAGACCTCCCTCTCCCCAGCCACCTCCTCCAGCTTATCCGGGGGAACACCAAAGCGTTCCCAGGCCAGCCGAGAGATATAATCTCTCCAGCGTATCCTGGGTCTGCCCCAGGGCCTCCTCCCGGTGGGACATGCCTGGAACACCTCACCCAGGAGGCGCCCAGGGGGAATCCTTGTCAGATGCCCGAACCACCTCAGCTGGCTCCTTTCGATGTGGAGCAGCAGCTGCTCTACTCTGAGCCCCTCCCGGATGGCCGAACCTCTCACCCTATCTCTAAGGGAGAGGCCAGCCGCCCTTCGGAGGAAGCTCATTTCTGCCGCTTGTATCCGCGATCTCGTTCTTTCGGTCACTACCCACAGCTCGTGGCCATAGGTGAGGGTAGGGACGTAGATCGACCGGTAAATTGAGAGCTTCGCTTTTACACTCAGCTCCCTCTTCACCACGACGGACCGGTGCAGCGTGCGCATTACTGCAGCCACAGCCCCAATCCGTCTGTCGATCTCCGGCTCCCTTCTCCCATCACTCGCGAACAAGACCCCGAGATACTTGAACTCGTCCACTTGGGGCAGGAACTCATCCCCGGCCCGGAGTGGGCACTCCACCCTTTTCCGGCTGAGAACCGTGGCCTCAGATTTAGAGGTGCTGATCCTCATTCCCGCTGCTTCACACTCGGCTGCGAACCGTTCCAGTGCAAGCTGGAGGCCCTCACCCGATGAAGCCAACAGAACCACATCATCTGCAAAAAGCAGAGATGAGATTCTGAGGCCACCAAAGCGAAAGCCCTCCGCCACTTGGCTGCGCCTAGAAATCCTGTCCATAAAAATTATGAACATAACCGGAGACAAAGGGCAGCCCTGTCGGAGCCGATCACCCACCGGGAACGAGTCCGACTTATTGCCGGCAATACGAACCAAGCTCTTGCAGCGGTTGTATAGGGATCGAATGGCCCGTAGCAATGGGCCAGACACCCCATACTCCCTCAACACCTCCCACAGGACACCCCGAGGGACACGGTCGAATGTGGCTCCAAGTCCACAAAACACATGTAGACTGGTTGGGCAAACTCCCATGCACCCTCAAGTATCCTGGAGAGGATAAAGAGCTGGTCCAGTGTTCCGCGACCAGGACGAAAACCGCATTGTTCCTCCTGTATCCGAGGTTCGACTAGCGGACGAACTCTCCTTTCCAGCACCCTGGCATAGACTTTCCCAGGGAGGCTGAGGAGTGTGATCCCCCTGTAGTTGGAACACACCCTCCGGTCCCCCTTCTTAAAGATGGGGACCCCCATCTTGAAAAGTAGTCGTCAAAAAAGTTACTCAAGTAAGAGTAAAAAGGTGTTTGGCGAAAAGACTACTCAAGAAGCGAGTAACTGTTTAAAATGTCCGATTTATTTTATAAATAAATGCTATTAGAAAAACAAAAATAAATAAACATACAAATTTTAGTATGTTCAAAAGGAATATATGTAAAAACATCAACAAAATAAGGCACAACAATTCTAATTTCCAGATTTCAGTTTTTCACAACATAAAGCTTTTTTCACCAATATCTACAGTAAATAATATAAATATATAAACAGTGCAAACAATTTCCAGTGACAAGATATGCTGTAAACTTTATATTCATTTTTGCTCCAAATGGCACAGCAGCCTCAGAGAAAACATTAGAACGAGGCATCTTCATGTTCATACAAGGCAGCTCAGTTTTCCATAAATTGTATAAGTGTGCATTTATTTCTGCATATTTAGCAAAAATGTGCCATTTCTTCAGTCAGTGAGGTGATAGTTAAGCTTCAGCAGCAGTTTGCTCTCGAGGTTCTTTCTGTGAAGCTTTAACTGTTTAGCAGTGAATAGGAGTCCTGCATGACTAAGAAGTCCTTCACAAGCTCCAGATGCATGAAGAGCTGTATTGACTTTGATCGACAGCTTCTTGATGTGAGGAAAGCCATGCAATAGATCCACACCTCCAGTGAATGGACATGAAAGGTACCTCTCCAGCTCCCCTGCTTCTGGCTTTCCTGACCCCATGGATCCATCATCTTCGTCGAATAGGCCGCTGTTTGTGCTGGCCTCATGCAGCTCTGGGTCTAGGTGATGTCTGATGAAGTGGAGACCTGTGGAAAGATGTATGGTTTTCAAAAGAATTAGGTCTGGTCATTATAGTGCTGTATACACTGCCAAGCTGCGGATGTTTGTTTGGAGCTAGCCTCCAAAAGCTGGGCATACACTGTGCGATTTTTGGCCCATTTTGAGCCAATCTTTCAGTCGCGCAACCGTTTAGGGGATCGGCCCGAGTTTTGCCTTAATTGTGTGTCGTGCATCGTGTAGTATACATGGGGTAACAAAAAGCAGTTAAAACCTCACGACCAGCTCCCAATCATCAATCGTATGGTCACAAGATAATCAAACCTGTTTGAAATCCTGTCGCCCCTCAACGCAGCCTCTCACACTGCGCATACACAAACACAGAAATGAAAGTGAAAAGGTGGAGCAGCACGGCAGTGCAGCGTGTGATCTGGACACAAGAGATGGAGGCACAACTTGTAGAACTTTGGCAAGCTCATCTGAGCACGTAAGCGTAGAGCTGCCACCCAGGCAAAAGAAAAATAGAGCTATATCACGTTATAACATGAAAAGTATATTGTTCTAACAATATACTTTTCGTGTTTGTACAATAGACTATCATGTTAGTACAATATACCTTTCACATTTGAACAATATAATATCACGTTCGTACAATATAATATTTATATTGTATGAACGTGATAATTATGTATATTGTAGTAACGTGATATTATATTGTTCAAACGTGAAAGGTATATTGTACTAACATGATAGTCTATTGTACAAACACGAAAAGTATATTGTTAGAACAATATACTTTTCATGTTATAACGTGATATAGCTCTATTTTTCTTTTGCCTGGGTGGCAGCTCTACGCTTACGTATCCGAGGCTTTTCAATGTGGCCTCACAAAATTATCACGACTACAACAACTATGAAAAGAGTTGGATGGACATTGCTGCTCAATCACAGCTGCCTGGTCAATGTTTTTCATTAGTAATTTAGCAAAGTTGATGGTGGTGGGGTGTGTGTGTGTCTGTGTGAGTGAGTGAAAGACACAAAGAGGGAGAGCGAGAGACAGATTTTGTATGATAAGCTTCATGTTATGGACGCACAGTTTGAGCACTCAGGTCACATCAGAGCATCAGGCCGTATAGTGTGAGACCCTGCATCGTGACCTATGAACTTCTAACCCCTGCGATTTAATTGTACAGTTTGAGCTGGAGCGGAATAACGTGACTGAAAAAAATTGCACAGTGTTTGCCCAGCTTAACGCAGACTGTTTAAACTAAACAAGCTGCTTGTTAATTTTGGTTGAACCAACGACTGTATAGGCGTTGGCTGAATAGCAGTGGTGTTCACCTTGGGGTGTCGGTCAGAACACACAGGACGCACAGATAAAGGTTATACCGTCTTTACTGTGATTCCTCATCTTAACAGCACAGTAGAGCAACACAGTAATGCAACCGCAGGCTTACAGAGTGGTGAGGGGTGTGGGTGTGGTCTGTGAACAAAACATATTCAGAATACTGAATGTAATAAATATCTAAGTCATGAATTATGATTCATTAGCTTTCTTCAAATCTAACCAGAACTACAAATGGGAATTCCTATATGAACATCTACATGCACAAGTTTCATACACTACTCCCAAACCCTTACAGTACATGACACTGACTGCCAATACACCCAACAACAATATATCACAAAACACCAAATGGGTTTAGCTTACAGCTAGCAAGTATGTAGCATAACAAGTACCATTAGTAGCATGAACTAGCCACATAGCGAACAGGTCAATACACATTGCACTCCTACATCCACTAAATGTCCAAATGGCATAAAAGACTAAAACTGTCCTTTCCAGGCAGGGCTCCACGTCTACTCACAGTTCTTTAGCGACGCACACGACTCACACCGTGTGTAGACATCCCCTGCTGAGTCAGTCTGCCAGGTGGCTTTTGCCCTGTGTTAGCTCAAATAAACTCTGATCACTGGAACATGTGCTCAATATTGCAGCTGTGCTCTCTCGCCACAAGGGGGCTCCCCCACACAGCTGACAGCCTTTCCAACATAGCCGCCCCCCAATTTGCGGTGCAAATTGACTCCATGGAAAGGCTGTCTATACAGACGAGGGATCCCCCACCTGGTCATCCTCATCCTTGATCGCCGGAAGCACAATCAGACATACTATAGGCCGGGTGTATGTTCTGTCACGTATCTTCACCTCTGCCGTTCGGGTGTGGCCATCAGAGCCAGTAAGAATCCTTGTAACTCTCCCAATCTGCCATGATGCTCTGGGTAGCTGTGGATCCACCAGCAGAACAACCGCTCCCTCTTTTATGTCCTCCATGGGTCTCTGCCACTTCATCCGAGTTGGGAGATTAGGCAAATAGTGTCTGATGATCGGTCGTTGTGTCCTTGGGCAAGACACTTCACCTACCGCCTACTGGTGATGGCCAGAGGGGCCGATGGCGTGATATGGCAGCCTCGCCTCTGTCAGTCTGCCCCCGGGCAGCTGTGGCTACAACTGTAGCTTGCCTTCACCAGTGTATGAATGTGAGAGTGAATGAATAGTGGTATTGTAAAGCGCTTTGAGGGTAGGGCTGCACGATTTTGTATAAAATGAGAATCATGATTTTTTGGCTTAGAATTGAGATCACGATTCTCTCACGATTTTCTTTTCCAGTATAAATATTTATTGCACTTATTAACTGCACATCAACTTCGTAACAGTTGAGACTGAACATAAAAACAATAAATAAACATAAAAACAACAAATGTCTCACGTTTTGTTGTTGCCGCAAAATGTTGTACTGCTTGAAATTCCGCCTCCACCGTTGCTCGACACTGCGTGTATAGAGCAGGTAGTGCAACAATAGAAAAATAGTTGCGGGACGGCACTGTGTAGCGTTTGTCTAGGGTGTTGATCATTTTCCTAAATCCCTCGTTTTGCACAGTGTTGATGGGAGTCATATCTTTGGTCAGGTGATAAGTAATAGCCTCTAATTTCTTTGTGCCTGCGGGAGTTCGACGTGTATAGGGAAGCGCTGTATAAGGTTCCCGTTATTGATGTTTGGGTGGTTGACCGGGACGGATTTTCTCCTGTCACTTTCTCGTCATCCCTGACGTGCTCTCCGTTGTTTTTTCCCTGCTAATTTTAGCATCACACGGCACAGCTTCTGTATCACGTAGTATAAGGCTCCGCCCTTGTCATTTGTTGAGCAGGAAGAGTGAGCGCTTGTTTTCATGCAGAGTACGTCCCGGATCAAAATGCGGTACAGTCGTCGTCGTCTTTTTTTTTTTTTTTTATCGTTGTCATTTGGAAATGAGATCGCTCATAAGTATGAATCGAGATCGCGATTTTCTAACGATTAATCATGCAGCCCTATTTGAGGGGTCCCAAAAAGCGCTATATAAAATGCAATCCATTATCATTATTATTATTAATCTGTCCACCAGGATTTGCGAATGTCTCCATCTTCGCCTCCCTAGCGCTTCTTCTTCGGGATACACTACCTGAGGTAGGGAGCTGTCAGGCCGCCCCATGAGCAAGTAGTTAGGGATCACTGGATCGATGTCAGCCACATCCGCAGAAACATAACCTAGGGGTTTGGCATTCAGGATACCCTAGATTTCTGTAAGAACGGTCCTGAGTACTTCCTCACTCATGGTCTGAGAGCCAACAGGTGTATAAGGCGTTTTTGATAGAGCGGATTTCTCTTTCCCAAGTGCTTCCAAAGTGGGGTGCTGCAGGTGGGTTGAAGCGGAAACATACCTGCTGCATAGCCAGTTTCTGCTGGAGGTCTGGACACATGCTGGAGAATGCCTGCTGGAACTCCTTTTCCCCTCCTTTGAAGTTTGTCCCCTGATCCGAGTAAACTTCTGCCGGTTTCCCTCTTCTCACGATGAACCTTCGGAAGGCCATCAAAAAGGAATCCGTGTCGACAGATGTCAGGAGGTCTATATTGTTACATCCCCTGGCTAGTCTAGGGGGTTGAAGGGACGAACATAAAGGTGGATAGAGAAGGAGGAGCCAAGATGGTAATTTTAGAAGGTTTATTTAATACTGGTGATGGGATCAGACTGAGGTATAACGTCAGGGAGAGCCAAGGCCAACATAACAAACAAAACATCCCTGATGTTGAAATAAAAGAAACTTACCTAACTCCAAAGAAACAAAATATACAACCTATAACCATAACCGACCTAACAACACATAAACAGGAGAAAACAGCGTGTCAAAACAAAAGGCAGCTCTCCCCTACAAGCAGTCTGAACATGAAACAACAATGCTCACACAAAATACAAAGGCATGCAAGCCTGCACAAGTATGGCAACCAACATGGCCAGAGGGCCCAGAAGCACAGCTCCACAGGCCTTAAATAGTGCTCTGCTGTTTACCAATTAGCCGGACTCTGCGCAACATCCAATCAGGACAGAGGAGGTGGAGCCTGGACAAAACAAAGGGTTAATAGGGAGAAGAGACATCCTCCTGGGGGATGTAACAATATGAACGGCCCGAGTAGTGAGGCACTTAAACAAAATGCCCCATTGCTTCTCCCTGTGTCTGCCTATTGTCAATGGAAAATTATACTTAGTAGTCAGTATAATCTTTTAATGATATAAGTTTGCATATGGTAGAATACTGCATGTTGACCGTTTGATGTCTTAGGCCATAGGTGTCAAACTCTGGCCCGCGGGCCAAATTTGGCCCGCAGCCTAATTACATTTGGCCCGCGAAGCCATACCAAATTACTATTAGAGCTTGCCCACTGGTATTATACAGCTAATATATATATTGTTTAGTATTAAGCTTTGCTTGTTCCATATTCAGTTTTCCAGCAAAACTTATTTGAGTCCATAAGAAAAGATTCATTCTTATATCTGGAGGAAGATTTTTTTTTTTTTCAATAAATATTAATGTTAGCCCGCGACTTTGTTCCAGTTTTGAATTTTGGCCCACTGTGTATTTGAGTTTGACACCCCTGTCTTAGGCTGTTGTTCACTACAAGACTTTGTGTGCATTCCAGAGTGCTCTGGCATTCACACCCACATCCTGGGAGCATAGGAAAGGTCGTACCTTCTCTTATTGTTTTGCGGTAGGATAAAAATCACTGGAACATGTGCTCAATAGTGCAGCTGTGCTCTCTCGCCACAAGGGGGCTCCCCCACACAGCTGACAGCCTTTCCAACACTGCTGTTTCACATAATAAACCCTGTCAGCCGCAGTATTGCCTTCTGTTTTAACAGTTAAAGCAGTAAAGACGAGCTGTTTGCATGTTCGTGGAACTCTTGCGTCATTAACAAGGCTAGCTGTTAGCTTATAGGCTAACCAGCGAGCAGTTAACAGGACAGCTGAAGCTGCACAAAACACCCACAAACTTGTCTCACTACAACGTAGCGCCGAAAATATGACTCGCATGACTCGACACAGCTGCTGTAACATAAGACTGACATCCAGCTAACCACAGCTAAAAAGCTATTTAGAGAAAACTTACCGTTTCCTCAGGTTACACGAGTTGAGTTGTTTCACGCTGAAAAGTTGGTTTGTTTTGGCTCTCACTGAAGACACCGACAATGAAGACATAGCTGTTCTTTTGTACTCCTTTTAAGCAAAACATTCTTTGTATGTGAGGAAAATGCTGTTCATCCTCTTCAGCTCTTCTTTCCGTGTGTCTGCTACTTTGAAACGCTTGGGCCGCTCTGCCCGCCACAGTTTCAAACTGGGAAACTCCACTGGCGGCATTTTATTGTAACGTTCACAAGAACCAGACGGTTGGGGTCTCAGTTTGTCCGTTTATTCGGCACATAAGCCAGCGGGTTGTTAACTCAGGGGGAAGCGCTCTCGAACTACACCTCTCTTCAGCCTGGCACACACACAGAACAACCAGGTCCCCCCACCCCTTCCTGTACACCACCCTCACTACTTCCTGCAGCCCAACCAAACATGAATCTTAAAGGAACAACAACAGTGTGCAGAGAAAACCAACATGTCACTGTCCAGTAACACTTAACCATCGTTACACTGCCCCCCCCAGCAATAAGTTCCTCGTCCCCGAGGGAACGACACAGTCTCTGAGGCGGGGCGGTAGCCTACGTTCCCTCCTTGACCTCCTGAGCCCCTGAGGAGGACGCGGAGCTTCGGGGCTTTGGGGTGAAGAGTCCGAGGGGGGGGAACGCAGCCCCGGTCGGGGGCCCCTCTGAGCAGGGTCATGGACGCTCTGTACACGTCCCTCTGGAAAGGAGGGGAGGGACTGTCCTCTGTAGGGGGCCATCCGGTCTCTGTGCAGCGCTACTATCCTCCCCCTAGGAGGCAACTGCACCCTGTAAACAACCTCCCCCACTCGCTCTAGGACGCTGCAAGGCCCCACCCAGCTGCTATCCAGTTTAGGACACCGTCCCTTCTTCCTCTTTGGGCTGTAGACCCACACCAGCTCCCCAGCACGGAAGTGCCTCCCTTTAGTGGTGATGTCGTAATTCCTCTTTTGGCGCAGGCCTGCCTTCGCCAGCTGCTCTCGGGCGTAGGAATGTGCAGAATCCAGCCGGTCCTGCAGCTTCCTTGCGTAGTCCCGGCCCGGTGGTGCCTCTGGCGCGTCCGGGGGTTTCCCAAAAGCCAACTCTGCAGGAGTTCTCAGCTCTCTCCCTAACATGAGCAGGGCAGGCGTACATTGGGTGGAGTCCTGCACTGCCGACCTGTAGGCCATGAGGGTAAGGGGAAGATGGTAATCCCAGTCCCGTTGGTGTTCTGAGGTAAGGATGGCTAGCTGCTGGGCCAGCGTCCTGTTAAACCTTTCCACCAGCCCATCGCTTTGGGGGTGAAGTGGGGTGGTGCGGGTTTTCTTAGTCCCAAGGCGTTCACACATGGCAGCAAATACCTTGGACTCAAAGTTACGCCCCTGGTCACTGTGGAGGGTCTCTGCTGTTCCAAAGCGGCTGAACATCCCCTCCACTAATACATCAGCGACCGTCTCAGCCTCCTGATCTGGGATGGCGTATGCTTCCGGCCACTTGGTAAAATAGTCCATGGCCACAAGAACATAGCGGTTTCCTCTGTCTGTGCGAGGAAATGGGCCCATGACGTCCACAGCTACTCGCTCCATTGGGGCTCCTGCTGGTTGCTGCTGAAGCTGAGCCCGGGACTGGTCTTGTGGCCCTTTGTGTGAGGAACATGCATCACAGCTGCGGCAAAAGTCCTCCACATCCCTCCGCTGTTGACCCCAGCAATAGCCCTGGCGGAGGCGGCGAAGAGTCTTGGAGACCCCAAAGTGGCCAGAGCCAGTGCTCCCATGGCAGGCTCCCAGCACAGCTGACCTCAGCGACCTTGGCACCACAACCTGCCACCTCTCCTCCCCCGTGGCAGGATCCTTCCAGGCACGCTCCAACACCCCCTCCTTCAGCCTGAGAGCTGCAAACTTGGCCCACAGCCCCCTGGTACAGATGGAAAACCCAGTGACCTCATCCCAAAGGGGTTGCTCCCCCTTCTCCAGCCACTGCAGGACCGGCAGCAGGTCTGTGTCTTGTTCCTGCCGTGCCCTCCACTCCGCTGCATCCACCACCAGAAGAACCCTGCAGGCGAGCTGTGCTGCTCCGTCTATTGTCGTGAGTTCCCGCTCTATTTCCTCTCGCTTCTCACAGTAACGGCAGCCAGCTGCAGCACATGGGCGGCGAGAGAGGGCGTCTGCGTTAGAATGGTGCGTCCCTGCTCTGTGCTCCACGGTGAAATTGAAGGCTTGGAGCTCCTCCAGCCAGCGAGCCACCTGTCCCTCTGGCTCCCTGAAAGACATCAGCCACTGAAGGGCAGCATGATCAGTTCTGACAACAAATGCTGTGCCGCACAGGTAGTATTTAAAGTGTCTCACCCCCGCCACCACAGCCAACAGCTCTCGTCGTGTGACACAGTAGCGCCGCTCGCTCCTGTTCAGGACCCGGCTGAAGTACGCCACCACCTTCTCCCCTTCCGGTCCAACCTGCGACAACACCGCTCCCAGCCCCACATTACTTACGTCAGTGTCCAGGACAAAAGGCAGGGCGGGGTCAGGGGGGGCAAGGACTGGGGACTCTGTCAGCGATCTGCGGAGGGTGTCGAACGCCTGCTGACAGTCCTGGGTCCAGATGAAGTCACGGTCCTTCTGCAGCAGGTGGAAGAGTGGTGCGGCTATGGAGGAAAAGCCCTTCACAAACCTCCTGTAATAAGACGCCAGTCCTAGGAAGCTTTTGAGCTGTTTCTGGTCTGCTGGTGTGGGCCACTCGGTAATGGTGTGAATTTTTTCCTCCAAAGTGCTGATGCCCTCACGACCCAGCTTGTGGCCCAGAAACTCCACCTCCCTCCTCATGAAGTGGCACTTGTCGGGATGCAGCTTCAGGCCTGCAGCCGCCACCCTCTCCAACACTTGTCTCAGGGCATCCAGGGCAGCATCAAAGGAGCTCCCGTGCACTAGAAGATCATCCAGGTAAACCAGACACCGTTGCCGTGGGACGCCAGCCAGCACACTGTCCATGAGCCTCTCGAAGGTCGCAGGAGCGTTGCAAAGGCCAAAACTCAGGACTTTGAACTGCCATAGTCCCCTGTTAGTGCAGAAGGCTGTCTTCGGTCTGGATTCCGGGGACAGTGGCACCTGCCAGTAGCCACTCCGCAGGTCCAGGGTGGAAAACCAGGAGGACCCGGCTACTAAGTCGAGGGACTCATCAATCCTGGGAAGGGGGTAAGAGTCTTTCTTCGTCACTTTGTTGAGTGGTCTGTAGTCCACACAGAAACGCATCCTAGGACTTTTTTTCTTAGGCACCATCACCACCGCGGAGGCCCACGGGCTATCAGATGGTTCTATGATGCCCGCCTTCATCATTTCACACAGCTCCCTGTCTGCAGCCTCCTGATGAGCCAGGGGCAGGCGGCGGGGGCGCACTTTAATAGGCTGGGCATCCCCGGTCTCAATGACGTGCTCTACCAAGTGTGTCAAGCCAACATCACTTTCTTTCAGGGCAAAAATGTCACTAAACTCTTTTAGTACCTGCCATAGACTCTCTTGCTGCTGTGGAGTCAGCCCCTCACAGTTCTTTGACCAGATACTCCTCACTGCTGAGAGCCTCTCCTCCTCCTCCTCCTCCTCCTCCTCCGCTCGCTGTTCTGCTGGCGGGTCTGCAGGGGTCTCTGCGGTGGAGGTGGACGCCGCGGCAGATGCTGTGCAGACCGGGGGAGGAATAAGCGGCACCTTCTTCCCATCAGGGAGTACGAGGAGGCCTTTGCCTAAGTCCAGTACACCACCAATGGCTCGTAAAAAATCCAGCCCAAGGATGCAGGCGTCCTGCACGTCAGCCACCCAGGCAGCATAAGACACACCGAGGTCCCCCACCTTGAACTGGAACACTCCCTTCCCTCTCATTGGGGCCAGATCACCGGTCACAGTCTTAAGTTGCACGTTAGTCGGTTGTACAGCAGCTCCGGTTGGGACAATATCGGGTCGGACCAGCGTTGCATTGGATCCCGTGTCCAGCAGGGCCGTACAGGACACCCCCGCAATCGTCACTGGAACATGGCAAAAGCCGCCAACCTGGGTCCAGCCCACAGTGATGGCCGCACCGGGTGGAGGTGGCGGTGGTGTGGGGATGTCGTTCTCCCAGGCCCGTGTACTCCCGCCTACACGGGCCCGTGGGCGTTTCCCTGAACCGCTGCAAGCTTGGGGCACTGCCTGATGAGGTGTCCGACTTGTCCACATCCCCAGCAGCTCTGAGGTCGGCGGTGTGGGCCAGCCCGAGGGGAAGGCGACTGCAGCGAAGCTGTCTGCACCAAACTGCACAGGCCCGCTGGCGTCTCCATCTGTTCCACAGGTGCTGACACAGCCCTCACCACGTGTGCGTCGTCAGCGCCCCCAGAGGATCCTGCAAGCATCTCCCTCTCCAACGCTAGCTCCAGGGCTGCACTGAGTGTGGCCGGCCGAGCAAGCTGAGTTTGCATGCGGAGCTCTTTAGGGCTCAGGGCCTGCAGGAACTGGTCCCGAGCTAACTCCGCCTGCACTGATGGTGGCATGCTGTCATACGCCCTCCGGCAAAGGCACTCGACTTCATGGGCCAAAATGCGGAGGGGCTCACCTGGCAATCTGCGTCTGTTGTGGAACTCCGACCTCAGCAGCACTGGTTGGTTATACTGCCCAAAGCGCCTCTGAAGTGCTCCGACCAGAGCATTATAATCTCCCCTCTGCTCCTCGGTCAGCAGCAGCAGGCATGCAGCTGCATCCTCACACAGG
Organism: Aulonocara sp. 'chitande type north' Nkhata Bay; assembly: GCF_057382095.1. Lineage (NCBI taxonomy): Eukaryota > Metazoa > Chordata > Actinopteri > Cichliformes > Cichlidae > Aulonocara > Aulonocara sp. 'chitande type north' Nkhata Bay. Next base: position 13,334,721 of record NC_141357.1, read on the forward strand.
CACAAAGCCAATTGGAGAGCTTTATGTTCCTCAGACCAGCCAGCTGCAACAGCTAACAGCTCGAACTGTGCGATAAACACTTCCCATGGCGTCTTGCCGCTGAACTTAGGCGTTTTTATATTCGCTGCAGCTTGCTGGGCGCCGCCATGTTTGTTTACATCACGTGACGGCGCGCCAAGCGAGGTCGACTCCTTCCCGCCGGAATCGCGGCCGCTGTGCGAACAGTTCCCGAGCCTAGTCAAACCTGGAGAAAATCCAGCCTCGGCAGACAGCCGCAGCGCCGTTTCCCTCACTCCATGGGCGGGCGAGCGCGGACGAACCTCCCTCTCCTCCGTCTCCTTCTTAATCCTGCCCGGCAACATCCTCGTCTCGTAACGGCAAGCGTCGCCGGCAACAGGGTCTCGGGCGTTCTGGGGTTCTTTTTTCTTTCTTCACTTCTGACACCAATGTAACGTTCACAAGAACCAGACGGTTGGGGTCTCAGTTTGTCCGTTTATTCGGCACATAAGCCAGCGGGTTGTTAACTCAGGGGGAAGCGCTCTCGAACTACACCTCTCTTCAGCCTGGCACACACACAGAACAACCAGGTCCCCCCACCCCTTCCTGTACACCACCCTCACTACTTCCTGCAGCCCAACCAAACATGAATCTTAAAGGAACAACAACAGTGTGCAGAGAAAACCAACATGTCACTGTCCAGTAACACTTAACCATCGTTACATTATCTAATGTGTTAAACTAATTATTTTTTTAAAAAGTAACGAGTCGAATTTTGCAAATGTAGCGGAGTAAAAGTACAGTTTCTTCTTCACAAATGTACTCAACTAAAAGTAAAAAGTATCTCACAAAAAAGGTACTTTAAAAGTACATTTTCTTTCAAAAACTTACTCAAGTAAATGTAACGGAGTAAATGTAACTCGTTACTACCCACCTCTGCATTACAGTCACAGTTGTTGATGAAGCTGTACTGGGGCTGGACATCGTGACGCAGGTACGTGTACAGGCTGTAATTATACTACTGCGTATTTGAATGGCAACACACGGGGATTTAACAACAACTCAAAGTCAAGAACCCGATGGCCCCTTCAGCGTTCTGCTGCTTAACTGAAGCACTGAAATGTGAGGACAGAGTGACACCTGGTGGTTATCATTAGCTGTTGCACGCAGGTCTATTTGATGCAGGTGGTTCACTGCCATAGCATAGATAAAATAATTCTAATAATGCTTAGGATTATGTGTCGTCTCTCTGCTCTGCAGTTTATCATCTACGGCAGCTACTATGCTGTCATATCGCTGCTCTTTTTGATCCGAGGAACCTACACCGCCTGTGTGAACAAACCCTGTCTCCGGCACACGGAAGCCAAGGAACCTGAGTGTGTGGAGGAGGTGATTGCTGCAGAGCGTCTCTGACCTGTGTCAGTGCCCGACAGGTTTTTGGAAGATTGGAACTAATTTACCTTAAACAGCTGCAAATTAACTAACGAGAGCTTGTAAATATGCTTTTCTTAAACACTACAAACTGTAACATTAAACGTTTATACACTGAAAAGCAAACATTTATGTGTTGTGTATTTTTGCTATCTGCAACCCAGACAGGAAGACAAACAACACAATAAAACAGTTACTTCTGATTGGTATTAAAGTCCAGAGTTTTGGGCGCTCAGCTTGTGCTCGAGTGTCACCAAGATTGTGTTGCTCTTTGACCAGGTTGCTGATTAACAAAATGCCTAGAGAGTTGTGAGGTATTTTTCCCCCATCACACACTTACACATGAAACAGGAAAGCCAACATGGAGGCAGTGAAGAAGTGGAGATCAGACTGGAAGTATCCCACTATTCTGCTTTGCATTTATGGATTCTTCAGCACAGTTAAACCACTGGAGCCTTTTCTCATCCCATATTTGACAGGACCAGATAAGAATCTGACAACTGAGCAGGTATATATGACATATGCTAGAAAGGCTATAGTGTAATTCAATCAAAACAGACTTAGAAAAGAAATGATTTTCAGTTTTTCGGTCCTTATGGTGAAAAAGTTGGTAACTTTCTCTTTTGTACATGCTGCAATTACAAATAATCACACACACATGCACACACAAGCTGGTGATTCATAGCAGAGAGATAACCGGCATCTTTAAAAAAATAAAAATAAAAAATCTAAGTGATAGAAATCCAATCAAGATTCTGAAACCTTTAATCATTTGCTATAAAGTCATGCATTTCCTGCCTTTGATGAGTTTTTCCCTGACAGGTCAACAATCAAATTTTCCCAGTGTGGACATACTCCTATCTGTCCGTACTAGTGCCGGTGTTCCTTCTCACTGACTGGCTGCGTTACATGCCTGTAGTGGTGTTTCAGTGTGTTATGCTCTTCATCACCACAGCACTGCCGCTGTGGACAGCAAGTGTGCCAGCCATGCAGGCTACGCAGTTCTTTTATGGAGTCGTGACAGCCAGCGACATAGCCTACTTCTCCTACATTTACAGGTCATGTAGTACATCTCACAGATTTGGATTTTTAGCATTGCTCATGGGAGACTTGACATTTTGAATATGCTCTTTATTACAGTGTAATAGATTTGAAGAGATACCGGAAGGCCACCTCTTACAGCCGCAGTGTCCAGCTCCTGGGGTATACAGTGGGCTCCGTGTTGGGTCAGCTGCTTGTCAGCTTCGACCTCATGTCATACAACAACATCCTGGTGTTCACTCTGGTTCTCACTGCCATCGCTCTCCTCACTTCCTTCTTCCTGCCAATGCCACAGAAGAGCATGTTCTTTCATCAAAGACGTGGGAGACAGACTGCAGCAGAACAGTCAAACGCAATAAATGCATCACTGGAAAATGGAGGAGGTGAAATGGAGAGTGGAGAAGGAGAGCCTGATGCTGAGAAGCTTGAGGAATCTATCGTTACGCAGAGTTGCGGCCAAGTCCTCCTCCAGCTGTGGAGGGATTTCCGCCACTGCTATTCCTCTAGACAGCTGCTCTACTGGTCTGTGTGGTGGGCAATGGCTACCTGTGGGTATAACCAGACTGTCAACTATGTGCAGGTCAGTTATGAAGGCAGCATAAACAAAAATGTGAGCTGTAAAAGCATCTGAATCACTGCAGCAATCCAAATTGCTACTGGGGGCTGCTTTACGATGGGTTTACCTGCAGTGAACAAGTAGTGCCTTGTAGTTGCTGAAGCCTTCTCTTGTGTTAATAAAAGGCATTTTAGATATATATTTTAAACAGAAATAATTAAACACACACACATCCTTGAACAACTTAATGATACCCACACCATACTGCGCAGGTGCTGTGGGAGCATGTGCAGCCTTCTCAGAACTTCAGCATTTACAACGGAGGCGTGGAGGCAGTCTCAAACCTCTTAAGTAAGCAACATTAGATGGCATTTCCCCCCCTCCCTAAATCAAATGGAAGTTAACAGGGACACATAAGATTTCTCAGTACCTAATCAGCTGTCCTAATTTGTCTTATCCCACGTGTACATGCTTTCCAGGTGCAGCCACTGCCTACGGGATAGGCTTTACTGAGGTAAGATGGGAGCAGTGGGGAGAGCTGGCCCTGGGTGGTTTCTCTGGACTGAGTGCAGCTTCACTGTTCCTCATGACTTTCACTGGCAACATTTGGGTCTGCTACAGCGGTTACGTCGTTTTCAAGTCACTGTACATGACGCTGATAACTATAGCAATGTAAGAGTGTCAAGTCACATCAGGGTTATACTTTACCACAGTTTAGTTTGATTTTTATTGCAGATATAAGAGCAAAAAAGCTAAAAAAAATAAAAAAACCCTCCCCAACCTTTAGATTAAGACAAATTCTATGCTTGCAGGTATCAGATTGCAGCTGATCTCTCAATGGAAAGATATGCACTAGTCTTTGGGGCAAATACCTTTGGAGCACTGGCTCTACAGACGATTATCACGTCTGTTGTAGTTGACAGTAGAGGGCTAGGCCTGGCCATCATTCCCCAGGTAAGCCATCAGATCACAAAATATGTACAGCAGCACTGTTTATTTGTCCATTAGCGTCATTAACCTTTTAAACATGTACTCTTCTTTGCAGTTCACCGTGTATTCCAGCTACTTCTTGGTTATCTCTGTTGTTTTTTTACTTCGGGGTCTGTTCAGTATTTGGAGAGCACAAAGAAGCAGAAAAGAGACAATTCCTCCAGACAAAGATGAAACTCCAGGCAGCGAAGAACACAGATTCTGAACACGTATAGAGCGTTATAGTGTATCACTTATGGTTTCCCATCCCTAAATTGACCTCACATTAGTTCATAAGTAGCAGAAAAAAAAGTCTTTAAATTACTTACTTCAACATGATGAATAGAAATCATTTTTTTTGTACAAAAACAATAAAAGAATGTTTCACACATCCATATAAATGAATGCTTTGGTCGTTTCTTTTTACTTAAAATTCATTTTAATATATATACTGTATATATTTACACCTTAACTTAAACTTTTTTAATACCCAATGCAAGTAAGTGGTTTTCAGTTCATCAGCCATTTCTTCTGACTGTCATTTGAAGTGTTGCAACTCTGTCAGCAGGGCGGAGACAACAGAGAAACGAGCCCCCCACCCCACCCATCCCTGATGTAGCATTCAGTCCTCCTCCTAACCCTAACCCCACCTTGACAACAGAATATATTCATTTCCTTAGTGAGAACAGTTTATCTAAAAGGGTCCTGCACAAATAGTTTGGTTCTTTACAAATACAGTAACTGGTAGTACCCATTAGCTTTTCAAAGCAACAGTTCTGTCTTAGCAAATTCTGTGTGTTAGATACAAATACTGATATGCACAAAGAGCTAATTTCCTAAAAGAAAAAAAATGTACAGAATTGCAGCATAATGAATGGGATATACTGTATGCAATAACTTAGTTTTCAACCAGTTCGATTATACATTGTGGCTCAGTAGAGGCCAGGCTAGTTCACAGGTTAAATAAAGGGGAGGGCATCGACCTCCCCCTCTGCACACACCATCACTGTTTTGTAGCCTTCGACAGTGTCAGCACGACTGTGTCGCATAATGTTCCATTTATGACAAACCGCGATAGAAAATACAAATTCTTACAAACATTGTGTTTTTAAAGCTACTTGTGAAACAAAAACAGTGCAATAGGTGCAAGCGTGCCAGTTGTTGACCCTGTAGTGCAGCTGACATGATGGACCGCTATAAGAAGGGGTTTGTGGAAGAGCCTCCAGCTGGATACTGCGCAGGTGGACCCGCACCCTAGAACGAAAAAGGGAAGCACGCATTTAGACTGTGTACTAAGGTTCTTGTCCAGTGTTAACTGAGAAGAAAGTATGCTAGCTATATGGCTGTTCACCAGAGCAATGGGCTGGTTATTCAAAAAACAAAAAACAAAAACCAAAGCCATCCCTCACAATAAAATCTACACAAAGAACTGAAGTCTCTTAATTTATTTTTGTGTTAAACACAGATCAAAAGTGCTGTGCAAAAGTCTCGAGCCACCTCGTAGTATTTTATTCTATTGCATATAGTTTTTTTTATTCTTTTTATCTTTTCCTATACCTTTTTTCTTTCATTTGTGTTGTTCTAACTTTGCACTGTCTACTTTCTGCTGTGACAAAACAAATTTCCCATGTGTGGGACTAATAAAGCTTTATCTTATCTATCTTATCAACAGGTGCAGGAGGTTATTCAAATGTGAAACACTTTTCCTGTGACACACAGGAAAATACAGCATGAGTCAACAACTGTTTGTACAGGTTCTAATATACCAAAGTCAAAATTTTGTATCACCACCTTTATTCTTCAACACAGACTAAACCCTCTTTGGCAGCTCTCTAGTAATTACGTTAACTAGTCATGAGGAATAGTTCTCCAGGCTTCTTGAAGGACATTCAAAGCTCTTCTTTGGATGTCGGCTGACTTTTGTTCTTTTTTCTGTCAAGATGATTCCACACTACTTCAATAATGTTATGGCCCAGGCTCTGAGGAGGCCAATCCATGACTGATAGTGTTCCACTGCGTGGTTTTCCATTCAGATTTGCTTTTGGCAGTGTGTTTAGGATCATTGTCATGGTGACAAATATAGCAGCAAAGTGGTTCAGAAGGTCCTGAGTTCGACTCCACTATCTGTGTGGAGTAGAGCTGGGCGATAGAACGATAACGATATGTATCGCGATATAACTTTGACTCGATAGAGAAATTAAGCTATCGCGATAGACCTCGCCGCTCTTGTCCTCAAAAAAAAAAAAAAAAAAAAAAAAAAAAAAAAAAAAGGTCAGCCAATCCAAATTAAGTAGCGCAGAGCCGAACCAATCACAGCGGCAGCATCACGTCGCGTGACTTGTTACGTACAGCACAAGTGCCAAGCCGCACGTGTGTTTGTTTGGGAAGCAGCCAAGCAGCCAGCGGGTAATGGAGCCAGCGCGTAATGGAGGAAATGAGTGTGCCGACTAGAAAAATCAACCGAGCGTGACCGAAGAGAAAACAGACGATGGTTCCAATGCCGGAGAGATTGTCGAACGGAAGAGCCATAGAAGTTCCGTAGTGTGAAGGTATTTCGGCTATTTCAAGTCTGACAAAAAACAGAGTAGCGTGCACTGTAAATTGTGCCGAAAGCAAGTCTGGAAATACAATAAACTGGTGCATGCGTCACACTGTGCGCCACGTTATTGTTTCGGTGAAATGAATTTCTACAATACTGTTACTGTTAATTCTACTCTCTGCAGTGTTTAAATGCTTACATATACACACAGTTACTGTCCCTCCACACATACGACTCTGTTCTGCTTCTATGCCCCAGCTTTGTTTACTTTTTCCCACCGAGGCTTCTAGACTTCTGATTGGCCAACATTTCTGCACGGTTAGGAATCTAGCGCCACCTGCTGCTTTGGCATGTTCATAGCAGCGTTTTCCTTCATTTCTGCCTTTATGTGTGGACGGGATTATTTTTTAAAACGAAAACGGAAAATCTCCGTTTTCAAAAATACCCGTGTACGTGTGGACGTAGCCTCAGTCTCTGACTGGAAGCGCTAATTCGTCATTCGGCTTTTGTCAGACTAAAGTAACTGTTAAAACTGTTTGAAAAGCTCAGCTATACAACAAGGAGAGATTGAGAATTTCCTTTTAGTTCTCAGTTTATTTGATATTGACAAAAGTTAGTCAGTTTTGTCTGTTCTTCTGTAAAACAAACTAAGATTTATTTTTAGAATTAATATTTTGTTTCTAAGTGGAATTGACAATTTAGTCTGTTTCGTTTGTTCTATTTTGAAACTTAAACGCTTTAGTGGCTGCCTTTTGTGTAGTTTGCAATATTTGCCTTTATTTATCTGAAAAAGTCTCATGTTCCTTAACTCATTCACTGCCAGCCATTGGCAGTGAATGAGTTAAACCCATTGACTCATTCACTGCAATTGACGGCTATAGACGTCAATGGCAGTGAATGAGTTAAGTACATCTACCCTGTTGAACTTATTATGGGAAATAAATATTTAAATAAAAACAAGCTGCTGATTATTTCACATTTTACTTGTGAGCAACGGCACATTTAAATCTTACAAATATAGTTATTTGGCTTATATCGTGATAGATATCGTTATCGCCTGAAATGAAAAAAACATATCGTGATATGAAAAAATCTCATATCGCCCAGCTCTAGTGTGGAGTTTGCATATTCTCCCCATGTTTGCATGAGTTATTGGTGTGAGTGTGAATGGTTGTCTCTCCATGTTAGCCCTGTAAAAGCCTGGCTGCCTCTCACGGGTAGCCGGGGTAGGCTCCAGTCTCCACAGTGTCTTACAGATGTCTGTATACACAGTGGAACCCTCTCCTGACGTTTTTTGAACATACTGCTTCCTGAAGAATGGCTTCTTGTCGGCCACCCTTCCACTAAGACTATTTCTGATGGATCAACTGAAGCGTCAAATGATGAGGGTCAGCTCTCATGTCTTGTGTCAGCTCTTGTTGGATTTAAAAAAAAAAGAAAAAAGAAAAAAACTTTATTTATGTTTTTGTCCTAACACATACCATTTTATGTCTATCAAACTATGTTTTTATTGGCATTTTTCAACTAAATAATCTGTTCTGGTTCATTTCCAAGTTGTCTGCTATGTGTAGAAACACTGGGTCATGCATTGAGTTAGTCACCTTTTTTATACTTGAATGATTGACAGGTCAAGTGGCTTAAACAAACATCTGAAAATGTTCAGGCACAAGGACTGAACTGAAAACGCCCAGCTGCTTAGATGCAAGATATTACAGTGGCTTGCAAAAGTATTCGGCCCCCTTGAACTTTCCCACATTTTGTCACATTACAGCCACAAACATTAATAAATTTTATTGGAATTCCACATGAAAGACCAATACAAAGTGGTGTACACGTGAGAAGTGGAACAAAAATCATACATGATTCCAAACATTTTTTACAAATAAATAACTGCAAAGTGGGGTGTGTGTAATTATTCAGCCCCCTTTGGGGGGCAACAATGGAATGGTCTAAAACAAAACATCCATGTGTTAGAACGGCCCAAAGTCCAGATCTAAATCCAATCGAGAACCTCTGGCAAGATCTGAAAACTGCTGTTCACAAACGCTGTCCATCTAATCTGACTGAGCTGGAGCTGTTTTGCAAAGAAGAATGGGCAAGGATTTCAGTCTCTAGATATGCAAAGCTGGTAGAGATATACCCTAAAAGACCGGCTGATGTAATTGCAGCAAAATGTGGTTCTACAAAGTGTTGACTCAGGGGGCTGAATATTTACGCACACCCCACTTTTCAGTTATTTATTTGTGAAAAATGTTTGGAATCATGTATGATTTTTGTTCCACTTCTCACGTGTACACCACTTTGTATTGGTCTTTCATGTGGAATTCCAATAAAATTGATTCATGTTTGTGGGGGCCGAATACTTTTGCAAGCCACTGTAAGAAATGAAAGATGAGTTAAGATTTTTGCACAGTACTGATCCAGGAGACTATAGCACATAGCCACCAGACTAACCAGAAAAGGGTTGCTAGAGACCATAGGTCCTGCCATTGCCTGCCCAAAAGGAGTTGCAACAGACTTGGCCTGGCCGAAGGCTGGAAATCCTCCACCTGAAAGACATAATGTGATTTCAAGTGTTACATGATGGACATGGATCTCTCTCTCTCTCATTTATCTATCTAGCTTGCTCTATATTATTTTCATATAGCTATAAATATAATTAAAACAATAATAACAATAATAATAATATTACCAAATCAAATAAGACCTCTTCCGTCAGGGTTAATTGAGTGAACCAAATATTACATGAAGAAAAATTTTATAGACGACCACTTGACAACTACAGCTCAAATCTCACCATAGCCATTATTGTCTACATGACACACACCGTTGGGTTGCTGGGGATAGGCGGGAGGCTGAGGGAAGGGAGCCTGACCAGGAAAGGGTTGCTGGAACGTTCCACTAAAGCTGGTGGGGAGGTTGAAGGCTGCAGTATTCCCAAATCCAGCTGGCATACTCATGGAGCCTGTGCCAAATGGTGCTGCAAAATAGCAGAACAGCAACATTTAGGAACCAACAAAAGCTCAACACATAATAGGCAAAATTTGGTTTGATCTATTGCTGCGATTCTGTAACCCAGTGTGACTTGTTTTGGGCAAAAACGTCTACAATTCAGTATTGTGTGTCGTGCTGGGATTGTCAGAATCTCAGTTTTGTTTCGTTTTTTATTTGGCTAGTTTAAACACATGCAATAAGAGTGTCTGCACACAAGCTGTAGAAAAAAAGAAAAGAGGGAGTCAGAATCAGACATCAGTAAGTAGGGATGGGTACCGGTATCCGGTGCCATGATGGCACCGGTTCTGACATAAACGGTAGTAACCAGACCGAAAAGCAGCGCACATTTCGGTGCTTTATTTCGGTGCTTTTTTTCCTGAGATGTGATACACTTTGAATTCTAGCCAATCATTTTACGTTTCCAAGGATAGTAGGCGGGTCCAGGTACATACGTTATTTTAGAGCAGAGCTACAGAGTAAAAATGCCCAAGGCGAAGCGGTCAAAAGTCTGGCTGTACTTCACAGCAAAATATGCAAACTCAGCAGCCTGCAACAAGTGCTTTAAGCTGATACTGTGATACTGTCAAAGGAGGCAACACCTCAAATCCGATGAAACACCTGGCGACGTATAGTGTTTTTTTAAACGCCGAGAAATGCGCTGTATTTGATAGCTTGCTGCGAGACCTCACATCGAGCGCATCTACTGCGGGTGGGTTGCCTGTTATCGGACCCGGAGTTAGCAACATCCCCCAAAAACCCGAAGAGGAGAGTCCTGGCCCCTAGCCCTGCCAGTGTAGCAGAAATGATGAGGATGATGATGACAGTAGCAGCTGTTCTGCTCTGCGTGAGTAGCTTAATGTTGTTGGTGTGTAATTTACGTTGAGAAGGCTAACCACGTTATTAAATTAATGCATGTAAGGTGAACTAACAACACGTCGTAGTTACATGCAGCTGTCTTCTTGTTTGATGGCAGATACTCCCTTCACTCTGGCCAAAAAGGCTAAAATGACCAAAGAAAAAGTGGAAAACAGTTAAACATGAGAGGTTTTGGACAAAGTTTGTGTTTTTTTCCATTGTTTAAGCACTGCTTCCAGCCAAGAGTGATACCATATATGCCCTATAGCTGCAGAAAAGGCAGCTATAAAAAAACAAAACAAAAAAAACAAACCGCTGAACATGAGAGATTGGGGGCAGGGATAGCTCAGTAGGTAAAGTGGTCGCCCCATGATCGGAAGGTCGGCGGTTCGAATCCACTTAACGGCTACCCTGAGGTACCCCTGAGCAAGGTACCGTCCCTACACACTGCTCCCCGGGCGCCTGCTTAGTGGGCTGCCCACTGCTTCACTGAGTGAATGGGTCAAATGCAGAGAAAAACAAGTAATTTCCCCATGGGGATCAATAAAGTATCCATTATTATTATTATTATTATTATTTTTGACCAATTTTGTGTTCTCCATTCTTTAAGCACCGGTTTGAGCACCATTTAAGCATCAGCACCGTTTCAAAAGTACCGGTTTGGCACCGGTATCGGATAAAACCTAAACGATACCCATCCCTATCAGTAAGTTTAGTGTCAGTGTCTGATCTCTGGTGAACACACAGGAGCAACAGCTGGGATCAAAATGTGTCAGACAGCCAGCTAAAAACCAAGCAATTCTATCAGTGATTTAAGAAAAACAAAAGAAAACACCCACACACACACACACAGTTTACAGCTGATAAAGTGATACAGGCTTCATTCATTCATTGAATGAAGCATATCTGGTAATTAGCGTGATTAATAACTCAGGGTGTAAGTTTTCGTTTAATGAACAATAAAGTTTAATATTTCTCCTTTAATTCTTTAACCGAGAAGAGGACCATGCTGCAGAAACCACAGATATTTGGGAAACATGAATCCATCCTCAAACCTATCGTTATTAGTCATTTCTCATTCAGCTTCACTCTGTTCCTCTGTGATGAAATGGTAACTGGATTATTGGGCTATTTCAGTGGTGCCGTGTTTACGTCTTTCGAGATTTTCCTCAGTGACAGCTAAAATCATTCACTGGCAGAGCAAAGCACATGAGAGCAAAGGGGAAGCAGTTAGCACAAACAAACCTACCAAAGGTGGGAGGATACCCATGCCAATGAAGAACCCTCATCAAGCCTGTCCAGCACGCCAAGGACAATAAGACAGACAACTGAATCTAAAAATTCTTCACCATACCGATTTATTTTTAAAATCAATCTCTGCACACCAGTAAATGGCAACACTTCTCTTGCTAACCAGTTCCATAGTGAATTGTAGTTTTCAATCTTTTTGCCCTCCTCCACTTTCCTGTTGCTTTTTCTGTGTTTGGCACTGTCAGAGATATAATCACTTCTGAGGTAGCACAGGCAAAGGTTGCCACTTCCAATGTGCAAAAAAAGACAGCTTTTAATACACTAACTTTATGACTGAACAAGTGCATTTAATTTCTATACACACTGTTAAACTGAACTACTAAACTAAGTGAGTAAGCAGGGTGTTAAGTGAGTAAGGTGATTCTCAAAACACACACAGACACAGCCAACAAAAACAAACCTGCTGCAGCTGCAACAGTTGCTGCTCTGCCATTGCACTGGAATGGGTTGGTTGGAGCTGCTGCTGGGACAACACCAGGAGCTACAAATGGATTGGTTGGGTGTGCTGATGGGAAAAACAGCATCAAATTAACATTAATTAGCATGAAGTCCTAAGCAGAAGAATACATTAAACATTTTTCTTTTTTAAAGATAGCTTATAGAGGGTGTTTTGACAGTTCCACGTCAATGTCCTTTATACATCACAACAAACTAATTAACTAATGTTAATGAAACAAAAATAAATTCTTGACCATACTAGGCTGATTCTTGCCAAATTAAGTTTTAAGTTATGATAAAGTTATGATGCTTTAAGAATCATCATTTAAGTACGCAAGTTGTACAAAATGAAACTGCCAAATCTCTCGGTGATTGTCTCAGTTTCCTCAACCTCACTCTAAAATTATTTAGAAATGTAAAACATGAACAATTACTAACAACCGTGTCAATTTTGTGAACATTGTTACCATAACAAATCAGAGACGTGTTTAAGTTCACTTACCTCCAAAACCCTGAGCCATGCTGGGCACAGCCTGCTGTATTTGTGCTGTTGACACCCCCGTCTCTGAGCCAAACACACTCCTGTAGTGACACACCGTTAGCACATAAGTTTAGGAAAGGATGCAAAAAGAAAGGTACTCGGTGGCCTTTTCCTAAGTGTATTCTGGAACACTGATCATCAGAATGAAGAAAAAAGATTTGTCTGATTTATGTTGGTTTGTGCAGTCTCTTACCCTTGTGAGGTGCTGGTGGTATTGTAAACAATGGTGGCAGGTGCTGAGGTGCTGAAGACTGTATCAAGCTCAGCTAGAGCAGCATAGCGGTCTCCACCTGCTGGCTGTTTCTGAGGCAAACCACCCACTCCTGCTGCTGCTGCTGCTGAGCTCACCCCACCAGGAATACCACCTCCTAGAATAGAAGTACATAAAAGGAAAGCCAGGTTCAATTTACCTCAGTTCACTTAATGCAGAAGAAAATGCTGTTAAACTTTCAAAGAGGTCCGGAGATAGCTGCCATACTGAACCTACTGAAATTAATAGGGAATAAATGTTAGGTCATTAGGAAGTGTATATTTTCTAGGCCAAAAATACATATTTATATGAGAAAAACCAGCTCAGTACAATTCACAGATACTCAAACACCAAACTTCTAATAATGTGGTATTAAAATGCTTCAGTCAAACCTAGATGTATAGCATTCACAGAAGTGAGGAGGCATTTCAGTCATGTCCAGTTGCCTTTTTGCAGCTGGTTCAGTAACATTGAGGTATAGACAATCGTGATCAGAAGTTTACATTTCCTGTAAGAATTAATGTCCTGGCAATTTGGGGATTTTGAGCATTTCTTTGTCATTGTTCTAAGAAGCAGGATTGTTCAAAGTCCAAGGAAGTCAGTGAAGATACGAGTATTGGTCAATTCAATGGCTGCTCTCAAACAAATTCTTTTTATGCTGGCAAAGAGGCCAGAAACTACCAGTTACAGTCAATCATCAGTAACGAGAAGTTAAAAGGTTTTGGCCTTGTCAAGTTAAAAGATTATAGAACCTTTAGCACTGCTTATTAAAAGATTTAAGTGAATGTACGCATATATTTGAGTCCATATTTATGATTTTGATCCTAAATGAATTAGATAACCTCCCAAACGAATTAAAACATGTGCAATTTTTTTAAGTCATTAGTCTAAAAGCCCAAAATTACCTTGACATTCATGCCCACGATGAGTGTATGTAAACTTCTGACCTCTACTGCAAGTATAAATTGCTAGAAAATGTAAACCAGCCCTTTTTTAGAGACTGCCTATCCCTGCCAGGAGAAGAAAACTTATAGGGACTTAAATCTATGCGCCTAATTAAACCTAGTTTTCAGTTTGTATTTTTGTTTTTCAGTCATTCTCTAGCCCTACAATGGACATCTATGAAACAGGCTAGGCATGAAGGGTTTACCTGGCTCTGTTTTGGCAGAGCTAAATATGTTATCCAGGTCAGCCAGGGCTGCGTATTTATCGGCAGAAATGTTAGTACTCTGTACAACGTCTCTGCCAGCTCCTGTGGAGTTACTCTGGGAGGAGGAACTGAAGGATCCAAAGTCAGCACTACACGATTTGGGGAAGTTCTCAAAATTTGCAAAACTGGCATTTGCTAGTCCCCCTGAGGCGCTACCTGTATGAAAGAGAGAGATTAAAGAGTCATAAGGGGGACTGTAATTGTTGGTTTTGAGAAACAACAAAACAGGTTGGAGAGGGAGAGAAGAAGCTGCATGAAGGGTAAACTTGGGAGTCAGGCTGGTAAAGGGACACCTTCTAAAGGATAGATAGCAACATCTGTCCTTTGTTACACTGCACTATGCTGGCTTTTCATTAGCCTATGAACCAAAAGAGCACACACAATTAGCACTTATATGTGTTAGAGGCTGAGCATGTGCAGGGCAGCAATTTTCTTGTGTAACTCCAATACTTCCGACTTCACCACGATACTGTGGAGAAAGGAAGTTAAAGACAAAACTCATCAAAATGTATTCACTGAGAGATAGAAAACAAGTTGCTATCTCCCAAAAAAATCTCTTTAATATGCCAACAACCCTGCAGATTTTACTGAGCGCTGTAATATCAACACGATCACACTCAAGCAGGTCTAAACGTGTTAGAGCAAAACGAAACATTAATCTCTTAATGTTTACCTATTTTCTGCAACAGACTGCAAAATAATCACTCTGGACATCTTTATGCAACTAATTCAACACGCCATGTCAATGCTTGGAAACCCTCAGTTCACACATTCCTGCATATTACAGAGAAAAATTGAGGTTTTGCTACAGAGCAGTAATTTCCAAATTGCAGCACATGAAGAGCAGATTTGTATGGGGCCCATTAAAAGCAAACACAGAATAATAAATTATTTTGGACACCGAGGTAAAACAATCAGAGCTAACTGGGACGCAGCACAGTTGTTGTGACCCTAAGGGGGAGAGAAGGCAATTTTTAGTAATGACACCGATACCGCTGCATTTTAATCAGCAGTTCACTGCTTTCTATGAAATATTGGTTATTTAATGAGTTTTAGGTCAGGGACACTAAAGGAGTCCGAGTTTAAAGGCATCCCACATTACAGTTTACAAAAAATAGATTCTAGGGTAAAAGCTTTTGTAGAAGTAATTTTTGCATAAAAATCTAGAGGCTAAGCACATTAAAAAAAATATTATTATTGCTTGAGGGGAAAATATGCATCTCCTCTTATCTCTTTTCATGTTGCCTTGTTGGATTTTTATACACTTTGGTCTATTTTGCACAGTAGGTCATATTAATCATTGCAACAATCAAAGATTAGTAGATTTATGTTTAACCACTGAGCTTTATCAGCTGTTAATTTTAGTATAAATGGACCAAAAAAAACAACACAGTGAGACACACACACACACACACACACACACACACACACACACACACACACACACACACAGAGAGGATTGGGATCACAATGACTACACATACAAGATGGGTGAGAGAGTGAAAGCTGTTATGAGGGCAAGCGCAGAGAGACTTACTGTGTGAACACTGGAGAGGCAGAGCAGTGGCAAACTCACCCATACTGCGGCTGGATGAGAGCACAGTGAACGCTTGCAGCCACAAATCAAAGAGGGAGGCAGAAATGGGGTAATGAGCAATGTAAGATGGCAGAGAAATCAAAGAAAAGATGTCAGGTAACCCAGAGGTAAACATTATGAAGTGCTAAATCAAAGCAAATCAAATACTGCTAAAGCAAAGGATAAAAAAAAAACAAAAAAAAACCCAAAACAAAAAACAAGTAAGACAGATTTGACAGCTGAAGGCAGACAGTGCAAGGCAGTCAGTATCTGTGAGAAAGCCACTTAAAAATGTTTCCAATAAAAATAAACACTAAGGAGGCTGCTTCACACAGAGTCAATATGCACCTCCAGCAGAGGGCACTGTAGTACAACATTTTCCTGACAGGAAGTGAAGTTTGTGGCAGTAACTACTGTTCAAATAAGAGTATGTGACTTATGAGTCAAAGTGCTGAAAATAAGCCAGAGGATGTGTCAATAAGCTGCCAATGTATTTTTGAAACACTGTAGGAGAGAGAGAGAGAAAAAGCTTTGGCTAACAACGCATGTATTGATTAGCGCTCATCTATTGCACAACACCAGCATTAATTTAGAACCTCAAAAGTACGCAACAATGTTAGTTTCTCAGACATGTGGCTAAGCTGTATGAAGCTTGTGTATGCCCAAAGCAAAGTTTACAGTAAATGTCTCTAGTGAGGTACAGTGGATAATCTCCTGAACACAGTACTTCACGTCTTAGTCTCTTTTACTCTCTTTTAAACAGGATCATCTGAAAACCGTACAACTCTCTGGTGTAAAGAAATGTTTACATTTGAACAAAAAAATGAATGAACACTACACATATGTAAAGGTTTGGGAACAGAGGTGATACAACAGTTTAAATAAACCAACAAATGATGATGTGAGAGAAATTTTGACTACCATTGAGGTGTGTGTGTGACTAAATTATTTGTCTATGTAAATTTTTACATGTCTGCCTGTGTACATAAAGCAAACCTGTTCCTCTGTGTTATTGACTTAGTTGTGTTATTTGTCCAGTAAAACCAGCTTGCTCTACCTGTATTTGGGGGTTGAAATGGTGCTTGGGGTGCAGAGGGAAAACCACCTGTCGACCCAGAAGTGTTCCCGAATGCATCAAAATTAGCAAAGTCTGCCTCTCCTTTGGTATTCTGTGCCACTTGAAGTTGTGTAGAGGTGTTGTACAGACAAACAGATGGAGGAAAAAAAAAAGTGAGGGGAAAAAATGGATTAATGAATGAATGCATACAATATCCAAAGACATGAATGACTGCAAAACAAATACAATGGGTTAAACACTACTAATAAAATACAATGGGTGATGTGTTAAATGTGAGGAATAATCAGAGTAGTAGAGCAGTGCAACTTAAAATGCGTAGCAGCTTATATACCTCGACATTCACTATTTCCCAGTAACACCCAAGAGTCCTTCATGTGCACACCCAAATATAAAGCAGGACTTGTGTGCTTAGCACTACACACATCATTAATTTTAACACACCTGTGTGCATGTTTGTTAGGTGTGTTAACGCCACTTTAGTTCTTGCATTAAGGATGAATCTTAAAGGCTCTGAGGGAGAAATGAGAGGACATTATCCTCAATTGAAAGCAAATGCTAACAGCCACATGTTACAAGTACTAGTAACCATGGCAATTTGTCTGTCTGATGCAATTTTATAATATATTTTGATACAATCCAAGAGCACATCATGACTCCTGATGTATAGCAAATTCACATCTTCTCCAAACTGGTGGCATCCTGATCCCATCTAATGTAGTAAATACACCACCTCTGGAGAAGTGCCCACCCCACATCCAATATCTATAAACGCAGTTATTTATTGGTAAGAGATTGGTAATTGGGGCTTTTTTTGTTGTTTATTGTGGATTATATGTGCTGAGGACTTCTATCTTCATGTACATTGTACATGCCCAGGGAAATGAGATACTGGTGTGACCTTCTTGAAAAGGCAGTTTAACCAACTCTAGTTGGGATCTCCATCAGAGACAACTTGCTGGCTACGCTATGCCATGCACATTTCAATAGTGAAACTTGAAAACACTGGTTGAAGCAAACCTTGCCTACAAGTGTTTTAAAGTGGTAACTACATTACTTACTGCAACTAACAAAAACATGAGTGTTATTGGTCTGTTGCTTACTTGTGTGGCTGTTGAAGTGTGCAAAGTTAGCAAAACTGGAGCTGGCGCCTGCATTCATGTTGGGCGGGGCAGCAAAGATGTCACCACCCAAGTCACTGAGGAGGTCATATTTCTTGTCATGGAGCTGCTGCTGCTGGGTTTGTCCACGGCTCACTACAGGAGACTGGTGACGACAAGAGATGCATTTGAAAAAAATTTAATAAATAACTAAACCGGTATAAATGAGCTCCTAAACAGCCTTCATGCAAATTAATAAAGAGGAGATAATAGGCCACGTGAAAAAACAGACTGTGGTGACACTGTCTCATTAGCGATGAAAGATGAACCTTATCTCAGTGGGCAAATTTGGTCATTTATCATAAACAAGATGAATATGCTTTTGTCTTTAAAGACATGGCTTCTTAATACTGCTGTGAAACAATTCACAGTCTAATCCTGGACTGCACCTGTTGTCAATAAATCTGTCATTGCATTTGTGCGAAGAGTCGTTATTTTCTTTGTATCTATGAGATACTTTTTAATTAGCAAATCACTTAGCAAATTAAGTCCAATGTAAACATGTCAGTAAAGCATTTAGGGATGTGTGTGTAAATGGATTACTAAGTAACTGTGGTAGTGTTGAACCACAGAGCATTCAGCAAAGTAAACAAGGTCATCAACTGGTAGCATCGTTTCCGCTAAAGCCCATCATAAGGTTTCATTTTAACATCGGCAACAATGCTGAGTGTTAACTGTCGATTGATAACCCAGTTCAAAGCTGAAAGTGTAACAGCGTAAATATTCACACCATTGTAAAGACCAACCTGAGGGGAGAATATGTAGTAACAACTACATATTTTCACCTCAACCCTGCTAGATGTGGCATATATGGCACACTGAACAAGAACCGGTTTATGCTGTCCAACATATGTGTTAATCATATGATGACTTGTGTGCATGTGTGTACACTATGCAAGTCTCACCTGATTTGGTGGGGTGTGCTTGTTGAGGTGTAGAGACGGTGCCGACTCCCCCAGCAGGGACTTGAGTGGTCTAACCTCTGGGGTGCTGCTGGTGCTGCTGTTTGAGGAGCCAGAGATGGAGGCATGGACTGACGCCACTACCTTGGCCTGCTCAGGAGGCACGTACCTTGGAAGCAATCAACAATTTATGCATTACTTACACTAAAATAAATAAATAAAATAAAAAATAAATAAATAAATAAATAGTGTTAGTTTTAAACTACCATTTATAAGAGTGAGACACTACAAGTTGTGTGTGCGCACAACAGAGCAGACCACGTGAATGCCTGTCTGCAGCAAACCTAGCATGTTCAAACATGCACTAGTCATTGCTCTCATTTTGATCATATTTCAGACTAAACACTAGATGGATGAGTTGATGTTTTGTAACAACATCCATGCTTACGCAATTCACACTTTGGGTGTATCAAATTTGTCATAACAAAATGCAGAGGATAAATAAAAATCTTACAAGAAGCCGTTAAAGATGCATCACAGTTTGTTGGTTGTTTTCTTTTATCTTTTAAATCACTGAGTGATCAGCGACAATCAGTGACTAACTTTTAAACTTAAAACAGTAATCATTTGGCTAGTTCTTATTTCACAAACACCAATGACAATTTTATTCAGAGTCAAAAAAGAAGCTCTAGAACATCTAGAAAAAGCTCATACATATTTCAGTTGATTAAAGCCTATAACTTCATGGAGCAATTAAGTCTTGCATATAGAGCAGCTTTACTGTAATGACCTAGATTCTGTACATCTCAAGAGGGGTATTTGGTGGCTTGCTAGAGGCTAACTGCTATGAGGCACATGTGAAACATTCCAAGCCAGAGAGAGAGGGAGAAAAACAAAAAAAAACCCTTTGCACAATGCACACTGACAAAGATCTTTTCTCAGCAAGCTTATGATACTGACATACCATCTCTTTTTCTCATATTTATCTTGTAGGAACTCCTTGACTTTCTGTGGTTCTCTGAAGTCTGGCACTGAAGAGGTTCTGTCATCATAAAGACCGAGCCAGATCTGTTTACAAACCTGAGAACACACAGAGTTAGAGAAAGGGATTTTTGGAGGAAATGGCACACACACGCACAGAGCTTTGCCATCAGTCATTATTAGTAATGAAATTGTTCCAATAAAGGAAAAATAGACAAGCAAATAAAAAGACAAGCCACATGTAAGATAAAGTTGCAGAGTAAAGAAAAAACAAAACAGAAAACCCCCTCTGACAGATAAAGGGGTTGCGAACCTCTGCCCTGGTGTGAACCTTTGCAGCAATAAGTACAAAAAAGCATTTCTGTCTTGGGATAAAATTCCACATTGGAGTGGTGGAATTTTATCCCATGCTTTGAACACATTTGACTCTGGGATGAGGGTGGAATTCTTCACGTGGACCACGTGCTTTAGGCTATTCCATTTTAGTTTGCTCAAGTTCAGGACTTTCCAAAACAAGCTATTCCAAAAGATCCACTTTATTTTTCTGTAAAAATATTGGAAAACAAACATGTTTGGTGTACATATTGCCTTAAATAAATTGCAAAATAATATATTTTATGCATCTTAGACTGCAGTGGTCTTATTTCTGTTTCCAGACACAGTGACCTCATTATAACAGCACGGTAGTGGCTCTCTGGGGGAACCAGAAGACTCCCGGTCATCATACAGTTCAAGACAGTAAAGCTGTAGTAGGTCTAACTTCAGGATGAGCCTTGGGGCGGTGCATCATTATTAAGGACCACCACAATGACAACCCGGCAAATGAGCCAAAAAGAAAGAGAAACAATGACATGGGGACGGCTGGTGCGAGCTGAATAGTCACAACTGGACTTTCAGGATGTCTAGAAGTAGATCAGTTGTGGATGGCATTGTTCTCCTGGATAAAACATAATAAAAACAAACAAAACAAAAACTCTGTGCTGATATGAGTTACCAACTATACTTGGGCAGCTATTAATATTATCTAGGTGTTGTCAAAATAAATACTTTGTGAGAAAAACACTGCTTTAAACAGGAAAACACTGGGACTGGGCACCAATTTATGACCAACAGTTTATAACATTATTTCCCATATAGACTTTAGTTGGGTAAGCCACCAGCCACATAAATTAAATCCTCCTTCGGCTCAGTGTTTGTCAAGTGCGCTCTATGAAGACAGAAAGGTAACTTACAGGCAGTATTTATAGACCAGCCTTCAAGCGTATATGCATCAGCTCCAACCTTGAGTCTCCTTCATGTCTGCTTTCCATGCCACTTTGCCACATCCTTTAATAGACTGTCCTTCGTGGGTGGCACTGCACTATTTCGTACTCTGTTTACTCGAAATATCTCGTCCCTTCGGTATTTTGCACAGTGCAACTGGTCGATTGTTTATACTTCTCATAAGTAAATAGGTGCCAGTATAATGCATGAAATTCTTGACCTGTCTATTCAATAAAAGTGTGACAACACCTGTATTAAACTGACAAAACATTTGCCTTACAACAATTTTTGTTGTCGGAAAGTAGCATGCACTTTTTAATCTAGAGTTTGTTTTATAAAACTTTCTACCGCAGTAAAATGATAATAGTCCGCATGAATTTCAAGCGTGCCTAAATTGCCTTATCAAGCATATGTGCAACAGGCTACTTAAATACAAACACTAAAGCAGAACTTTCACAACAGACACAGCCCATTTCAAGATTTTTAGAGGCTGACTTTATGCCAACCTGTCTATTAAATATTGAATAGACAAGGACAAACAATGATGGCTCAACCAAAAGCTAATCTAACTAGTCAGAAAGGAAAGCAGTGGGAAGGTTGACCTCGGGCTTAATTTCTAACTTTATTAATTGACAGGGCCGAATTGCCGTTCCTACCTCATTGCCATGTTTCTGTAAGAACTCTATTTCCTGTTGCGTGAAGGTTGTCATGGAGATGGACTTGACTCTGTGGGGTGGATTCAGTCCTCGTCTATGGAAAAATAGAAACAAGGGTCAATTTAATTTGAAGACAACATACATGAAAACCTCATCTTGATACACTCCAGAGCCCACCTCTCAGGACGGGACCATTTAATTAGCTGAAAGGTAGCTGGTGTGTGTGTGTGTGTGTGTGTGTGTGTGTGTGTGTGTGTGTGTGTGTGTGTGTGTGTGTGTGTGTGTGAGAGAGAGAGAGAGAGAGAGAGAGAGACACTTAGGACAAGTGAGTAACTGAGGATAAGAAGTCATGATTATAGAGAGAAATGAAAGCGACAAATAATGACAGAGAGACATACTGACAGAAAAAGAAAGGGAGTACAATAACCAGAGGAAGTGGGTGAAACTCTCTTCACTTACACTGACTGAACTGAGACTGTCCAAACATTAAAAGAATGAACAATCTTCCTTAATATAGAAACTTCAATTATGGAGTAACACCCATTAGACCACACAAGCCTGGCTCACTTTCCTTGGAAGGTCACACAGTCAATGCCACAATGGCCCAAATTAAAAATGCCTGGTTATGGTAGGAGTTGAAAAGAGCAATCATTTGTCTATTATTAAGCTCCAGGCCTGATTGTCTGAGCACGTTTTCCTCGAATCGCTTACAGGTGAAAACTGATGTCGTGCTGACTGGCACGGTCACCACCTGTTTTTGTGAGAAGGTGACCACAGTAGGGCTGCTCAATTAATCGAATTTTAATCACGATTACGATCTGGGCTTTCAACGATCATTAAAAATGACTGAGCCGATTATTAGCCCCTCCCTCATTTATCCGCGACACCTTAAAGGCCGGTCCGTGAAAATATTGTCGGGCATAAACCGGTCCGTGGCGCAAAAAAGGTTGGAGACCGCTGATTAAGAGGACCCGAGGGAAGCTCGGAAAGCTAAGCAGAAGTTATTTGGAGAGTGACTGCCGTTGGTTGAAAAGAGAGTTTAAAAAAAAAACTTCAGTGGTGTTGCACACTATTTTATATTATTTTTTTTTAAGTCATTGTTAACCCTTTAAAGCCGGTCAGAGCAGCACGCTCCGTTTTGCGTAACTATTTTTAAATCCCTGTAGAACCTGAACCGTGTAAGCTAGCGCAATAATTTGTTTTGCATATGAAACCGGAGGAGTTGTACTTACATCTTATGCCATCAGCTTGTCCTCGGTCACGGTTTCCTTCCACTTTGCAAAAATTGCATAAAAAGCGCTTGCAGGAACAAAAACATAATATTCCAGAAACACGCTTTGCCGTTCCTATCAGCTGTTCGTAACACTTCCCACAGTGAAATGAGGCACATGCTGTTTTCTTTGCAAATTTGCATCATAGGATTGTTTTTTCGTTTTTCCTGCAGTATATAAAAATTGGTGTATCTCCAAAATAAAACTATGAAGACACTCAAAATAAATTTCCTGTTGTTGTAAACTATTTTTTGCAACTTTATTGTATTTAAAGTTTTGAGGGATAAACCTCTTAAATTTCTCCAAGTAGAAATATATGTAAACAAAACAAAAGCGATTTTCAATTTTTTTTGTAGTTTATTGCACTTTTTTGCAATTTATGTAATTACTATGGACTTAATGCATACATATTATTAAAATATGGGCTATAACAGTTGTATTGATGTATAGCAACTTGAAATGCTCCCACAAATGGCACTACAGCATGTAAAATAAATAAATAAATAAATAATATAAGCTCTGGTGGACTTGGTTCCATAGTAGGTCTTAAAGGGTTAAATAAATATCGTCAAATAATTGTGATCTCAATTTCAGTGAAAATAATCGTGATTATCATTTTTGCCATAATCGAGCAGCCCTAGACCACAGAACATTTACCATGCGTGAAGACCACTTTAACTGCGAGTTAACAAAAGTACTTGTCAACACATAAAACATATTGAAATAAATAAATAAATCTTCAATTCTATAAAAAAGGATCTGTGCTTCTAGTTGCTTACATTAACCTTTGCTGTTAACCAGTCTTCAGAAAGTAACTAAAATTATAAATTGGACTGCAACTTCAAATGCCTTTAAAAGCAGAGAAAGTGGTGAGCAGTGAGTAAACTCAAACAGCCATCATCAGCAAATATCATTAGGATAGCCATTACACTGTGCCAACAGTGGCCACAGGCATCTTTTCCTTCCGTTTCCCTTTGCAGCCATCAGCATGTCAGGAGCACAACAGATACACTCGCTTATGGACATGGATAGTGGATTTAATCAGCCATAACACAGATGTGTTAAAGGAAGCATTCCGACAGCACTCAAAGCCCCATTATACAATAGACGTATTTACAGGTATGGTGGACAGATATAAATGATTAAAACAGCTTTTATCAACCTCAGTTTTAATCTCAAACACAGTAACATGCTACAGAGACATAATGACATGGTATTAACATTTAGGAACACACAATTAAAGCAAAGTTAGTTTTTTGATTGTGGATAATATACAAAGAACTCTTAATTCAAGTGTTTTTAAATACTTGAACTCCTGCTTTATCATCTACAAGAACTACCAAGAGTTTTGCATGTTTCCCCTGCATCTTTATAACAAGAAAAGTTTTGTATGAAGTTTACAAACTGAAGAAGTCACTTGGATAAGTGACGAAATGTTTCTGCCACTGAAAACGCTACGTCCAGGTGAACAGGATCAACTTTCTGTGGCTTACAAACACGATGTTATACACAGAGCAGTCAGATGCTGAAGGCATTGAAATACTAGACGGGCCTGTTAAATTATTCACTGCTGTTACCTCTAACAGAACTTGTTGTCATTAAACCTTTTTCTCAATACATCCGTCAGTCAGTGGATTGACTTTAATCAAAAAAAACATTCACTGCTATCTGGTACAGAGTACAGAAGCTACAGTTTAGCTAATTCGTGCTGTTTGTGAACACCCAAAAGACCTGTCGGTTCACATTTAAGAACATAATGATCTAAAAGAAATAACATAATTTTATGTCAATGTGGAAAAGATTGCATGAAAATGTGTGGGGGTTTTGCTTTCCCTTCATACAAATGCTGAGACTGCCACGTACATGACTAATGTTTAAGCAGTGCACTTTTAGTTTTTAATCATTTACTAGTGCTTTGTGTTAGGCTTACAAAAATATACACACGGACCAATCACAGCAGAACCACGTCACACTAAAGTAGAAGGACATTGCAAATCCCTAAAACAGAGTATTAAAAACTAAAATGGTCCCCTGATACTGCACTGTAGAGAGGAACGGACAAAAACAAAAAACGAATTGTTTTTAAACTGGATAAGTTTTTCCAGCTCCCTGAGGAAGATAAGTGACCAAATTCTAGTCTTACGAAGATTAAACTAGGTCAGATAGAGGGAGAGGTTTCCAGAGCCCTTGAGGTCTAAATATTATATCAACGTCTTAGCAGTGTGGTCCCATTGAGGAGTTCCAATTCTGAAAATGTCATTTTTGTTACTTCTATAAATTTTAAAATTTATATTAAGGTGACTTTTTCAGGAGAATTAAATTGCAGTAACAATCAGTAGCTGCACAGTATAAAGGAACTGCTTTTATCACAACGTGTCAGAGAACAGTACCACATATTGCACTGTAAAATAATCATGAACTAGTCCCTATTGCACTAGTTCAGAGATGGGAACTCGGCTCATTTGCATACTGCAACTGCCTCAGGGTAAGAGAAACTGGCAACACAAAGTCTCCAAAGAGAGGAAAGTCCACACACTTCATTTCACTGCTTTAGATCCCTGCAAAAAACGATATTTTAGTCTTTTAACAGTACTGTTATTAAGCGTCTCATACAACAGAAAATACCCATTCCTAATTTAGTGACTCACTAATTTAGTCACCCCATCCCTGTTTCACAGATTCCACACCATTGTTGAGAAATCAAATGTCAGGGTTATATTAGAGTCATTTCTGGTAACTAGCCATTGATCAGATCATGTATCAGCACATTTGGTGTCTGTGACACCTTCCCAACTCTGATTACTCAGGAACACATAGGTCAAGTGGGGTTACTTCCCGTCATGAGCAAATCTCTAGTAAGACATCGATTGGCGTTCCTCCTGGGAAAGGCTCCACCATCATGAGGAATGTGTTTATATAGCAAATTCCAACCCCACCCTTTAAACAACTACAGCTACGGGAGGAAGAAGGTTATTAAGAAGTAAGTTGTTGTGAACTCTCCATCACTCCAGAGAAAGTCAACAGTGTTAATCTTAAAAGAAAAAGGAATTAAAAAGCCACCTGTAATGTTGGATGAGTTTGCTTTGGTTTATTTGGACAAAATAAAGAAAACACGATGGTTATTCAGAAAATTGGCATAATAAGCCAAGACAGTGATTGAAATTATCAAGTCTGCGCATGAATTTTAACTACTCATAATTCCAACGTGACCTCACAGCCACTTCCTGTTGCTCACATACACAACATCACATGCTGCTGATGTAGCAGCACAGTGGGGCCACACCACTTCCTGAACCTAAAAATCAGATCAAGCTTCCTGCGCATATCATACAGACATCTATGCTTTCAGCCCCACACTCTTCCAACAGAAAGATTTTCC
Organism: Aulonocara sp. 'chitande type north' Nkhata Bay; assembly: GCF_057382095.1. Taxonomy (NCBI): domain Eukaryota; kingdom Metazoa; phylum Chordata; class Actinopteri; order Cichliformes; family Cichlidae; genus Aulonocara; species Aulonocara sp. 'chitande type north' Nkhata Bay. Next base: position 13,361,116 of record NC_141357.1, read on the forward strand.
TTGAATGTGACCTTTATCTAACCAAAAGTCAGCGAGAAAGACAAAAAAGAAAGGATATAAGGTTTAGAACAGAGATCTCAAGCTAAAAAAAATGAACTTAATTAGCTCTTATTACAGGATTTAAAGCAATAGGGCAAGCACATGGGAAATACACAGCGGCGTCCCCACAGAAACACCCACTGGTGGCGGTAAACAAAGGGAAAGTATCAGCCAGCATGTAATTTATCTAATGCTCACCAAAGCTAAGCTACATTAACTCAAACCTGGTCAGTGGGCATTTACTAAGCAATAAAAACCTTACCTTTTACCTACAACATTTTTAGAATGATAATTATTCATGAACAGAAAATGGCAAGGTGATCTGTATAAAAGGTGCATGCAGATCTAATTCAAGTATTTGTGTCTTTATGGGTGATGGTGATAGCACTTATAATTTATTTTAGCATTTCATGTGTGTGTTGTTTCTCAGTGAACTACATGTCAGTGCAGTCTGAAAGGTCGATTACTGCAGAGTATTGAGAATGATTAGTGCAACACGGGCAGTGAGAGGGAAACACTTCCTCCATGTTGTACATCTTTTGCCCCATTTACCACTAAACTGATGTAAAACTGAGTGACGAAGTGATTTGTTATTATTGCATTAAACCATTTTCTTTCTGAATGTATCCAGCATCATACAACATGCAAGAAGGAAATATGACAGCTGAGCTGAGACGTATGTGTGGCAAAATAAGAAGAAGCGGAGTGCTCCACTAATCCCAAGCTAAAAAAAAATGCTTATCACACAACTGCACAAAGATTTTAATTAAAAAAAATTACAAATAAAACCCTCCACTCTGCTACAATGAAACTACAATGCTTGTAAATGCATGGGCTTCAGAGCCGTCGTAGGAGGTAAACTGCAGATACACGGAGAGAAAAAAAGCTTTTGATCAACTGCGTTGTCAGCTCTAATTCGAGCTGCGATGTTATGCCAGAGGATAAATAATTCGAAAACACAAAATAGATGAGTGAACTTCGCACAATTGATAACAGATTTTACATTTATCTCAGTCGCGCCTTAAGATAACACGACTTTCGCTCTGCCAAGTGTCGACCATCACGTTTGCAGCGAAAATGCGGTTAAGTGACTCAAACATATGGCTCCACAGGGCGGACCGGCTCAGTTACTAGGTGGTGCTTCCTAACGTTACCGGCAGCTGGAAGCAGCAGCAGCTGGCTTATCTGTGGACCTAGCTTGCAAGTGTCAGATAAGTTCACTTGCTAACACTGGATGCTAACGTTAGCTAGCATCTCGGCTGGTTGGTGCGCTCGCCTGACACCTCTATGCACCCCGCCCAACGCACCACACTGCAATGTCAAAACAGCTAAACTCACACTACCTCCGTCTTTTCTAGTTCCCCATCTGACGGTAGCTAGTGCTACTATTTGACTAACTGGCTGGGTTTACCCCGTGTAGCCGAAGCGCATTAATATCGTGTGCGCCATGTCTAAGCTAAGGTCACTGTGCAACTTAATACTTACAGGATGCCAGAGCAGGAGGTACAGACGAAGGAACCCACAGTCATGTTGGCGTAGGTCGGGCCTCGCTGGTCGCAGTCAAAGCACTTTCTGTTGGGAGGCAAACTCGTCATTTCTCTCAGCATCTTCAGGTGTTTCTCCTCCTGTTTTCTCTTCGCACTCGCCGCCATGGTAAAGAATCTATAGCGGGGGTTGAATAAAACCGTGAGAGACGGAAAGCTAGCTAGCTAAAACTAAAAGAGCTGTGCTTTCTTCTTTTTAATGGTTGTCGACTCGTAAAGACAGAGTGAATCGCTAGGTGGGTCTGTTGTCAGGGCGGCCTCGCGTCTCCTCGAACAAGGAGTTTTCAGGCGATGGACCTGGCGCTAGCTAACGGGACAAGAGCTATGCTGCCATCTACTTCCGCCTTCGCTTAAATCCCGTTATGCAGCCACAGCGAGTCTTCATGACTCAAGGCCAAACGTGAGCCCATTAAACTCATCACAGTCAAAGATATCCACTACAGATGGAGGCTATTATTTTTAATCTAATTTTATTTAAGTTGGCATTAACTGTGTCGTATGCGCTGCACGCTGCAGGCATTTTAACGGCATCAACAACACAATTTAAAGATTGTGGCAGTTAGCGGCTATGTGAGTTACTTTATCTTCAGTTCAAATTTTGACGTGTACATAGAAGCAGACAGTACGCTCGGTGACTTGTCTGAAGAATTGCAGCGGGCCACAACGCAAACTGAAACAAAGAGCATCATCTTGTTTCTAACGGGACAGCTCTTTGGTTGTGCTCCAGACAGCGCAAAGAGCGCCACTATTCTTTCTTTAACGCAACAGCACCACTGTGCGGTATTGGTTACTACAAGATTGTAACTAGACCCAACGTTAATCAAGTCATTAAAAATGCACTGCGTCACTATATGATCAATGCTTGATTATTTGTTTCAGGAAAATGTACGATAGAAAATTAATATTAGATATTTAAAGATATTTTAAGAAGAATTTGTCACAGGAACATATGCAAATACCCTGATGAAATGTGTGGAGAAATATAAGTGAAAAAGAGTCAGAATGGATGTGTATTTTACACACTTTATTACAACTGAATAACATATTATTACATAATACAAAGTAAACCAAATGGTATTTGTATTATTTACAAGAGTATTTTGTGCAATGGACTTCAGAACCTCTGTTGTAATCTAGGGTGAGCTGACCAGTCTAGTTCACTACTGAAGATGTCATCAGTTACTGGAACAATATTCTGTCTGAGCCAGATCTTACAACATTTTTTCTTAGAACATCAAGACTTATAGTGCTCTGCTTTGACTGAAGGACCTGACTTTTAAATACCCAACAAGAACCAGTTATGTCAAGTTCAGCACACTCTGCAATCAGTGGGAAGCCTTAAGTCTTCAAATGAGATTCCTGTCCGTCCTTGCCCCCTTTAAATGTTTTTTGCTGCAGCTTTAGAGATGTTAATTAATTGCTGGCTGACTGAATAAAAGGCTGCTGTTGTTGTTGTTGTGGAGAAAAGTCAAAGGGTCTGCGGTTCTCAGTGTAGCCATAAAGTTTCCGGAGGGCCACGCGAGCTGCTTCTTCCTCGGCTGCTGCAAGCGTCTCTCCTGGACCCTGAGCCAGTGGCTTCTTGTCACTGAATTAACAAAGAGGTGAGCAGACAAAAATGTAAATTCTTCATAGCATTAATTTTAACCCATCGCATCCGTTTTAAATTTAGAACAGTAACAACGCACGAACAACAGAACACATACCTGTATAAGCCAACAAAATACAGTGGCAACACTGTGCTGGCTCCAGCAGACCGGATGAGCCGAGGCTCCGGCAGAGGAATTTTCCTCTTTGTAAGCTCTTCCACCAGTAGTCCCATGGGGTTGACCACAGTCCACATATCAAAGAGGTCCTTTCCTATCAGCTGAGTCACCAGAAAATCCTAGGAAGAAGGTGGAGGTAGGATTACAAGAACAAAATGTCCCACCACTGTACACACAGCAGAGGCAACTGAGCAATGTGGACAAATTATGCTTCCTCTAAGCGAATTATTATGTGCCAATGATTTTGTGCCACAAGCGACCTACCCTGAGAAATAATCCAGTTCGCTCAGCTCCACTGCTTTCCTGCAGAGCTCCGATCACTGCCATGAAAGTAGAACAGAGCACATCATCTGGAACAGGGAATTCTGCACTCATTGTTAGGTCTTCAATGCCCAGATTTCTGGCTACGTAAGTGATGACTGCTGGACTGGTGAGGTGCCCTACAATACTCTCCACCCCGATGGCCGGGAGGCTCGGGAAGCTTGCCCTGCACCAGTCGATCAGGAAGCTTTCAGCGAACGCAGACCCCTTTTTACTCAGCTGCATATTATCTTTTAGAACAAGAGCGGCAGTCTCAGATTCCACACCCAACCCCTTCCTCTTCTCTTGCTCCATCTGCAGGTAACAGGGATTGATGAAGGCTGTTTTCAGGAGCTCAAGAGAGAAATTTTCATGCAGGCGATGGGTGAAAGCTTGAATCTCTGCATGGTAATCCCAGTGAGGCTGCTGGGATCTGAAGAAGAAGAAAAAAGTAAATACCAAACAGAAATAGGAGTGTACAGTGGCTAAAATCATGTCTAAAATCACTAAAAGCGTGTACAGAAAGTCTTAGAAGGCCATGGACAAAGCATACGGTCATTAAAATATGACATTTTTATATATTAAATCAATGATAAAATTAGAAGATTAACCGAGATCACGGGGAGGATCTTGGTTTTCTACCCTTGGGCAAAGAAGCTTCGACAGCTAGCTACGCTTCTGGTGTTATTTGGAAAAGCCATGAAACCAGTAACGCCACACGCAGCGCTAAAACATCTGCATTAAACAGTTGCAAAATTGCACTAAAATGCCGTCCATATGCACGCTTCTCAACGGACTATGAAAAAATAAACACATTGAAATATCAAATACACGAATGGCCTTGAGACGCTCTCTAGTGATTTTTGGCGTTACCGTGGCGTCGGAGGTGGAGGTCCTTCCAGCTTCAACTTCTTCGCCATGAGGTACGTGTAAGCTTTCATCCATCGCTTTTTCTCTCTAACCTGTGACAGTGAAATATCCCTGCAGACGCGCTGGCAATGAATTCCTAATGTCAAAGCACCACGATTTAGTAAGTACCCTGACGCCATGTTGGGTCCCTAAACAGCAAGGTGCAACCACTAAAAGTGTCCGACACGGAGCAACAAAGCATATCCGGTAGGCTGGAGCGTAAAGACGGAGCGTTACCATGGAAACAAGCGTAAACGGTAACTAATATTAACGACCGGGGCAGGCTGCTGATTGCTATTTATTCGACTGTACAATTCAGAAACGCCTATAAAACCAATCGTTAAGAAGTATTGTATGTTTCTGATATCAATTTTAACGATATCCACTTCGGAAAATCAAGAAAGGATGGAAGATCAAGTGTTGGTAGCAACTGAAGTCGAAGGTGGGGATGCCCGAGAAAGTTCTGACAGCAGTGGAGCTCAAGAAGACCTTGGGAAAAAAGAGCTGCAAAGTTCACCTCAGGAGAAAAATAAAAAACACTCAGGACCACGGATGACCAAGAAATTCCTGAGAGACCACTGTAAGCAGAACAAACTGTACATAACACCATGCCACAATGATGCGCTGTATCTGCATTTCAAAGGTTTCTCCACCATTGAGAACTTAGAGGAGTACACAGGTCTGAAATGTCTCTGGCTGGAAAGCAATGGGCTCCAACGCATTGAGAATCTGGATGCTCAGACTGATCTGCGCTGCTTGTTCCTTCAGCAAAATCTCATATACAAGCTGGAAAACCTAGAGCCTCTGAAGAAACTCTGCATCCTGAACGTCTCCAACAACTACATACACATCATAGAGAACATCTCCTGCCTTCCTGACCTGAGTACTCTGCAGATTGCCCATAACAAGCTGGAAACTGTTGGTGACATAGAGCATTTGAGTCAGTGTCTGAACATTAGTGTATTAGACCTCTCTCACAACCTGTTACACGACCCTGACATCCTGCCTGTGCTTGAGGCCATGCCAGAACTGCGTGTACTGAATCTAATGGGAAATGAGGTCGTGAAAAAAATCCCAAACTACAGAAAAAATATGATTGTACGCCTCAAGCAGCTCACGTTTCTTGACGATCGCCCTGTGTTTCCTAAAGACAGGGCATGTGCTGAGTCGTGGGCAGTGGGAGGGCTGGAAGGGGAACGCCAGGAGAGGGAGCAGTGGGATACACGAGAGAGGAAGAAAATTCAGGAAAGCTTGGATGGAATGGCAATGATTCGGAAGAAGGCCCAGGAAAGACGCAGACTCAGAGAGTTACAGGATAAAGGTAATCAGCTTTCAGCTTTTACTACCCTCGTTTGTATACTGAGAGTAAATGTGGATGAATGTTTACACAGTATAATTGTTTCATTTCAGGGAAAACCGATGCTTCCTCTACTCCAGAAACTACTACTGAGGAAAACGGTACCCAGATTTTAACTTCTTTACAAGGTGACAAGATACAAGCTTTTGTGCAGGACAGCCTGGATGCCCATGAAGAGTTCTTAGAGAAACAGTCAAAACAGGGACTTCTTGAAAATCAACCAGCAAGTAAACATCTTGAGACCAAGGAGGCAGGTCAACTCCTGATGAGAGAGCATTTAGATGAAGATACCCAGGACCATTCTCCGATAACGCACACCGTAAGAGAAGAGAAAGGAAGGGAAAAGATCCCAGCAGATGAGCAAGGCAGTACTGTAGGGCACATGTTAGAGACAGAAAATAAACAAGAAAAACAGTCCAAGAGAAATGAAGCAGAGAGAGAGCAGAGTAAAAACAAACAGCCTCCCCTTCCTGAAGCCGATGACGATGTACCGGTACATAGTCCTGGACCACGGATTACAGAGCTACAAGATGCAGAGCTGCTGGAAACCATTCACCTTCCTCCAGCAAGTCGCTCATTGCGTATTGATGAGTTGCCTGATTTGGAAGATGTGGACACAGAAGACTTTAACGCAGCGTTCTCTTGTAGGCAGGCCTTTAAACCAAAAATAGAAGTCATATCAGGTGACGGCAACGGGGAAGCACCAGCTGGGATTCAGAGTGACAGCATCTCCACATCCGCTCCAGCTAAGAGCTTTTTGTTCCTAACAAGTGGCTGCGACAAATCACCGGCTGTCTCTGGCAATTCTACATCGCTGGTGTATCCAGAGGATGAGGGTGCGCCTTCCGACCCGTCAAACTCAAAAATAAACCGAACCTCCTCTCCACCACGCTGCCTGATCGAGGAGCTTGAGTAATACCTTGATGTCATTAAATTTGAAATATGAATTAAAATAGTAAACTGCAATTCAATCTGTAGCATATTTGTGATAGCTGTTTTGTCTGTGTGCTTGTCAGCTGTTATACTGTGAAAAGAATAAATTCAGGACTGATTTGGTCAGTATTCTCGGGGGGAATTATACGTTTACTCTTCACATTACAGCAACATTTTATATAATTTTATTTCATTCAGGGTTTTTCCCAGACAACTGTGGTCCTTTGTGGTTTAATACAGTGCAATGGGTAAGACAATGCTAGCTGTTTTGTAACAGATATGTATAATTTTTGGTTACTTCTGACCATTTCAAAAGCAAATGTATCTATTTTGTTTGAGAGAATCCACCCAAATAAATACACTTGTAAATTTTAGGCTTTTTTCCTCGGGAGACATTTAACTCCTCTACAGGAAAAACTATGTTAACGTCTCAATAAAAATACAAGACCACACATGACTGGTACGGTTTTACTAAACTTTATTAAATTTACCAGCCAAGTCACATATTACTCTTAGTATTCAGCATTACCACCATGGAGCTGTATGTCCCCACACTACAGCTCCTTATTTTATTTTTTTTTTGGGTGAACTATATACTGTGCCTCTGGATGAGGTCCGATTGACATGAACAAATATTTACAACAACTTAGCAATGGGCAGCAGAATTTGAGAATAAAAACAAAACACAAGAAAATGGAATAGAAGGAACAAAATAAGAGTACAAAAATAAAACTGTACATGTTTAAATAAACAAAATCAAAATGTTGAGCCTATGTGCAACAGGCCTTGCACGTGCTAACATCTCCTCACACAGGGGTTAAGTGCAGTGAGCAGCTAACTGATAGGATAAAGGATAATACGTTCTTGTCATGTGGATGGCGGAAACACAGGCCGGCTTTAACGTCGCAACCACACCCAAGTGTTGATGAGCCAGAAAGCGACGGTGACGGAGTACAGGATCATCTCTCGCTTTGTTCGCTCTTTGTTCTCTTCCTCCAAATGTTGGAGTCTCCGGTTCAACTTGATGAGCTGTTGCCGAATCAAAAGAAAATTGTTTTATCAGTCTGGCCTCTTGCACCACACAAGACAGAATTCATTTATTTATCATGAGCTAACCTGCCGTCGAAGTGTTGTTGCATCGACCACAGTCATGTCATCAGCTGTCCCATCCAGAGAGGGTTCATATGTTGACAGTGCAAGCCTTAAAAAAAAAAAATGGCTAGTTTGAGAATCACAAAATAACCAAGTCACAGCAGCACACGGCACATTCAAATACGCAGAACAATTTAACAATGGCAATGTAATTTTTATAGATATCTGTGTCCATATATCTGTGTCCTACCACTCAAGGTAGGAAAGGATGAGGACAAGGAGAGAGGAACAAAACGAAGTGCCAGATGAAGTTACCTGGAATCATGCAGGGGGTGGGAGCTGGAAGCCGACCCCCCTCGCAGTGATGATTTGCTAAGGGGTGGGGAAAGACAGAGTTGGGAAAAGGCGAAAGAGATATAGAGAAACCAACAATGTTGCATCCATGCACACAACTTGGATGTCTTTAATGCACCTAGACTTTCTCTAATTTTCTATTCTTTCTAGTCCTTTTAAAAAGTCTTATTTCCCTAAAGTTGTTTTCAGTGTCTTAAAACAAGTCACAACTATATCACTTTAGTCTTCAAAGGGGACAAAGAATGTGGGTAAGTGTTCTAAAAATACCTTTTTAAGCATACAGAAAATATGAATTTGTGAGCAATATTTAGAAGATCCATTTTCACCTTATTCTTTCCTTAAAAAGCTAAACAATTAAAAGGTCAAACACTTGCAAAACTCCTTGGAAAGTTCAGTAATGAATCCACATGCTCTGCACAGCGTTTAACCCTGGAGTAACTGAAGTGTTGAACCTGAAGGTGAAATAAGTTGTCAGCACTACTTCACTTTCTCTTTAATACACCATCTCTGAAGTTTCAAAGGAAGATAAAACAAATTCCTCAGTGTGAATTATTCCCTTTCTTACAAAGCAAACATTTATGGTGTTTGAGAAGTCAAAGTTAGGGTTGGGCGATTGGACGAATATATCGACTATCGACGATAGACAGCCCATTGGCGATCGTTTTTACAAGGGCAATTTATGTATCTATTCGCCCATGAGTAAGTTTGCTAATAATGATGGAGCTAATAGAAGCAGTCAACAAAAGAATAAATAAATAATAGCGCGGTTTTAACAGCACCCTCTTTCATCTGTGAGCAAATGCACCCTCCTCAGAGTGTGCCCAAATGCTTGTTGATGGAGCTGCAGAAGCTGGTGATAGCCTAGCATACTCAGCCGGATGGTGGACACGTACATGCTCATGCAAGTTAGTCGTGTTTGAGTACTTTGCTTGCTCGGACAGCCCTAATTTTTTTTGGAAATTAGTTCGTCCATGTTTGGACTTCTATGATGTAAACGCGGAAATCAGTCCGTGCATGATCATATTGCTCCACCCATCAAAAAGTCTGCGCGTGCGCGAACATATCGCCCATCATTGATTAGTGGACTGACGATGTAAAAGTTTTTACATATCGCCAAACCCTAGTCAAAGTGCAACTCAAACAACTTGATTCAACCACTGGTGGAAGTGGCAGTTCAGAGCTTCAGTTTTTTATTCTTCAACAAGCAAGGAACTTAGAAACCTTTTCTACATTTTCTGGGATTAATACATGTGTTATTAATACTGTTAAAGGTTAAAACTGGTCACAAGATTCTTGAGACTACACAACCTGTACCACATGACCCTCTCCCAATCCAAAACAAATGGTGCTTATGGGCAGAAATGAAAGTACATTTAATGCCATCTATCATGAAAATAGCTGTTGCAATTTTTACGGCCTTTTTAAACCAATACCCATTCGGGCAATTTTTTTTCCAAAACCTTTAAGCAAAAAAAAAAAAAAAAAAAAAAAAGACCAGATGATGGGGAGGTCACCTGCGAGGGTTCTCCTCCAAGACCTCCAGGACGTGCTGGTAGGCCCGACGTGTAGTGGACTGGATGAAAGATAAGACACCACTAGCGCTGTAGAGGTTGTGTTCTTCAGCCTCGGTGAGAGGGGGGCATGGGTGAGCAATGGCTGGGGGGGAAGGGGTTGCACTGCTCAGTGCCCACCATTAAGAGCAGCAAATTCAGTAGGGAAGGGAAGAAGAGAGAGTACAAGAGAAGGAGGAAGGAAAGGGATAGAAATAAGGAAAGGAAACTGTCCTCCACTGACTGTGCAAAACTAATATCAGAGTGAAAGTGAATAGGCAAAAAGCAGCAGCCAAAGACTGAACCTGCCAACCACACTATGTTCTAACACATCTGGCAAGAAACAGGAATGCAAAAGGAGCCGATTTTATGTTTGATTAAGTGACTATTTTCTAGTTCACCATTCAGGCCAGACAAGGAACCTTGTTAACAGTACCAGTGTGCTGTGTTGCAGAAAGTGATCAGGGCATGAAAAGGTGTTTTTTTTTTTGTCCGAGAACTGTGTAATATTTTTCTCAAATATTAAGCCTAAAAATTTCTGTCAAAATAATAAAGTTGCCAAGCACTTGTAGTTTACACCAGGCCTTCAAACAAATACATGAAGCTACTAAAGCTTCAAATTTGAATCGCTTTGCATTAAAAGCAGTCTGCTTCACTAGTTCCTGTCAGTGCTTCCCCAGCTATTCCTGTCCTTCTGCGTAGAGGGGATAACAGTGTTCAAATTTGTAATTTATTTAAACTAATCAATTAATCTTTAAAGATTTCACAATTTGGAAATAATCTACCAATAAAAACATGTTGTTAATGTATTAAAAAGTAGCAAAAAGTTTCTGCATCAACACTGACAGCAGCAAAAGCTCCTGACACAGTGGCTTACAATACAAGAATGAAACCAAAAGAAAGATGCTGCATGCTTTACATGCACAAAGACGTAATAGCTGGTACCCAGTTAATGGACCCATACTCACGCTGAATCGTTGCGCATCAGCTGAGTGTTCTGACGGACAGCCGCATTCTCACTGGCTGAACGCTCCCTCCGTAAACGTCCCTGGGGTCGCAACTACAAGGAATAGCATTGACAACTGATTTTCTGGTTATGAGTTACACTAAGGACATTATCTTAAACAATGGGTGAATTGTACATAGTGTTCTCTGTAATAAAAAAAATTACTGATTTATCACTTACCACTTCCTCACTGTCTGGAGCCACCCGCTGATCGTCTTCCATGAAGTCCAGGGGTCGCTCATTGAGGGTGAGGACTCTGGGTGGAGTTTTAAGTGATAGCATTTCCAGTGGTGTTGACTGGATGAGGTCCAAGTCTCTGGGTCTGGAGAACTGGGAGTCATCACTGCCTCCTGACAAATGAAATGTACTGTGAGACTAACCTATCACTTCTAACACTTTAACAGTATGCTGTGCTTTTAATACAAAATTGAATGAATTAAAATCAATTAGTTCACACCTATAGTGGGAAAAAAGCAAATATCCCCTCTGCCATGCTACCTGTATGCATGTCAGCCCCTTCACATAAAAAGCAGTAAGTAACAGCTAAGTTGAGCTTAAAATCTGTGTTGCAGTGGCTTTTGCGCTCATTTTTTCTTTCTTTTGCTTTTGAATGTCAAGCTTTGTTTTCCTTGTGTGAATGCACATCACTGTGCTCTGGTCATAGTTCAACAATGCTGAACTTTGACCACAGCACACCAGTGCTTCCTGAATGGTGTGCATGAACTGTGCTTTACTCAATGCAGGGGGCAAACTGCTCATGTGTAGTGCAACTCAGTGGAAATAATGTGAGCAGTGGTACTGATGTCACATTACGTAAAACGTTCATGTTCATGTGGTTCTCTGTGGTGAAGAGAAACACAGAGACACGTGCTGTAGTAGTTCCTCTGTCCCACTTTACACCCCTTTTCATTCTCTTTCTTTATTAAATGTTCATAACTCCTCATGTATGGCTGTGTCAACGGAGACCATTTCTAGAGCTGGGTATGTCTTAAGATATCAAAGATATTGCGGCTAGTGTGATCACACCGCAAGATGGTTTGTAATTGTTACGTTAAAAGTGAAATAGTTGATGGGATCTTGGCAGTGAAACGGCATCTAGGAGCAAAGTCCTGTGGCACTGATAGAAGGAGTTCTATAATCTGCAAAAGACTGTGAGGAACTACCATTATGGTGAGTCACCAGTGATGTGCAGACATAGTGTGACATAAAGGACAGAAAACATACAGTATACTAACCAGCAACCACAATTCTCTCTGGGACTTGCATTATAACACTGTGAGGGACCTCCTGCGATCCCAAATTAGGGTCCTCGTGGGCTGTTGGAGCCACTTTGAGCATCTCTGGGATGCGCATCCTTTGGCTTATTCCCTCGGTGTACTCCAGCTCATAGTGGATACGGTTAATTTCAGCTATATCAGCCGTTGGAGAGGGGAATGTTGCTCCGTTCATTTGGCTGTTCATCAACACAGAATTAATTGTTAGTTAAACAGAAAAAAATCCCTAAAGGAAGAGAACATGCTGATACAATAAGCCTTTGAGCTAAAATAGTTCTACTTCAGCCACACACTGAATAGCTATTGTTATGCAGTGTGTGGCTTCAGCTATTAAACCTAGCCCTAGCACACAAAACCAGAATATCTCCTCTAGGGACACAGTGATACTTGGTGGTGCTAACAGAGTAGTGGAGAGGGGATTAAAGATGGAACAGGCTTGTGATGTTATCATAAGTTATCACATGATGTATTCAGATTTTTTCAGAGTCACGCAAACGTCGAACATTGACCCCAAAGCAAACAACATTGATTTTAACATTAAAGAACTGCTGGTCTTATTACAGAGTGTTTATTTTAAAGCCCTTAATGCTCACAAGATGACAAGAAATGATTAACTTCAGGTTGCTGTACTAGCATAAGAAATATCTAATACATTACCCATGTAACAACATTCAGAAACTATTATCCACAAACATTTGCGGAAATACTTTGCATTCCAGAAAACAGGTTAGCTTCCGAAAATGAAATTGACAGAAAACACTTTAGCTTAGCGCCATTTCAAGCTAGCACGTTAGCCATATTTCTTACCGCTGTTTCGTCGAAGAACTTATTCAGAAATTTTTTGACGGAACAAACCTGAAGTCGGAAATGTAAAGCTCAGTTTCAAGTATTTTAGGTATTACAGGTGAATTAGCTGTTAAGCATCTCTATGTTGTGAGAGAGGACCTTCCCCTCTTCCTGCTTCTTCCTCTGTCTTGTGTCTGCACGCTAAACAGGAAGTGGCGTAATTCTGGGGAAGTTATGTCATTAGTACCAAGCGCTGAAATTAAAAGCAGAGAAAAAACTGGACATGTGTGCAAACAGTACAGCCTAAAATAATATAATTTGTCTAACTTGTTGGTTTATTGTAGCTTACCATTAAATAGCCTGTATTTAAATATTCTACATGCTTTCAGAAATGACTTTAAGTCACCATAGTAGGTGTTTTATCTATTTTTTTTTTTATTGTGGCTTATTTAATTTGGCAAAGAATTCATCCATCCATCCATCCATCCATCCATCCATTCGCTTCCGCTTATCCTTTTCAGGGTCTCGGGGGGCGCTGGAGCCATCTCAGCTGTCATGACTTTACGAAACGCAATAACATAATTTATCTGCACTGAATGTTTATTGATCTGCTTTATTGTATTCAGTAAAGCTTAATATATATAAAACTGTTGAAAGTAGTTTATTTTTATTTTATATGCACATCGAACCATTTAAAAAAATCAGAATAATTTAGGAGCATTTGTCGATAGGTATTATTTTTGATGAAACTACATATTTTGTCTTATAAGCAAAGCTGGCTGTATTACTAATGAGTGCACATGTCAGTGTTGCCGGGAGGTTTGGAGAGATGGCCCCACAGTCACTGTGGGTGGTGCCTTTCTTCGGAGCCATTCAAAGGCAGCCTTTGACATGAGACAGTTGCCCCTCTGCGTAACAAGCAAACGGGATATCAGGGATATCATTGCAGGATAAACAAAAGTCGTGAGTCATGTTTAAAGGAGGACTTTCATAAGTGTCAGGATGCTCTTCATTTAACAGGCACAGAGCCAGCGCCGATTGAGTACTTCTGACCGTGGTTGTAACTGGCTGAAATTATGTTCCCACATATTTTTATTTTGTGCGTAATATTATTTGGCACTATGCATATCGCGTCATCTTTGGAGCTGCAGCTTGGCATGTAAGTAACGTGTTTTGGGTTTGTTTTGGGTTTTTTTGTTTTGTTTAACATCGTTTCCACTGCTTTCCGTTTGCACTGTGAGCACACACTTGAATATATGATCAGGTGAAAGAGAAAGATTTGGGGCTTTTAAATATGACAGAAGCAGCGTGCGTTAGATTGGATTTTTAAAACAGAGATTCTGAGTTTAAACTCTGTTGAACTTTTGATTTCACCATTTATAATTCTCACTTCTCTCCACTCTATGTTTTTCTGCTCAATGACCACTAGGAGTCTCTCTTTCGGGTCCCCTCGTGCATGCGTGTCCACTGTTTTTGTAGCGCGGATGTAATGTGCATCTGCATAATAACTTCCAAAGGAATGTGCTTTTCCTTGGACTGTACTTGAGGGTTTTGAATTTAAATAGACTGTGGAGGACATGATTGATTCTTTCATTACCAGAGAAGAAGAATATTTCCTCTAATTAACTTCAGGTTGCCCTATACTGAAGCCAGATGGTTTGAGGAGGAGGACACCTATGGATAGTTTACCTGCACTCACAACATAAACAGATGCAGGCTCCTTAAATAGAAGCTTACAAAGTTTAAGATTTGAGGCTTTTTTTTTTTACACTTTATTTTGTAGATTTACATTGTAACAATTAAAATGTGGTTGTTTATCTAGTGATAAAAGCAGTAGACGGTGATAATGTGTAATACTAAAACAAATGAACATGTAGAACATGTATATATAACTGTTGTCTACCCCTCAACACAGTCACCTACCAACACATAGACAGAAAAATACAAATAAAGCACTATTTACTGAAAGTCATCAGAAAAACAGATTTTTTTTCCCCCAAGTTTTTGCCATTTTGTTATATAAACTATGTGTTTTTCATGCCCAGGCCAAATGTTTGTGCTGACCAGGAGATGTCCATGGTAGGGAGCCGTCAACCTTGCGTCCAGGCTTTTACCCGCATGGTGAAGGTGTGGAAGCAGGGATGCACAAGCCACAAATGGTGTATGGGTGTTGAGAGGAGGTAAATGTAGACTTTTAAAATTTGGTTTGCCACTGGCGATCTCTCCGATAACTGCTGGGGATGACTTCTGTTCACGTGATCTGGGGCTGATAGTTGTAATGTTCATTCTTCTGATTAACAGAAACAGTGACTAATTAGTATTACTACAGTTATTTTTGACTGTTTTATACCTTACACTTATTGCTCTTTTATGCTTTTATATGCATTTATTTTGCTTTTGTGTTTTAATGCCATCTAACCTGCTAGCATGTTTTGGTACCTTGCCATAGCCCTCATCCTTCCCTCTTACTTCATCTTACCCTCTTACATGTTAAGCACTTTGGTACACCATGGTTTTTAAATGTGCTATATAAATAAAGTTTGTTGTTGTTGTTGTTATTAAACCAATTGGCTTTTGCATCTACAAAAATTGTTTAATGATGTGTTAAAAATCTTTTATACACTCAACATTATAAGGTATTACCTGTGAAGGTAATGTAATGACCTTAAAATTGTGAAATTTCCCCTCCTCAGGACAGCGTACTACACAGTTTACAGGCAAGTGTACAGAGTGGATTTGCACACAGTCTACAGGTGCTGCCCTGGTTGGATTCAGAAGGGTGAAGAGAGAGGTTGTCTGCACAGTGAGTAATTGCATTTCATCAGCATGTATCAGATGGAGCTACTTTCAATACTGCTGTGAAGTTGCACTTGAAACAATAACTGAACCCGGAAACAGCCTGTTGTCTAAACCAGCAATGGGCAATTAATTTTCCCAAGAAGCCACATGAGAAACTAGGACTGTTGTGCAGTGCTGCACCAATAAGCTGAACTCAACAGTCTCTGTTTCTCATGTGGCCCCATCGGAAAATTAATTGCCCACTGCTGGTCAAGACTGTATATGCAGAAGTGCACACATAACTTGGATATATCAGCAGCGTTATGCTATGTGATACCTTCAGGGGTTTGCAGTGCCAATATGTGCTTCAATGGAGGGAGATGTGCTGAGACTGGAGACCAAATATGTCATTGTCCACTGGGCTTCAAAGGCACACGATGTCAATATGGTGAGTATTCAGCTTCCCAGAAGATGAAAACTAAAGATTTTGCCAATTTATTAAATTGAAAATAAGTCACTGAAGTATGCAGGTAATTCAAAATAGCCAAATATATGTTTGGGAGCCGGCAAACACACTTATGTATATTCAGGGTCCAGTTCAGACCTTATGTGTTCACTCTGCTAAAGCAGAATGAGCCTGTCTTGTAGCTGTGATTGGACGGGGCTGCTCTGTGGGGGCTTTGGCTAGTTAAAGGTGAAAGAAGTGGGTTTTTGTTTGGGAGAAATGTTTTTTCTTTGAAGGCAAGAGCCTGGAGTGCTGTGGCTAACCCAGCTGAGCTTCCTCTCTATAAAAACTGCTCATTAATGAGACTGTCTTCAGTCCTTATTTTATATGACAGAAAAACTAAAACAAAAAATCTTCAGAAATAGAAATTTGGTTTCACCTACCAATATTTCCCCCTGGTTGAACATTTCCTTAATGCATTGAATTAATTGATTTGTTTGTTGAGTATTCTTTAAGGTTTGATAGTTTGGAAATAGGGATATTTCCAGTTTAGAAGCCAATGTGAACTCCCATGTCACTCAGTTATCAGCGTGCTTCTTGCACGGTATAACATAAGGCAGCCAGTTGATGGTTAGCATATACTTACATGTGCAACCGGTTTCCTGTACAAGGTCTCTTTCAGCTGAACAGCTGTTTGCCAGATCACTGCTCAGAGAAAGGACAGTGAACATTTGACAGGGACCAACCTTTCACTCCCTTCCAGTCTTTGTACTAAGCAAACCAGACATTTGCTGCAACCTTTAAATTACTGCGGCGATACAAAGGCAGCACGTGTGCTCTTAGCGATAACCTACCAGAAGGTGAATAAGTGTATTTGCTAAAATGTGGCTTCCTGTAAAATGCATCTAAGCAGTATCTATTACTTAAATTGCATTTAAATAAGCCAAAACAACTTAGAAATATGAATTGTTGGAGATAAGGACTTCTACACAAATAAATAAACTGGACATAATCAAAACCTCTAAAATCTCAGCCTTTCAGTTCTTAATGAACTGCAACTGAGCAACCTGGCATCTGTCACAAATAAATAGCGAACATCTGAAGTAAAGCAGAGTTAAACCCTTATTATTCTTCTTGTCTCTTGTTGCCATCATTGTCTATTCTTTCCGCTCATTGCAGTCTAAGTAACTCTAGTTTTTGTGTGCTTGTTGCTGTTTTGGAGGAGTCCTGCAAAGAGAGAATGGTGAGCGGAAGATATTTGGTTTCTAGCCCCCCACATGCTCACAGAAACGCAAACATGCAGGCAGACACACACATAAGCTTTGCTGTTAGATTTCCCAGGAGAAGGGGCCTGCCAGAGGTGTAACACAGTCCTTCCTCTTGCTAAGATGTTTTCACACAAGCCTGTTGTTGTTTGTTAGAGGCAGCGCTCGCGTTTGTTTTCACGCGGGTTCTTTGGTTTTCACACATCTAAGTGATGGATTGGAAACAGAGATGTTATAATCAGGACTTTCATCCTCTCTCTTTCACGTCCTCCTTGGGAACGCACGTCTTGCTCTTCTCTTTCTTGAAAACACTTTTCCTTCTCTCGTCTCGTGAGACAGATTTATCCACAGTCTTCTGCCAGAAACATTATGCGCCGAGAGAGTCAGCCAAGCTTCTGTGTTCAGCCAGGTTCCTTCCCTCGCAACCTTTGCCTGATGCGGCATCAAAGACACACACTAGTCATTTTGATTTGTGTGGGTTTAAGCAAATTACTATCGTTATTAACCTGCCTTCTTTATTAGATTCGTATTGTGAGATTTCACATTTCAAAATGACACTTTTTTTCTTTCCCGTGTGAGAGCTCGCACACAAGAATTTCACTCACATGTGCTGTACCAATGTATCTGCACATGTGATGTGACAATAAAAGTGATTTGATTGTGTGGATGCCCTCAAGGGCATTGATTTGATTTCAAACTAAAAAGGTAATCATATTTCAGTATTTTGTTTACAGTTGCTAAAAAAGGTGATTGGCGAATTAAAGAACGTGTTTTTTTTAGAGTGAAAATTGCAATTCATTAAATGACAATGAGTTTATTTTTTTAATTACAAGCCTGACTTTCTCGTAGCAAACGACTTCCTGTCACTATTCATCCTGTCACTATTTCTTAAGATATATAACAAAGTGCGTTGTGAGGACAAAGGATATGTCAGCCTTGCCTTTTCACCACAGCAGATTTAGACTTCAAAAGAGGCAAAATGTACACTGAGAAAAAGCCGAACATTCTGACTCTGGTTTTAGTTCAAGTTACAATCCAGGCACTGCTCCCCCTCGCCTCTTTTCAGCACTCATCACTGACTGACTTTCTTGAACTGTTACTTTCTTTGGTGCTCTGGCCAAGTCGTGGTGGTAGAACCCACAGTGTGTTGTGCGGGCCAGCTGACCACCTGCTTCTCATTTCTGATGTGAGACAGTAGGCATCATCCAAGGAAATCTATGTCAGCCACTGACACCAAGGCCGGGGTGTTGACACTGGGAGGTCATAAACAGCCTGCATGTTGCCCGAAGCATGTGTTGAGACTCTGGAGCCGGCTCTGTAATAGTTCTATTTATCCCTGCTTGTGAATGCCACCCTGTCTCACTCTGTAAAGCTTTGGATTAGGCTTTGGTTTGGTTAGATTGGTGCATGTGTCTGTATAAAATTAAGAGACCATGGGCACATAACAGCGTGAGGACAGAAACCATCTGGTCCTCACTAAAGAAGCCTTGGCTGCTTTCAGTGCACTTTTGGAACAGTTGTTATGAACGGTGCTTAAGACTAGATCTTGTAGTGGGTGTTTTTAATGAGACAGCGATCAAAATCAATAGAAATTACAACTTTCTTGCAAAAAGTTAATTGATATAAGTTGTGATATTATAGGTAGCAACATCCAAACAAACTTTGTTGGGAATGTATGGTAGAACAAAGATTTTTCTAACACAAACAAAGTCACCAGGCGGTGTGTGAATTAAACTAAGTATATGTAGCAACAGAAGTGGACTGGACAGTTTTATTTCCAGACTTTAAATCTGAGGAACTCTGTTGACAGCCTCGGGGGAATTGCAGTTTCAGTGTAAATCACATTTTCTCTCATGGAATCTTCTTTCTTCATTTGAACTTGAATGTTTGATTCTGCGGACCTCGAGTTGTCTATTATCGGATCACATCTCACCCCAGTCACTGAGCTCCTGTCTGGACGGGATTTCTGTCAGATTAAACACACCAATCTTTATCTGTGTCAGTGTTTGAACACTTGTGTACATATTTTTACAAAGGTGTGAATTAGATTGGGCTTGATTGTGTGACATAAAACTGAATGGATGGTGGAGATGGAGTTGCAGGAACACGTCTGCAGTCTTTAGTGTGGTAGATTACAGTAGGTTGTCTCTGAAAGTTTTCTTCTGTGATTGCCGAATGAAAAGGCTTCAATACAACTGAAGTTCTCTATGACTGTATTAAAGTTTTTCAATGAGCTACTGAAATGGGAAATAGCTATAGCTATAGAGGGAGTGGCTTTTCCTGCAGAGTTGTTAGGATGACTGCAATAAATAAAACAGTGGGAGACGGTGACTCAGTTACCACCAGGTCTCTTCTGTTGTGTATTTACTTTTGGTACAGGAAGCAGAGACTCTGTTTATTATGTGCATTTGACTATGTAAAACAGATTATAAACAGTCTGGCATAAATGGCTGCAGTTTTGTTTGGATGTTGAAATTTTCTTTTAAGTCTTGGATTTTGTTGACTGTGTTTGTGCATTTTGATTTGTTTTACAGTATTTCAACAGTGAAATGTGTCCTAGAGAATCGGGAGTTATTTTTGTTTGTGTTGCAGCAGGTTTATATGTGCATGTGTTTGGATTTTCATGGTTCTCCTACCTAAATGTTCTCACACCTAAATGTTATTTTTGTCGTTAATGTGTTTGAACAGAACTGGCTCTAGAGCCCCAGTTTTTAAGACCAATATGGAAACCACTGGAAAAATATTAAGAGGTAAAATAATGTAGACTGAAAGCAACACAGCAGTGTGCTTGTGAGAGGAAAAGTACTGCAGAGGTGTACTAAAGGTGTGCAGTTTGAGTGCTGTGGTCAGTAGGTCTGGAAAAGACGTTACTACATTAATAAAACTTAGCCTATCTGAAAGAAGGAAATACAGCCAGTAATAATGCAAACCCAGTAAATTAACAGATGTATCAATATGACACTTGGTTCATTAAGACATGGAAGAATCTGATGTATTACAATCAAGTATTTAATTAAATCATGTTTAACTTAATTACATTAAAAGACAATTTTAGTCTTGATTCTGTACAAATTTGATATAAGGTCAGAATGTATGAAAAAAGTCATCTTTTTTAGGATTCATATGTAAATGCTTTTGGAAAAATAGAAATATTTTAAAATAAAAATAGCTTGCAGCCAACATGAAAAAAACAAAACAAGACAAGAACATTGGTTATACTAGTCGATATTCAGAAAAGATTCTTATCTGGAAAAGATAAACACTTTAGATGCTGTTAAAAAGTTTTAGACCCTCCTACTCTCCACACACAGATGTCTGAGGAACTTCAAAGAATGGGGATGCTATTTTCTGGGAATTGATTGGTCAGTAGGTGACGATTTCATACATGTTGAGCTCTAATCTGGAACCTAATCTGATCTGTGTTAGTGCACAGCATATGTTACCATGGCAAGCTACCGCAGTAAGAAGTTAACCATGTTCATAGTACTGAAAACCAGGTTTAACCCTGAATTTACCAAGGAAGATTCAACTAGCTTTGTAGAACAGCTTCCTGCACTATGAACCAAGTCCAGCATATCCAGGTTATCTTTTTGTTTTCTGGATTCACTTTCCTCACCGCTGGTGATCAGGATAAGCGCTCACACAAAGCTGATTATCAACTCCTTAAATTAAACCAGAGTTTCCACTGCAGGTTGATATGATGGGGTTGGCGTTGGCAGCATCTAACCAGTATAAAAGGGTTTTTTCCATGGGTCATAACACTTTTCTTCCACAGAAAATGATCCCTATGAGTGCTACCTACACCAGAGACATCAGATGGTGTTTCAAAAATCGCTACAAAATATAAAATATACACCTGTAAAATACAAAACTGTTGTAAAGAAACATGGTTAACCATGTTTAACACTGAAGTTACACAAATAAAACAAAATCCTGTTTTGTAGTACTGGCTTTAGGGCTCTGGTTGTTGTGTTTGTAGCATTTCAAACACATATTACCAGCAGGGAAGTTTCAGAGTGCCTTTGGGAACATCAACACTCATAACATGATTGAAGGTGTTTCTTTACTTTATATATATATTTTTCTATCATATAAATGCCACTAATGATATCGGCAAATACCTAATATCGACTGAAATTGACTGACATATAGACATATAGACACATTCTGTCTCTCACAGTTGAAGTGTACCTCTGGTGCAAATTACTGACCTCTGTCATCATTTTAAGTGGGGGAACTTGCACAATCGGTGGCTGACTAAATACTTTTTTGCCCCACTGTATGATAATGGTCGAGCTTTAGTTGGGCTCTGCAGATTTGTACATATGCTAAGCTCATTGCATGTTTCCTCTTTGAGTATTCTGTGGAGGTGTTTATGCAAATTCTTGTACCTTACGCTTGACTGTTTCCATTTTTCACACAAGAAAATTAATGTTTCCTTCATACATCATTTAGGACCGGTTCAGGGAACATACTGGAAATTGTTAACTCTAATCCATTGGGTTTTGAATATAGCTAAAAAATATTTGCAACTTGGAAAAGATTCAGGAAAAATGATTTGGTAATGTCTTCACTTGGTATGGTGTATATCCTTTATAGAGCCTCTGCCAGTGTTTAGTCCTCTGTCTTCTACTGCTTTCACATGTCTTTGGCAGTAATATCACACATTCCTGGATTTGACTCTGGACAGAAAGAAAAATCTGTTCAGGATGAATTTTTACTGGTATGCCTGTTCCTGCTCTGAACTTTAAAAAGAGTCTCAGTGAAACAATCTGTCCGTCAAGAAAGAGAAAAAAAACCATAGTCTCTTTCAGGTCTCTGGAAGTAATTAAGCTCAACGATGTAGTCAAGCCAAAATATCAATATGTGGTTACAATAAAAACATGGCTGAGGAAAAATAAATAAATCTAGTCCTAGATTTAATTTGATAGAAATGTTCGTGAAGACCCAGAATGAAGGTGTATAACGTCTTAGTAGCTCCTGTGGTTGTTCTCACAAAACAGTGATGTCTTTCACAGGTTTGGAAGGAATCCTCTTAACTAACATACCATGCGGGGAGTTTAGCTTCTCTAAGTCTTTCCGTGCACTTAGGTCATAGCAGAGCTCCAGGTGAGTTTTGAGCATTGTGCTTTAACTCCTAAGCAACAGAAGCAGATTGTTCTTTCCCTCTAGGTACAAAGGAGTCATTTTAGAACAGTTGTAGTTCCAAATCATTGTCAACAACTATGATCTTAACACAACCTGGGATATAAGACAGCACTCTAAAGTCCCAGCTCACACATGTGCAGCAGGCAGTAATTTATTTAAATTATGACAACTGTGTGGTTGTAATGATGGCAGGCTGGAGTGCTTATGTTGGTCTTGTCTGAAAGGTTTCTGCAACAATAATTTAGGTCATGGCTACTAAAGTCTGTGAGGTGTGGAAGTCATAACGTTTGTTTCTGACAGAACTGAAGTGCAAATGTCTAAATGACCTCTGACAGGTCGGTTGTTGCTTTGGCTAGCGCTTTGTGTTTTTAATAATAGTGGTTAATGAAAAGCTTCACTGAAGGTTCCTGTGCATCTCTGGCGTAATATGTGCTTAATAACTGAGAAACCAATACCAATCTCCCAAGACATGTTTTAAACACATGGTAGCGATCAGCTTTTGAAAACTGAGTTAAAAGCCGCAGATGCCTCTGGCTGAATACATCAGACCTTACAGCAAGTTAAAATTAAATGTTGAACTCTAATAGTGATTGGATGCCAGAGGTTTCCATGATCCACAGAAAAAACTGTATCATCATAGTTATAGTCATGTGTGATTTTTCAGGATAAACATAGTTTGTCTTCTTATTAAACACTGAGACTAAGACAGTGATAATGTTTGTTATGTGCTAGCGTTGCTTCCTTTGTGACCTGTGCACCCAGTCATCCTGTTTTCATTCCTGAAGTCTCTATATGTGGATGTAGGAATCATATGCCGAGACACAGACCGTGAATATGGCTCGTCTAACAGCAGGACACAGGGGGGAGCAAGGCAAGTGCTACATGATCAGCATAGCTATCAGAGGAGGGAGGAACATTAGATCAATTGCTGCCATGTGACAGGGAAGTAGCCACATGCTAAAAAAAACACCCCGGCATCTTTTCAAATGCATTTAGCTATCATTTTTATCAGGTTAATGCTGAACAGGCCGCAGCTAATGGTCTGTGAGATGAGCCATGTGCACTCAAGGCTCACTGTTGAATTCCTACAGTAGCAGTGGAGTTATTCTTCCATGAACTCGGTTTGGCTGTGCTCTATAGTGTTAGTTTTGGGTTTAGAAAAATAAGCCTAAGATAGAGGCCCCCTTTTTCGAGATTTTTGAAGTAGACAAGTGGTGAGTTTTCCACCAAGAAAGTGCCCCAGAGTTCTGAAAACTACTTTAGGGAAGTTAGCAAAAGGGATAAAAACCTTTTTTGGCCTTCACTAATCTAAAACTGGAGAAATATCTGATATGCAGCTGTTTGGCTATAAAGCAAGCAGTGCAATTCTGATTGTTTTTCAGTGTGAACTTTTCTCAGAAGAAGATAAAAAAAATGCTATCTTGACCTTTTGTTGTCTTGTAGGAGAACATCAAAGAGCTGAAAGTGCTGTGAGTCATTCAGGCCTACACACTTCACTAGTTTCTCTAACAACATGGTTTTCTTTATAACTCGTGTTCTTGCTCATTTAAAGGTAAACTTTTCCTTTAACATATGACAGTAAGTAGGCAGCATTAGCAGTCAGTAGCATTAGGGGAAATGTTGGAAGTGAATGGTGAAAGTTAGAACATGCTGACGCTGTGTAACTTAGTACATCTTACTACGTGTAATAATTCTCAAAAGCTAGAAAGACCCTGGCATGGATGTTGTTTCACAATGAAAAGTAAATAGTAACGTTCAAAGCTTTATTAAACTGAAAAATCATCCTTAGCACGATCATGTTTATTCCATATCTGAAACAGCAATACTGAGATGCTGAACAATCTTCTACATGCAGTACAGTTAGGCATAAATCTACATCCATGTTTCATCCTCTCTGTGGAAGGCATTTTTGAGGAAGATAGTTTTCCCAGATGTTGAAGAAAACTTGATGGAATTATGGGGCAAAAAGTTCAAATAAGACTATCAAGCCAGGGGCTCCAGTTCAACTTTTCTATCCCAATTAATGAACTGGGTTTTAATGTTGGAACTTTGGTAATTACAGAGAAAAATGCTGGTGTTGTGCGCGGATTAAATGTTGGGGGAGAAAGCAGGATAGCACACAGTTGTTGTGATTCATGTCTCTTGTACTGCACTGTCAGAGAACAAATAAGGTTTTATTATTTACTATTAGGAAATGAAAGATAAGAAAAAAAAAGCATGTTTACACCAAGTAAATAATCTGTGTCCCCCTAAAACATCTGATCCATCCTTACAATAAAAACAAGTTTTGAAGAGACAAATGGGAAGCATGTGAGCTGCACAAGTGAGTTCACCACATGGTTGAAAGTGAGCAGGGCTAAATGTTTGTCACATAGAAAATTAAGAGCAAGGAGAAAGGAAGCTTTTCAAAATACTTTCTCACATATCAATGCGTCATATTAACAAACCCAGCTATCCAAAATTAGGGCTTTCCATCACCAATGACCAGCTCTGCCTTTCTCCTCCTCTGTTATTGTATGCTTCAGACGGGACTTAAAGACAGTTGGCATTCTTCCTAAATGTTCTGAGCCATGATTGATTGTATCCCTTCCTCAAGCTCGCCATATCTTGAAAACAATCCACCTTTTGTCTCATCTTTAGTTGCCGCTGAGCAGATTGTTGAAGCTTACTTCCTTCTCTGTGACAGGTTCTTTAAGCTCCTCAGCTGTCCCTGAATAACCTTTGACCTTTCGGTATGGTTCACAAGGTCTTTTGCTTTTTCTCCGCAATGGGACACTTCTACATCATAGCTAACACACATTTTCAGCTTCGATAAATAATAATAAATACAATATATATATATATATATATATATACATATATGTAAAACAAATCACTAATGGAGCAATGCACTGGAAAAAGATACAAAATCATCACTTGGAACAGCTCACATTTGAAATATTACATCTCATTGGCAAATAGCAGTTATGTGGAGCTGCTGAAGTAGAATAGCTGAGTAAGAATGTGTCCTGTTTCATGAACGTTTCCAAAAGTTCATGGTGTATATGTCGAGCATAATCTCACAGTTTAAATAATCTTTTTGGTAATGTGTAACATTAAGTTAAATAAAAAGGCTGAAAAATGGCCTGTTATTGTAGAGAAGTGTGAGCTGAGGCTTTTTCTTTACTGGTCTGTCTGGTAAGTATTTCTTTTCACAGTTAACTTGCCATAATAGAAACAAACCTAGAATAGGTGGGAAATAAACACCGGTCCTGCTCCAGACCCAAATTCCATCTATTAAGGAAGAATCAGTAAATTTACTCAGGCTTGAATTTCACTTACCACAACTGAAGCTCTGCTGCATTCATTGAAGAGTGCTGAGAGAGACAAATCATGCAGCCAAAGCCTGCTGATTCAGTTATTGATCCAGACTTGTATCTTTAAATGTTTTACCATGAGGAAAATGGGCACATTGCTGAGGGTTTGTTGATTTATTTAATGTCCATGTACTAAAGGTAGTTTTTTTTTCTAGGGGAAGGAAAAACGGTGGTCCTTGGAGAAACTGGAAAGAGGGGGGGCACTGTATGCTATGCTGAAGACAGTAATGTCAATAACACCTGATGAGATATCCAGGAATAAGGACTTGGTGGTTGATAGTTGTCTATGGAGAACACAAAAGCATTCAAACAGCTGTCCTCTCTGTTCGGCCTAACTGATGGGAAACAAAAATCACTTCCATTCATAAATGAAGAAGAAAACAGTTTCCGTCTTGTTTTGAACTTTATCAAGATAGATACATGGATACATTACAAGAAGACGAAAGCTCTGGCAGAAGGCTCACAAAGCCATCTGTTGCAACAAGTTGAGATCATATACAGTATCGCTATGTTTAAAATCGATAGCTTCCTGATAAAATAAGTTAGTTGCACTACTTCGGCTCTATGGTGACCCCTTGGGTAAGGAAGGGAGCAGCTGAAAGTACCTTCTTTTGATGACTGTCTGCAGAGATTTTGAGGCTGAATTATGTGGAATTCTATAACTAAGTAAAAAATACATTAAATTCCTGCATATAGGTGACGGTTTAAATGGAAAAACATTTTTGTTTTTTCAGTCTTCCCATTAAAATAAGTGCTATTCAGTAACGATGACAGGGCGACACAGTTCACATCGCTAACACTTTTTAAGCGTTGCGTTGTTTTGTGCTGGAAAAAGCTGGATTTTAAAAATGCCCTGAAAGGCACTAAGTGAACACTTCTCCCTGCACACCATCTTGATGGTGATGACAAATGACCCTGAGCTAATACGGAGAGCTCATTAAGGCTCCAGGGAGCTGCAGGATCAAAGTGGGGATGTGTGAGTGGGGGGGCAGGGCTGTAAGGTTAAGAGTCTATGTCACTTCCTTGTGAGTTGATGAAAAGTATAGAACAGGGTTGTGTCTCTGTGGACAGCTATAGGTATGCACATGTGTGTGTGTGTGTTTTCCCGGATGGGCATAAAGTTTCTTAGAGCCTCTTCTTGTTAAAGATGAATGGGAAGAGTGTTGGACTTCCATGTAAGTAAAGGCTTGTAAAGCCAAGGCTTACATTATTTATGTGTATTTTTCTGAGGAAAACAATGTGCTAATTATAAAAATAAAACAACTAAGGAAAAGTGATTTACAAAGACCTAAACCCAAAAGATAAATATCTGTAATATCAGCACTGATCATTGTCTCCTTCAGAAATTCTTGAAATTAATTGTGAATCTGTGTCTCCCTTTACATTACCCAGAAAACCCTGCATGCCCTTGGAAACCAAGTGTGGGTGTGGCCTGAAAAAGAAATATGGCGACCCATCCTTTGTTTCTGAGGTCCTGCAGAACTCTGCAAACTTTTAAAATCCTGTAACAACTAATGTTCAAGCGAAGCATTCAATTTCTGAGGATATTTGTCACGGCTGCTGCTTTTCCTTGCTTCTGATTTCACCCACTGTAAAATATGGAGCCGTATAGTATCTCTTTATCTCCACAGGGAACACACATGGTTGCAATAATTCAGCATCGCTCGTCCAAACTATGGCTCTTTGCATCACATCGCATGAAAGGATTTGAATAGGCTATTGATAACGCATCTTGTGTGCTCAGCTGGAGACAATTTTGTCTAAACTGACTGCTGTGGCTTTGTGCTGTTATCAGGAAGCAGCTTTCAGCACAGACTCAAATCCTTTCTTTATTTCTTATTTTTTGAGAATGCAGATGTGGGGAAACAGATATATTATCAAGTATTTTACCTGAACAACATAAACAGTTTTTCATACCCTGTTGTCTTTTAATAACTCTGGCCAAGTCATCGGTTGCTTCATGGGTGTCTTCCCCTTGCAGGCTCAACATAAGAGTACTGCTGAGTATGTTAAAATCGAAAGCCTTTTTTTTTTCTCCCCCGAAACCAAAGGCTTTGTTTCATGGCTTATGTAAAATGTATGTGCCTTTAGATTAGCCTTTGCATAGTTAGATAGCGGTATATTGAAGAAATAGGACATTATTCCTTCATTACCCCTTGAAAAGCTAAACAAATCTTAAAAACCACCATTAAAAGCATGTTATTTTATAATAGCATGTTAATAAAAAAAGATTATGACTTTCACAAAGTGATACATCAGACTAATTTAAACAAACACTGTTGTCGTGTTCCTTCAATCTAATAAAAACAAGCTGCCAAACGATGCATTTTTTAAAAGCACGCCGTTTCCTGTTTTTTTTCCCAAACTGTTTCTCCACATTGGAAATTTCCTGTTATTCAGAATAAACAAACTCAATGTACAGTGAGGGGCCATTTAATCTTTTTAACAGATGGCGACAAGATACTAAATAATATTTCCTTTCCACCTTCTCTGACAGGAGATGTCTATATCTGATGTCTGCATATCACTGACAGCGTATCCCTTTTCGAAACCAGTCCTGTAACAGTATATCATGGACCAGAACTACTGTGGCAAAAAACAGCATTTTACACTCATTGATCAGGATCAAGTCAGCTGTATAGACTTGATCCTGATCAATGAGTGTAAAATGTTACACTGCTGTTTTCTATCTTTGGATTGTAGGGACAATAGGTGCCAACCTCATCTGACCAGCTATAAGTAATGGCGTGGGATAGTAAAGGTGGTATGAAAGATTGTAGTGTTTTCAATAGAAAGCAGTTTAAACAGTGGGGACTTCAGTAAAACAGAAATACGCAAAAAAATAAATAAATTAAAAAAATTAAAAAAAGTATTTCTGTATATCAAATGAAAGCCCGTTTTACAAACCAGAAACTATTTTAAAGTAATGCCATAAATGAAAATGTCTTCCTTTGTTGCTCGATTATAACTACTGCAGATGTTAGCAACATTTACCAGACCTGCCTGTTATAAATCTTCAGCCAACAATCTGTCTACTATAAAAATAATACTTAGAGCAATATCTCATTGCCATGTGTCATAGATCATTCATATTAATAGGGTTTCTTGTTACCGCTTCATGCATATTAGAAGATAAAGGAAAATTTGTGTGGTGATATCACACCAGATTAGAAGGTTGGGAAAACCAAGTAAGAAGTAAGGTTAGATAAACATATTAAGACTTTGAAAAGAGTTTTAATGCCAGTATTTTTTTTTTTTAAATTTGACCTCGAATGAGGACTTTTAGTTGGGTAGTAGAAGGGACACTTAGAAGATCTCCTCAATTCCATTGACATGCCTTCTGTAGAGGAAACAGAGTCTAGGGACAAAAGGGATGACTAAGCCATCACTGGAGGTGAGGTCACTGAGGTAGTTTGGCGAGGCCTCTGGAGTGGATGAAATTTGTCCCGAGTTTCTCAAGGCTCTGGATGTTGTGGGGTTGTAACAGCTAACACGCATATGCAACGTTTGTGGAAGTTGGGGAGATTGTACCTGGACTGAAAAACCTCTTCAAGAAGAGGGTCTGGATGGTGTGCTTCACGTTTAGGGGGATCATACTCCTCAGCCTCCCCTGGCAAGGTCTTAGTCCATCTCTCTTGGTTGTGCCCTGTGGGTAAACGGAGTGTTAGGTTCGGTGGTCTCAGGATTGTGTCTCTTGCACTTGAGCAGTTTGTGGTTGAGCAGCAGGGATGAGACTTTCTCCTGTTCTTTCATTGTGCTTCATGAGTGCACCGATCCTTAAATCCTGTCAATAGACTTCAATTTTATTTATATATCACTAAATCACAACAACAGTTCCTCAAGACGCATTGTATTGTAAGGTGAAGACCCTAAAATAATACAAAGAAAAAAATAAAAAGAAAGGAAAGAGGCAAACAAACAAAAACCCTACAAAGAGTTTAGGATGCAGTGAGGCCAAAAATCCTTTTGTCACATTTAATTAAGCTGCAATGTTTTGTTAACTGTGAATTAACTTAGTGAACTTAGCCTTCAATGTTCTTCTTTCAGATGTTAACGAATGTGAAGTGGATGAAGGCGGCTGTGAGGGGTACTGTTGCAACACCATTGGCAGCTACTACTGCAAGTGCCCTGAAGGCAGTAGGTTGGGGCCAGATGGCAAGGCCTGCAATGGTAAGGTGGACATCTAGAAATAGCTGGCGTACAAACACTGACCTCCTGGGTTAACTTCATTGTTATTATTATAATATAATATAATATAATATAATATAATATAATATAATATAATATAATATAATATAATGTGCCTGTGAATTTGTTATCATTTAGTAGTGCTACGACTCTGTTCTCTGTAATCGAGTTCATGTAACTCAGTACTAATGACTACTGAGCGTCATGTTTATGTGTCCCAGCTTGTGTAACCCCATAGCAAGACGGCCCCTAGCTGATTAATTATGACATCACTATAAAGCTTTTTGCACAGAAAGCCCTAAATGCGATCATCTTCTCTTCCAACATTTTATGGCAGTCCACTTTCCTGCTTCAATTTACCTTTAGTCTGAAATCATAAATGCACTGAGTAATTAGTTACAGGAACTACAATGAAGGCATTTTTGCATGGGCTTACTTTGGCTGCTTGTCTGCCTGTGGTCAAGTTTTTCCCAGCGAGATAGCATCGCAATCAAGACACAGTCACGGAAATTCTGTGCAAGTTTATTAGGGTAAAAAATAACGTTATGGTAGAGACATTAGGTGCCAATCATAACGTTATTTTTGATGCAACTTCCCATTTGAAACAGTCAAAGTTACGGCACCAAAACCGCTTGGTTAGGAAAAAATAATTATGACATTGCAGGAAAACACTGGCGTGATCCATTTTTCAGCATCTGCCCATCTTCTTCTCCTTCCTAATCCTTTCTCAATCTCTTGATTAGAAGCTTTACTGGAGTTGTTTCTTTATGCAGATGATGCACTCAGTGTTCATCTACTGTATAGGCAGACATATGCCATCATTTACATGAGCCTGTGGTACTGTGCTCCATCAGCAATAGCACAAAAAATGATCACTGTACATTTAATTTAGGCCTTTATTTTACCATTCATTGTATACTTTTTGGGCTTTTTAAACTCAGAGAGAAAAAAGTTAACTTTAGAAACTTTTACATAGTGACACCTATTATTTTGACTAAAAACATTGGTGCCATCTATAAATGAACGTGAGCATTTGTTCACATTCATCCATGTGAGGTAATTCAGTGGCCTTTGTGTTTTCTCCCTAAGTATTTCTTGAATCTGCTACATTTAAATGATCTGGCCTCTGTAGACCTACACATGCATCTGTCCACACAGGCAGTGCTGATATATTATAACAAGCGTGCCCTCCCAGTTCATCTGTCTTCTTTGAAAGAAATACGCTGAGTTAGCGGCGTGCCCATTTGTTCCTAAAAGCTACAGGTGTGAACAAATGCTCCTGATCTTTGACCTTTAAGACAGGATAGTGTCACTCTAACATTTTTATGCCTCACAGGTTGCTGGAGAAGTCAGGAGTGAGCAGCATTAGCAGCATTAGCAGCTGTTCATTTCTTATTTTAGGGGCTTTTGTGTGAATTTGCGTGAAAGTACAACCTGATACTTACATAGCATTTTTCACTTGCACCAAACACTCATAGACTCACACTCCAATAGATGCATCAAGGGCAACTTGGGGTTCAGTATTTCGCCTAAGGACACTTTGACATGCAGGTTGGAGGAGCCAGACCGGGACGGGTGACCCATTCTATCTCCTGAACCACAGTTGCCCCATTTGTTCACTACATGTGGTTAAATTACTGGCAGAAAAGAGTGTTTTTGACTTTAACATGTGGCAGAAAAGAAAGTGACGTTACTATTTTTAGAGTTTTATCTGACCAAAACTGAAGCACCCTGAAGATTTTGGTGAGAGAACTTGCTTTGAGTTTTTGGTTCTCACTAAAATGGGCTCTTTTAACATTCAGACTACCTTTTTTAAAAAACAAACAAACATTCTACCTCATTTGTGCCACTAAAGCAGTTCAGCAGCATGTTAGTAGGGCTGCTGTTTCGCCTAATTGTATGTGTTAGCTCAACAATTCTGCTGTCACATGATATGACCTCCTGACCTGTGACACCTCCAGCCCTGCATGCACCTCACTGTGTGTCTCACGCTGAAATGATCTCAACTGGGGAAACCAATAAGCAACCTTGACAAACTTTTTTCTGTTCAGCTGTTTTGGATGTTAAGCATCATTCACAATAGCAGTCATACAAAAGAGCCTTGTTTCAGTGGCACACACCTTACGAGTGCAATGTGCAGTAAATATTTCTAACATCCATGTATATGTTCAAAGAATGGGGCAAACCATTAGGAATTTCTTTAGGCGACTATAGTCTTGCAATCACTTTGGAGAGGATTGCCCACATGGGTTTGCCAGATATTTAAATGTGTAGAAAGCAAAACACAAACACAAATAAATGCACACATAAACTACATGAAAGTGATTTAGTATATTTGTAGTACTTAGGAAATTCTCTGACCTCAGAGAAACCAGAATTATGGTTGTGTTGTGCATGCTCAAATAAACTGAACCACATGTTCCTGGGAAAAATACAAAAAGAAAACACAAAATAAAACTTTATTTGGGCAGTCATTGCACACACAGGCCTAACAAAGGAATTAGTGTAATCTCAAAAAGTCAGAGATGACAAGCAGGAAGAGTTTTGGAGGATCTTATGAGCACCGTCCCCAATACGTATACGTGAGTTGAGGTTTCAGGTTTTTGGCTTCACGGCTTCCTTCTCTCTGACACACACTATAGGAAAAACAGTGAACAAATGAATCGTGTGCAAAGAGCATGATAAACCACTCATCACTCACACCAAAGAAAGTGTAGTTGTAAAAGTCTTGATGATATTCACCGTTTCATCGTTTTGTTCACAGGAGACATAATATGCAGTTAGCTCTTAGTGTTTTTCTTCACTAGTAAAACTGAAGGAGCTGATGGGGGAATAAGCTGAACAGCACACTTAATAATTAACATTTTAAAGCATGAGAAATTGGAGCTTAAAATTGGTTAAAATTACACAATTACACCTCTTTATTCCACAATCCCGTAAAATTGCGTTATTCATTTTCTGTTATTTGGCGTGCGTCAAACGAAATGTTTAATTAGACCACCTCAAAGCTGGGTGGGACTTTTTTTAAAATTAAGGATGTAATAAATTCCTTGTTTCTAAAAAGCTCATTTTAATCCTTCATTAAATTGAACGCTGTTCTCTCACAACTGACCACAGTTACAGGTGTCTCATTCATGAGCAAAGCGAAAACTTTTAATCAAGAAGCAGAGAAACTGTTCCATATTCATCACTGTGATGGCTGCAAATTTCATATTTGAATCAGTCAGAAGCAAGGCGTGGTGCATGCAGGGGCGGATCCAGAGAAATTTTCTTAGGGTGGCATGAAGGTGGCAAAGAAATCAAATGGGGTGGCAAAATCAAAGCCTCCCCCCCACCCAAACACATATGCACAAAACAAAACGACTACACAACAGAACAGCTACACAAGACAACACAATACACTAAGTATACACTCCACACTAACCATCACAAATCTCCCACATCTAAAAACTCTCTCTCACACACACACTTGCTCGCTCTGTCTCGCTGCTGTTACAGTCACTCCCAAAACTTTTCCCTCTTCCTAAACAACCAAATTCCATATGTTGACTTTTTTTTGAATTGGTCGACATGGTGCATTTGTCCACCGATAGGAAAGCGGTGGCTTTTTCCCCTTTCTTTACTGTTTTCGCGCTGTCCTTAGAAAACGCTTAAAACACACACACACACAAAAACCTGACGACAGTATTTAGGAAAAAAGCGTGGCTTATATATATTATCATAACTCTGGATTTACTGGCCTGTAATTAAAATGTAAAAACTTTGAAGTCTGAACTTTCAGTGTGGGTTGAAATAGAAACTCAGCGTGGCTGCAGCTTGTTGCTATGTCACCTTAAAATAGTCATGTGATTTGGAGGTGCAGCGTGTCGGTGGACCACAGAGGGTTCATAACACTCACCTTTCTTCCATTTCCAGAGTGTAACATCCAAACACCTGTGTAAAATCCGAAATTCCCATGTTGTTGTTCAAAATGTGCTCTGGCACAATCATAAGCATGGCTTGCTACTGAAAGCAAGAAAAAAGCCGGTCCTGCTATGGGCTGAACCATTTGTTAATGTTGCAGGGCGGGAACACTATCCAATACATTCAGTTTTAGCATTTATATTCACTGTTGACTGTAACTACACTCAAACTGTTAATGCTATCTTATTTTAATAAACAACACTGTCATATGCAAAACTGGGGTGGCACTTGGGGTGGCAAGGGATCATTTTAGGGTGGCACTTGCCACCCCATGCCACCCTTCTAGATCCGCCCCTGGGTGCATGAATACATATAAATATATATCTGTATGAGGTATGCATGCATTGCATATCTGTGTGTTCAGATGTAGATGAATGTGAGGAGCTCAATGGAGGATGCCAGCAGACATGTGTCAACACACCGGGCTCCCATCACTGTGAGTGCAGTGAAGGCTTCCGCATGCACTCAGATGGTCGAACTTGTATCGGTAAGTACTAAAGAAAAGGATTTACAGCACTTGTGGAAACTGTTTTCTATCTACTCCTCCCCACACCGTATTTTTCCCACATTAATAATTCAGGATTTTTTGCAATCATTCTCTTTGTAATAAAACAGATAAAATACAGTTTTTTAAAAAAATGGTTTGAATTTATTGCACTTTTGAAGGATAGCCTGACATTCTGAGAATTTGCTTGTGAGCTTTCTTTCCAAGCTTTTGATGGGAATATTAATGTCAATCTCACCATATTTATTTTATGAAACTTAAGCAACAGATCATCTGGCGATCAGAGCCCTTTACTACACGTTCATGACATTAGAAAGGTTATGCCATACAAATACTTAGGATACACACTGATAATGCACTTACTCGGAACATGGATGTAGAAAGTGTGTATACGAGAATCCATCAGCATCATTGTCTCTGATGTTTTTAGTGTTTATGGCAATATTTTGTCATTTATGCTTAGGTCTGTGTGCAATTTTCGTTTTTTGTTGTTGCCATGATTTGTGTTGATCTTATCTTATCTTATCTTATCTTATCTTATCTTATCTTATCTTATCTTACCAAGAGTGCAAACTGGAGGCATAACTGACATGTATACTTTCTCAACTGCTGGTTAACACAAATCTGTAATAAGTCCGTAAACAACTCAGTGCTTTTAAACATGCAGACATGGTCAAGATGATCTGCTGAAGTTCAAACTGAGCATTACAATAGGGGAAGAAAGGTTGTTCGTGCCAGACGAGCCAGTCGAAGCATTTCAGAAACTGCTGAGCTGCTGGGATTTTCCCACACAACAATTTCTATTGTTTACAGAGAACAGTTCAACAAAAAGAAAATATCCAGTGAGCGGCAGCTTGCTGGGCGAAAATGCTTTCTTAATGTCAGAGGTCAGAGGAACATGGTAAGACTGCGTCAAGCTAACAGGAAGACATTAATAACTCAGATAACCAGTCATTACAGCCACGGTATGCAGAAGAGCATCTCAAGATATGAAAACTTGGACTACAGCAGCTGAGGATGACAGTGGGTGCCATTCCTGTTAGCTAAGAGCAGGAACCTGAAGCTACAGCTCACAATAGATGTCTGAAAAAATGTTGCCTGCTTAATGAGTCTAGATTTGTGTTGCAACATTCAGACGGTAGGGTTCAGACTGCGGGTGTTGGCATAATGGTGTGGGGAATAGTTTCTTAGCACAACGCGAAATCGTAATCCCAAAGTCGGTGATATCATGGATGTGGAGCAAATGTGTGACGCTGTAACATGAACCAAACTCTCTGTGGAATGTTTCCACCACCTCGATAAATCTGTGCCACAAAGAATTAAGGGTGTTCTGAAGCCAGGATTAGCAAGGTCTACATAATGAAGTGGCCAGTGAGTGTTCAGTCCAATGAAAACCAGACTTCATTGGTAGCAGTCACTGAACACAGTTAATGCCAGAACTAATTTCTTCACTTTGGGTTTTGTACAAATGTAACAAACAAATGTAGTGAAAAAAACAGAATGAAAGCGTAGAAGCTAGAGCTTCATTGAATAATCCTTGTGAGAAATTCAGACACAATTTAAAAGGAGAAATGCAAGGCGGTAAAGTACTTTTACCCTTTTAGGACCATAAAATTTGTCATTTAATGAAACAATTTCTTACTTGGAGAAAATCGGTACATCTCTGTTTCTATGTATGTCCCCTAATGCCCTCAGTTTCCAGCTGCAGCTTTGTGTTAAAAGATAGGTACGGATGCAGAGGGATGGCTAATTGTGTCTGTGGAAGTCATCAGTGTTAAAAGCCTGCCGTTCATTCAGTTTTACAGCCTGTGTCATCATGTCTGTGTTTAGAGCACCCAGAAGGCACACGGCTAATATTCATATTTGGCACGTCATTAAGTTGCAGGAATGATAGGATGGAAAGATCATTAGAAAATAAACTAGAGGTAGTCATTGGACCAACAGGCCTATTGAAGACCTTTTTTTCCCAGTTTCCTGCATTTACTCAAGTGTTTTCCACAATTATACAGCTGTGCAACTTGAGCTGTGAAAGGTATTTTGAATTGCCAGAAAATTCAGTTATATTTATCATCCTTTCTAAGTTACTGAAAACTTAGTGCGACTTTCAGCCCCATTAAATCTGCACTTGAGCACCTGAGCGGATGGGCTTTATGACTTTGACTTTTTTTTTTTTACTGAGCACTCGTCTATCTTCTTTGCTCTTAAGCTGTGAATTCCTGCTCTGTCTTGAATGGTGGATGTGAACACAAGTGTGTGGACACGGGGGACAATCACTACAAATGTGAGTGTCGGAAGAACTACCAGCTGAAGAGGGATGGGAGACACTGTAAATGTAAGTCAGCCTAACTTTTGGTGCAGAAACATCTGTTAAAGTGGCAGAGCTGTGCATTACACAGCTCAAAATCTGAATAGTCTTCATGGATTTTCTAATGCACTGATTAATTTTACTAGCAATCTTGTTGTGACAGAAAATATATTAATGTGTATGATTCAGATGTCAAGAATACAAATTGTCCTCATCAAACTGTCCTGACCTGGCTTCATTCTGCAAATATATGTATGTGTATGTTTCTCCTCGTGTTAGTGAGGGACCCCTGTGAGGAGAGGAATGGAGGCTGCAGCCAGATGTGTACTTCAGAAGAAGGCCGAGTTCACTGCAGCTGCCGACCTGGTTTTACACTGGCTGGAGATGCCAAGAACTGTGAAGGTGACAAAGCCCTCTCTCTCACTCACATAGCTATAACTCAGATAAGACCTCTGATTTCCTGTATGTGAGAAAGAAAGTTTTCTATGCAGTCCTGTGAGAAACTAACTACACCATTACTGCTTCCCTATAACTAAGAGGGCAAGTAGCAACGAGGCGCTACTAATCAAATGCACTTAATTATTAGATCATTGGCAGGTGTGAGCAGGTCTAAGCATTCAGGTGTGTGTTATACAATACCATTATCTTACCAGACTCTGCAACCTCAGTTAGCATGCTGGATGTTAAAGTTCCTGATTGTTCAGTTACAAAAAGAATGAAAAAGTATGACTTGTCTATAAAAACAACATGGCAGCATGGCACAGAACAATCTGCAAGGCTTCTGGAGCATGCCCTTTGGACAGATAAGACCAAAGGGAAGAGGTTTGGCCATAAAACACAAACACAGGATATCATCACAAAGACCTCATTCCAACTGTCAAGCATGATGGTGGGGGTGTAGCGATTCATGCCTTGCAGTCATTGAGTTGACCATGAACTCAACTGTGTACCAAAGCATCCCATATGGAAAAGATATATATAAATATTATAAAGTTTGTATCTGTCTTGTGTGAAACTTATATGAAAAGCATACAAAAGTGAAAAAAGATATAAGATCCCTTGAAAAATTATATAAATGAAACTTGTATGTTTTGGATACTTACTAAAACAATATATGAAAGTAATGAGAAAGTGGCCACTTTCATGAGTAAATCATGTAAGCCTTATATGATTCACTATATGAAGTAGGCCACATCTTATGCAAGTCTTTTATAAGTTTTTACTATTTCTTTTCCTTATGGGATTGCAGAGTCAAGCATGGCTGAAATTGAGCCATGAAACAGGACAATGAGTCCAGGCACAGCAGCAAAACTATAACAGAATGACATGAAATGAAAAAGAAAATAATCAAGGTCCTGCAGTGGCTCAGTCAATGCCCAGATCTCAACCTAAATGAAATTTTGTGATGGGACCTTAAGAGAACTGTGCATAAATCAATGCCTACAGACCTCAATTAAATGAAACAGCATTCAAAGTAGGCCAGATTCCCTCCGCTACATTGTGAGAAACTCATATGGAAAGTAGTTACTTAATGTTATAGCTAATTGTGGTTCTGCAAGATGTTGAGAGCTGTAATTAACTTTCCACAGGACTGCGCACATCTACTTGTTTTAGGAACTCTGGATTTGGTTGGAGACTTAGCTGCTACTCGACCAAGAAAGTCAGGTTCCAGGATACAAGTTTCATGAACACTGAAATCCTGTTTACCTCCGCTGTTTCTTAATATGATGCTGAATAATATTCTGCAGTTTTGCAATACAGTAGATAAATCTTTGACACAATCAGTGGACTTTTCTCATGCTCATGTGTTTCTGCCTACATGTCTTGGTGTATCTGTTGACATTTGTCATACCAGGATCTAAAGTTTGTTAATATTTGCCTCTTATAGACATTGATGAGTGCAGCTCTGGCCATGCCAAGTGTTCCCATGGTTGTGTCAACATGTTGGGTTCCTTTAGCTGTGTGTGTCATCCGGGTTTTGAACTCGGTGCTGATGCTAAACAATGCTACCGTAAGTAAGAACTTCAGCCTACCTTCCACAAACTGTAAAGACTGCTGAGTGCTTTTTATTATGCAAATAAGAGAACAACTTACATCATTTCAGAATGACTTTGTTGAAAATGTTCTGATTCAAATGTGCCTTAGTTTTTTTATTTTTAACCCCAAAGGGATTTTTTGACTGTAATGGGAATTTAACTAGTAACCTTTCCTTTGCTAAATAAATATGAATACCACTGCACACTATAGCGCAGGCTGGTGCAGCTTGCACATTCTAAAATCATTTTCTTTTTTTTCTGCTAACAACAGAACAAAACGCAAATACCAGGTTACTTGTAAACTGCTCTTTAATTTGAATCACAAAACTTTGCTTGTAAACATTTCAGTGTAGCACACAGGACTGACATGCGTGATATGCCTCAAAATTCAACCGAGTCCTAAGTTATATCCTTTTTAAATCCATCATACTCTCATTAGGTATTTATGTTGAGCATATAAAATGCAAAATTAAATGTGATTTACAGAGTCACTATTAGCCAAAAATGCCCCGTGTCATTGACCCTATATTTCATCTGTGGTTGTGTACTGTTGTTGTGGTTTGATCCTTTCATCTCCAGGCATTGAGATGGAGATTGTAAACAGCTGCGAGAAGAACAACGGAGGTTGCTCTCATCATTGTGAGCATACCACCAATGGCCCTCTTTGCTCCTGTAACCAGGGTTACCAGCTTGACCAAGACAGGAAGACCTGTGTAGGTCAGACCTTCTATACATGTGTGTGTGTGTGTGTGTGTGTGTGTGTGTATATATATATATATATATATATTTTTTTTTTTTTTTCACCTGTTTTATTTAATGTGTTTTGGCTCTGTGCTTCAGTCCTTCAGAAGGATCTCTTCATACCAGCTTTTTAATACTTTCCACAGATAATAATGAGTGTGTGAGTGAGGAGTCCTGCTGCAGCCACTTCTGTAAAAATTATCCAGGCGGCTATGAATGCAGCTGCTGGCCTGGTTACAGACTAAATCCAGACGGTTGCAGCTGTGACGGTAAGGTTGGACTCTTAGCAGATCATCTAGTCTGGTACTTATTAAGGTTTTCTGTGTTGTGGCAAAGCTGTGTATGACACAAATTCTAAAAAGCGTATTTACCAAGTGAGTCCTGAAAAATTAATCCTTTTAAGGCCAGTTCCTACTAGAAAAGGGGGGAAAAAAGAACATTTTACTCAAAAAGCGATGTACAGTCAAGTGCAACTTCTGGATGGGTAGAAAAAAAAATCCATATCTGTGTCATCTTGCAGTGCTACACTATCTTTTCATATACTTGCACTATGTTTGCATTTTCTTCTGTTAGACATTGACGAGTGTCTGGCAGAGATCTCGGACTGTGAACAATACTGCATCAACACTGTGGGAGCGTACGAGTGCTTTTGTCAACAGGGCTTCCGTTTGAATGAGGACCGGCGCTCTTGCGTGTGTGAGTAACATTTTCAGCTTTCCAAATACCACTCTGCATTTCTTCTTGACATATAACATTGTACTTGGTCTCTTTAGCTCTTTACGGCAGAGAGCTGGAAGAGGAAGATGAAGAAGAGGAAGATGAGGAAGTGCAGCTCGAGGCTGGCAGATTACCGGACCTGCTGTTCCGCAATGCTCCTCAGCTCCTGCAGTACACGGCAGCCTTGCGCTCCCATTACGGCAGCGAAGATGATGACGACGATGATGGTAGTCACCGTGGTGACAGTGAAAAAGTATTAGAGATCCTGAGAGAGCGCAGGGGAGAGCTCAGACTGGAAAGTCACATAGGTACAGTAAAAAAACAAAACCCCAAAACAAGAAAAACAAAGCATGTGTGCTGAGTCTGCACTTTGTGCCTGACCAGATCAATATTATTTTATTACTCTCCTTTTGTTTTCCTATTAAATGTTGATGATCTTCAGGAATTTCCTTTGGAATTTCCTTTTTTAGTGTGTCTAGATGACTCATTTGGGGAGGACTGCAGTGTAAGCTGTGAAGACTGCGTGCATGGAGCGTGCAACGAAAACAGAGACCGATGCGAATGTTTGCCTGGCTGGACGGGGGTCATCTGCAACGAGAGTGAGGATCTTTAAAAGTGTTCTGAAGTGACGTCTTTCCATCATAACACAAACACTGTCCTTCGGGATAAATCATGTGCCACCTGTCATCAGTGTACTGTAGCAAGTTAGCTTAGCATGAAGACTTTGCTCCATCCAGAAGTAATAAAAACTATATGGTGGGATTTGTAAATACTAGGCTATATCTCATTGGCTTATTTTGCACAAAAAATAAAAAAAAATTGTGACTTTATAAAAGTATTTCGTATACAAATGACACATTATGACAAAGCCTTAGAGGGGAAACTGGCTCCATATTTACCATTATTTTAAGTGGCACATGATCATCTCCTCATCTCACTTTCAGACAGAAAGGGATGAAGGGGAGACATTTATTTATTTATTTATTTATTTGTATGGGAAAATTGACCAAAGCGAATGAGTCATGTCCAGATCACATATCTGATTCAGTTGTACATTGAACAGTACAGCATAGACGGGCATGCACATAGCCTTGATTGTATCACAAGGCACATGTTTTCCCAGAGCTATTTGAACTGCCTTTAGCAGTATGGTCTAGTTAAAGAAAGATGACATAGCTCCCTGTGTGCATCGATCCAGCGTCATGTATCAAAGCCTGACGGCTCTTGTGTGGGAGGCTGTGTTGTTTATGGGCTCCAGAACACAAGAGGGCCAGGGGAATCAATTTGTCTGCTACTACTGTGGCCAGGACCCACAGCAAGAGCACAGCCCGAGGCCAAGGATGTCCACTACTGGG
Source organism: Aulonocara sp. 'chitande type north' Nkhata Bay (assembly GCF_057382095.1). Classification (NCBI taxonomy): domain Eukaryota; kingdom Metazoa; phylum Chordata; class Actinopteri; order Cichliformes; family Cichlidae; genus Aulonocara; species Aulonocara sp. 'chitande type north' Nkhata Bay. The sequence goes on from NC_141357.1 coordinate 13,402,825, forward strand.
TTACAAAGCAAAGCTTCATTGTTCCCATCCAGCTCTGTGATTAATGGCTGTCTTTTGGTCTGAACCTGAGGAGGAGAGCCACGTGTGATAAGTCCATTAGAAGCATTCTGAAACGAGAGTCTGAGGGAGGCAGTGTTCAGATGCACACCCTGAAGGTGATGGGCCTGGGCAGCATTTTCAGGTGGAGTAGATGAGGAATATTGCTGCCTGAGGCAAAGATATGGGGAATGGTGCAGTAGGCAACAACATAGGGGGCTATAAGGAAAAAAAATATGGGCCATGTATGGTCTTTAAAAAATGTGACATATAACATTTTTATTGTATGAAGTTGTATATATATAAAAAATATATAATTAACTGGGTTACTCTTTCCCATATCTCAAATAATTGAATTATATTTGAATCATATCGCTGAAGCAGTGTGCCAACTCTTAATACTGCTGTTGAAGCATTACAATTATTTATGGTGTTTAAAACTAGCTCTCTTTGTTATACATGTTGTCTCAGGATGCCTTAAGTATTTATTTTATTTAACCAGGAAGTCCCTTGAGATTACAAACTTTTTTTCTAGGGAGAACCTGGTCAAGAGGGTACCTCAATACAAAACGACACCCTTGCCTACTGACCTGTTCACTGCCTTTTTCATATATTATTATGATTTCTCTAAATACGTCTTGTCCCTTCATTTATATATTAATTCATTCATTCTGAACTATTTCCTGTTCTTATCCTGTTCCACAGGGTGCTGCCGTTGCTACACTATTTTAAACAATTTCATCCTGCGATATAAAACTGTTGTAAAGAAGCTGCGATATGGAAGTTAAGCAGCAGTTAACTTGATGGATTAGAATACTTGAGCACGTCTTAAACAGCCAGCTGTTTCTTCTCAGAACTGCTAACAAGGCCAGTGAGATTAAGAAAGTCAGGCAAACCCACAACACCAGGAAAGAGAGGACGGAAGCTGAAAGTGTTTACTGCCTAGACCAAAACTCTAGCTTTTGATGTGTTTATTTTCAAATTAAAAAAAAAATATATATATATATATATCTTTGGATTTCCACACTGAACTTTTTTTGAGCCAAAAAAAATCTTCATCTCCTTTCTCTTCAGCTTGTCCACAGGGGAGCTACGGACAGGCCTGCAACAGCCTGTGTCGCTGTCAGAATGGAGGCTCCTGTGACCCTGTGACTGGCAAGTGTTTGTGCCCCCCTGGGGTGCAAGGCTTGCTCTGCGAGGATGGTTTGTATACACGCATTCCTACAGACGCATGCAACCACCTGGGTCTAGTTTGCTTGTGACCCCCTCCACATGAATTTAACTATGTGATTAGACATCTGTCAGAATGCTTTTATCCTCTAAAACTGACGAGTCATTAAAAAGATTTATGCTAGAAAGATAAGGAAAAAAAACATAAATTAAAGCTTGTTTCATACCAGGGTGATTATCTTATAAATAACTAGATTCATCTTGATATCCCAGGGTTTGGAAATCACTGCCCTGTACTCTGCTTCAGTGTGTGCTGAATGAGTCATTACCATTATTAAAGATGTCTTCTCACAAATGAGGCATGTGGGCTCTGTTGTATTTTTGAATCTAAGCAGGGACTAATTTATTTGGCATTATTCTTGCTCACAGGTTGCCCAAAGGGTTTTTTTGGGAGGCACTGCAGAAGAAAGTGCAACTGTCCCAACAGTGTGCACTGCCATCGTCTCTATGGAGGCTGCCTGTGCCCTCCAGGATTATATGGGCGTTTTTGCCACCTGGGTGAGTGAGAATTGTTAGAGTTCAAAATATTGGTGATAGCAATGTCAATGTTTTTAATGTCACATATTAAAGAAAAGCTTAACAGTCAGGGAATATGAAACTTTTACTGCATTAGCTGAAGAGAGACTGTCCATGCAACTGATAATATTTGCTGTTGTGTTTCCTTATAAGATGACAACAATAACGTAGTTGTCAAAAAAAGTGTGAATAATACTTCAAAATCAAATCATTCATAACCAATAACAGTAAGCTTTAGGTTGTGTCAGCTGTTAATACGTTTTCAGGTTTGCACACACACACACACACACACACACACACACACACACACACACACACACACACATACACACACTTCAGTTTTCATAGCACTCAAACTGCCAACATTGTAAAAAATCTGCATTAATTTTACTTGTAATGAATACACGTTCTCAGCTTTCCGTTTCCTTTGGATGACAAGTTCACACCGACACGTCGCTTGCTTCACTTGGCCGTTTTGATGGTGGCACCAGGTGTGGAGGCAGCTCTCTGGGGAGCCAGTGGCCCTCCACTTTCTCCTCGATGAGGTGGACTGCCAAAGCAAACTCCTCATCGTCCAGCATGCCATCCCCGTCTACATCGGACAGCCTCCAGATGTGAGCGAGCACAGAGTTGGGCAGAAGAGTCTTTGTCATCCACTCTTTGACTTTGGTTCCGCTAAGTTTGCCCTCAGTTGGATTGAGGTTGTAGAAAATCTCATCGTATTTGGGTTTGTATTTCTCCACTACCCACTCATCGAAATCTAGCTCGCTCCCCTCGTCTATGGGAGGTTCTTTGAACGGGTCTCTGCTGTAATGCTCGGGCTTGAATGTTCTCAAAAATTCCCCGTCCAGCACTCCGTGGAGGGATCGCTTTCTCTGTTCTTGTTGTTGGATGTAGGGGACCAGCTTGGCGATGTCAGTGCTGAGGAGTTTATCCAAGGAGGCCATAAGGCTCGGTTTTAGCTTCTTGAACTTTGAGAAGTCTTGCCCCAAAAGTTTCTCCTGAAAATGTGTGCAATCGCATGTGAGACTAACACAGAACATTAGAGTGAATGAAATCTAACAAATATGGTATTTAAACAATAATCAAAGAAGTTGTTTTGTTGACCTGCATCTTTGTGCAGTCGGGGAAATCGCCAGCTGGGACACGATGCTGCTGCTGAATCTTGCTAAAAATCACGGGAAGCTGGTAGATCAGATTATGCTTCTTGCTTTCTCTACAAAAAATGGTTGGCATCTCCTGCTTCAGATAGCTGATAATGTGTGCATGAGCCTGTGAAGAAACACAAGGGAGTCATAAAGGTCACCACAGCAGCTGGATTTGTATATGCAAAGTACCGGTTGGAATTTATCATAACGGCTGATTTCTGACCCTCACTAAGCGCGCTCTCTTCACCAGGTCATTCAGCTTGCGTACTGCAGCGTTGCGTGGCAGGTTCCTTATATCGGCCAACAAATCCTCCTCCTCCAACTCTATCAGCTGGTAGTGGTCGCACATCTGCCTCGGCTCTGACCAGAAGGATCCGATGTAAACCCGTAAAATCTCAGGGGTTCGAAACACTTTTCCCAGTGACCACATGAGGGCGCCATACACTCTCATCAGATACTGAGAGTCCACCCTGTCAGCTTTGTTGAGAACCACACGCAACTTGTCCTCATAACCGCACAGGGCCTCGAATGCTCGTGTGAGCTCATCAGAAAACTCCAGCTTATGCGCGTCAAACAGCAGGATGATCCGATCGACACGCTCTGCAAACCAGCGCAGCACTGCTGCGAAGTCATAGCCTGGGGAGAAGGAACAGAAACATAGGGGTTTCATTAAGACTGTATGTAACACAGCCTCACAGCCTCAAGCCATCGAGGAACGTTTTACACATCCCAGAGGTCCTCACTGGTTTCAAGCCATTTCGGTTACACCCACTGAAAAATGTGTCCATAAAACGAAGCAAAGGCTTTTCAGTTCCTCTCAGCTTATCTCCTGCCAGCCCAAAGTCATACTGCTTTCATCAGCTTTGCTTCTGCCTTCAAGTGTTTGAATTTTGCTGGCTGAAATGTTCCTACTTCACTGGGTCTACTACATTTATCACTCTGCTCCCACAGTCCAACATTAATAGAAGCAAAGGCTTGTTAATTTCCTCTGGCACTAAAAGGGAAATTAGAAGACATTCAGCCTCACCTCGGCTCAGTTTTCTTTTAGCAGCAGTCAAGATGCCTGGCGTGTCAATTATGCTGATACTCTCAAGGATCTGATTTGGCATCTGAACACACTGAAACCTGTAAATGTGATGCATTTCAGGATTACTTGATTCATTTATAGGAATAATGGCAAAGCATAATCCTATCAGTACATTATACAAACAGGAATTCTCCTCTGTGAACGCTCATCACCTGTTCAGAAACGAATTTCCAAAAGGGTCGAGGTTGCGAAAGGGCTTTTTCGGGTCCATCGTGAGGGCATTCCCAGGGATGATTCCCTCGACTTCTCCATACATGAGGGCAGTGAAGCAGTCAGTGGTTGGCTCTGGCCCAACTCTGCTACCAAGAAAATCTTGCTCTATGAGATACCTTGAGACACACATGGTGCAAACCAGCACTGTTATCTCCCTTTGTTTAAAACATGGCAAGTTAATGCATGCAGATCCTTTTTTTCCCTTTTTCTTTTTAATGATCCAAGTCCTGAGCTTACCTGATAAAAGTAGTCTTTCCTGTTGAGTACTGACCCATCACCAGCACCATCGGTTTGTTGTCAAAGTCTGCGTCCTCATAGCTTGGTGAGTGAAAGTGATGGAAAGAATAGTATTTTTCTACTGGCAGCAGCCGCTTGTAATAAAGATTCTTCAGCTCCTCTGTCACCATGTTGACGTCCCCCATTGCTTTCGGGGTGCTCCAAAGCCTCCGGAAGGACATGGCGACAGCAGTTTTACTCTTAATTTCTCAGTGTGGAAGCTGCTCGCTCTTCTTAGACCCAACTAAATGATGGAAGAATGTGCACAAGGCATATTATCAGATTCTCACAGCTGTCTGCTTCATCCTGCAGCGGGACATTAGAGAGGGTGGAGAGGGTGTAACTGGAGCCTGCAGCTGCACCTAACATAAAGCCAATATCGAGAGGGACAGGGTGGAGTGCAGCTCAGCTTTTGTTGCTGTGCGGGGACAGTTTTGGCAAGATTCACCCACAGGGATGTAACAATTGTCAGACTTAAAGGTCATGGACAAAACTTAAATCTGCTTATTAAATGCGTTTATATACAAGCAGAAATTAAAGTACTTGCAAAAACAGTCAGAGGAGTCAAAGTTCAATAAATCAGGAGAAACAGGAGGCAGCAGTCACATGACTTCAGCCAGCAGAAATCTATCGTTGTCATAACATGGTGACTGGGTGTGTTTGTTTGGCTCATTTTTAAGTGCATTTCGATAGCAAAGAATGTTTAATTTCAATTTATTTTCCTTTTTTCCATGAAATTGTGACCAGCTAAACTTTAGACAACAGAAGGTGAAGTTGGTTTAGTGCAGCATTTCTGCAGCTATCAACATTTATATAAGTGTCTAATGAACGGATTTTGCGTAGTATTACTCAAACACAAGAGGATAATCTAACCTTCTACTTCCATACTATCAGCCTTTTTCTGTCTGTTTTTAAAACCTCTCAGCTTGTCCCAGGTGGACGCACGGAGCGGGCTGTTCCAAGGAGTGCGACTGTGTTCAAGAACATTCCACCGCCTGTGACCCCAAAACGGGAAGCTGTTTCTGCAAGGCTGCGTATCATGGCCCACGATGTGAACAAGGTATAAAAAGCACGTTTATTCCTTGACAGGAATGAAGTGGTTAAGATTTGTGTTTGGTTACATTTTCAAGCCAAATGCTGAACAGAGACGAGGGCGTATTACTTTCTCAGCTGTTTTAAAGGTTCTAAACATGAACAAATAGGTTTCCAGTTGCAGTAATGCATCTCTAATGTGAGCTACAAAGGGGAGTCTTGCTGTTTCCTTGCAGTACAGTTTTAGTATATTAGTGTGTAGAAGAAGAAGAGTTTAGGAGGTTGTCGGTGGTCTTTAACAGTCAAGCTTCTACTCGATGAAGGTATCCAAGATATTTGGTTAGAGACTGCACATCATCTTAATCTTTTATGCATCCGCGTGTCTCATTGTAGAATGCGATCCACGCTTTTTCGGGCCCGGCTGTGAGCAGCCATGTGACTGTCCAGGTGGAGGGTCATGTGACCCCAAGACTGGAGAGTGCAGCCAGCAATGTCCTGCAGGGCTTCACGGACATAACTGTCAACTGGGTAAGCAAAAAAAAAAATGATTTAAAGCACTTTGTAAAAGCCAATGTAAGAGCGCATGTTCAGTTATTTTGACGTCTAACGTATGCAGTGCAGTTATTTTCAGATGTTTGGCTCGCATTAATAATATCACTCGTTCCTTTTAACCTCTGCAAACGCAGTGTTCTCCACAGAGCTCGATTCCACAGTGCACTCATGTGGTCACAGCTTTTATAGTGAAAGACCGCACAGTGTAATAATGTGTGTGAATTTGTGAACTGCGTGGGCCGGCATACTGACACGTGTCAGCACGCATGCTTATAGTTTGCATAGTTGTTGCTTGTGCAACTGTGTGCCTTTTTCAAAGCAGCGCATTTTGTTATGTGTTTGCTCAGCTTTGTCACATTTTTAATTTCCTGCAAAGCATACAGATCTTTCTTTACTTTCTTTACTCCTCTATCCTCGCCTCCTTCTTCATCATTTGATAGCTTTGACTGATTACGTGGATGTAGTAGGTGAAATGCATCTATGAATTCACCTGGTCAGTGCAGGTGTTCTTGTTGTTGCAAACTACACAACTAGAAAGTAGGGTTCCTGTACAGCAGGGTGCCCTCTGGCTGTTTACTCTGCTGGTTGATGGAAAGTTCAACCCTCTGTACTGTGCTCTAGAGTGATGCTGAATATTGCTCAGGAGCCTCTGGTAAAAACATCACTTTATGTCTCTGGGGAGCGGACTAAGATAACAGAGTTACCATGTGTCAGGACTAGTGCACAGTCCAAGCCTAGGCGTGCTGGGTTTGCAACCCAAATAAAAGTTTTTTTTCGCTTTTCTCTAGGTTGTCCATAGCTTAAGTTGCAGGCCAGGTCATGACAGGGGCGATTTAATTCAGTTATTACAGCAGGAGCTTTTGGCAGAGGCTGAATAAATAAGCATCAAGTGATTATGATTTCAACATTTTCACTTGTCCAGCTGCCTCTCTTAATAATTTTTTTCACTGTTGTGTAACCCAGTCTTTTATTTTTTCTCCTGTTACATCATGTCTGTTGTGTATTTTGTGTTGCTAGCCTGCCAAGCTGGAAGCTATGGAGAGAACTGTCTTCTGACCTGTGATTGCAGTGGAGCTCCTTGTGATCCCATAACTGGACAATGCATCTGTCCTGATGGAAAGATGGGACACTCGTGCCAGGAAGGTATTCATTATTGCAATGTCCTATAATAATAGAAAGAAGACAATCAATTATCTTTCTTGTTTGCAGGCTGGACATTTGTTACCCCTCTCAGAGAGTTACAGAAATGTGCAAAGGTTTTGAGCCATCCCTCTTTTCCTTTAATTTGCTGGGAAAAACACAAATAGAATTGTACAAACATTTTTTGCCTTATATACTGGGTTTCCATGTTATGTTTGGACATTTTTAAATAAATCACTGCACCTAACAAACTTGTAAGTCAATATCTTTAATGACGAACTTTAAACAACATTAACTCCCTTAGTCAATATTTCTTTTAGTTTCTTTAAGCAGGCTTCAGGAATAGTTCTCCAGGCTTCTTGAAGGACATTCAAAGCTGTTGGCTGACTTTTGTTCTGTTCTCTGTCAAGATGATCCCACACTGCTTCAGTAATGTAGAGGTCTGGGCTCTGCGGAGGCCAGTCCATAACTGATAGTGATCCATTGTGTTATTTTTCCATATAGGTATATTTTTTATTGATTTACCAGTGTGTTTGGAATCGTTGTATGATTGTACTTTTCAGATGATCTTCCATAGTGGATCAAAATCTCATGTTTTCATAACTCCATCACTTTTTACAAGATCCCCGACCTCCCTCGTACATATAAACAATAATTTGGACCAAAAATGTCAAATTTGGATTCATTATTCCTGACCTGTTGCCACTGATTTTCAGTGTGGGTCTTGTGTAGTTTGGCATAACTCAGCCTTTTTTCTCCCTGTTTTTTTCTTCCATAAGAATGATTTCTTGACTGCCGTCCTCACACTGACACCATTTTTGATGAGGCTTCAGTGATCAGTAGCTTGTTCATCTGAAGAGTCAGATGGATCTTTGGGGTCCTGTGTCAGATGGTTGTTGGATTTTTTTCCTGTTTCTTAAGGACAACTTTCAATTACTGCTCTGAAGTATCATTTTAGGACTCCCACTTCTTCTGCTCACCATGACGATATGGGAAAGGTTTCAGATTCTTGGAGTTACCTCTGTTGGTGTAAAAATACCTTTTTTATTCCTTTCAAACTGTGTTGTCTTTGGCATTTTGTGTAAACTGGTTTATCTCAGGACTGGACTGACAATGAGCTAAAAAGCAGTCAATGACCAAAGAAAAACTTTGAGAGACCTACAAAAAGTCTTGAGCACTTTTGCTCAGGATGACTTTAAAAAAATGACAAAAAAGTCTGAAAGCAAAATATTAAAAAAAATCGTGGATGGCTCAAAACTGCACTTTACTACAATTTCTACAATATTTGAATGTGTATTAAATCTGAGAAGTTAAAAACATAAATACTGCGTACTGCTCTATCAAAGTGAAAGGTACTTGCTGTTTCCCAGACTGCCCTGATGGATTCTGGGGGTCAAAGTGCCAGTCTTCTTGTCCTGAGTGTCAGAACAGAGGCTCGTGCAACAAGCAGACCGGTACATGTGAGTGTGAGCCAGGATTCATGGGACAGCTCTGCCAAAACAGTGAGTTTGCATGAAATTTCTGAGATTAAAACAAAAAAAAAAATCATTTAATAAACCAAATGTGTAAGCTGTAGCTGACCTTAATGCTGATGATAATATATTTAATGAGGCATACAACTTTTTCTTTTACTTATTCAACCTCAAATTTTAAAAAACAAAAACAAAAAATGATGATGTCACACTTGGATTTTGAAATTACTGTAATCTCCTCGACTTGCTTGAACACTTTAATTATATTTAATTATAGAAAGTTCATGACAGAATCAGTTTTCTGATTAATCACCTGTGTTGTGTAGAGTGTCCTGCTGGGTACCATGGACCAGGCTGTCTAACACCTTGCTCTTGCCACCCTGATGCCAGTTGTGACCCACAGACTGGGAAATGCATTTGCCCTCCTGGAAAAAGAGGCCACGATTGTGCAACATGTGAGAATGTAAACAAATGAGACAAAAATAAGAGAATCTGACAGAGTAGCAGAGAAAATAACTCACCCTTCACTGTAATGTTTGCAGTATGTGATCCTGGTTTCTGGGGACAAGGGTGCACCAGTTCTTGTCAGTGCCACGAACAGTCTCTGGGCTGTGACCCAGTCAGTGGTCAGTGTGCATGTGAGGCCGGCTACACAGGAGACCGATGTGAAAAGAGTAAGTTATTGCCTTAGCTACTAAATCATTTTGTATCATTTTGTATATTTTACTAAATGCTGCCACCTTGGGGCCATTTCAGTTACAGCACCACAGTCAGTATTTTTTTGATTTTATGTTTAACAAGCACAATACAGTTTAAATGTTTTATTTGATCCTGATACTGTATAACTTTAGATTTTACATGTTATATAAATCTCTGTTTAAAATGATAGATGGAGACACATGTGGGGAGTCTTCTGGGTTTTTTTTTGGATTGGCATTTTTTTTAGTTGGACAGTCAAGAGACTGTGTAATGTGCATGCTCCAATTCACAGAGTGTATGAATGGCACTTATGGTCGGGGCTGTGCCCAGCTGTGCCAGTGTGAGAATGGAGCCCTCTGTGACCATGTGAGCGGAGCCTGTACATGCTCTCCTGGGTATACGGGCACCTTCTGTGAGAAAAGTAAGCCATGTGTTGTCTCTGATGTTATTTCTAATCTTATGTCTTTACATAAATATATATTGTGTTCCTAATATGCCTGTTTTATGTAGCCCCAACCTTGCTACAGCCATAAAAATCTCAAAAATGTTATTAAATCACTTGTACAACTTTTTTTGGTATACTGGCTTTAGAGTGAAAGTTTGATTTAAGGAACTTTTAATTGCACTATTAGACACAAATGTGGCTATAATTGTATCTTTATATGTACTTTAAGCTATTAACAGTGATTTTGGTTCCTTCTCACTTCAAGAATAAACCCTTAGGATCTTTTTTTTTCCTTAAACCTAATTCCAGAAGTAATCCACGTTTTGAGATCCGCCATGTCCTTCTGCCTCCCTCGCTTGCAGCTGCATGTGAACAAAACTTAGTCCATCCCTGAGAAGAAATGAAAGCCTTTGCAATTCCGGTACTCTGGATAACCATGCAACATTATTCACTATTGACTCCAAAATATGTCTGTGGCAGTCCCGTCATAAGCGGATGTCTCATTTTAATAGAATGCCATGTCGATCCTCTTTAGCTAAGCAAAGTAATTTAAATGTTTCCCTGCAAACTTGAACTGATCAAATCATGGATAAACACACTCCTTTGATTTTGTTCTTGTTTTCAACTGATGCCTCCGGTGGACTGTTGTGTTTATGAGATTATGATGCATCTATCCATCCATCTATGCACTACATTGCACGATTCGTCAGAATTTAGTGAACCTTGCACACAATGATCACCTACTGAGTTTTTGCCTAAATCATGCTCAAGGTCAAGTTTTATGGGAACTTTTTAGTTTTCACAAGAATCACTTCTTTAGTGAAACCAGATTTGTGTGTCCCATGTATGACTGTCTGCAAATTCTCTTTATTTTTATAATAGCTGACCAGTCTCAACAAAAAACATACACAAAGCAATACCATGTGATGGGTCACATGGTGAGCTCATGACATCACTGATGTTCTAGATACGCAATTGAAGCCAAAGTGGAGAATATATCACTTTCTCTTTCTTGAGGATTTAATGTTTTTCTTTGCTTTATTTGACATAATATCAGCATATATTAGCTTGAGCAAGAGGAAGTTGCAGTCAGTTATTTTTACCATTAATAAATTATTTTAAAAAGCCCCAAATCACTACCAATATAGTTTGGCCCATCATTTTTTTTATCACAAATGTAAATGTTTTGCAAAATGTAATTCCTGATTCTAGTTTGATGTAAGATTATGGCATTAACACTTTGCGTCTTTAAAACGGTCCACACTGAACGCTCCGCTCCATTCCTGCTGACATTTTTATTTTTCATCACTAGAGGGTGTTGCAGGACATTCTTCAATCTTTTCTCCAACTTCAGTGAAGCGTCCGCCAAATCCCGCGACTCGTCCCGCTGTCCTTATAATATCATGAGCGAACCATTTCAGAATTCCAAGATATAATTTGTATCAGCATCCTGCCATAGCAAACCTTTCACATAACAAATATTCACCTGTATTTGTCCTGAACTACAAGACCTAACGACAGTCTGAGAGTTTTAACGATGTAATAGAGTTGTTTTGACTTGAAGTGGCCTCCTGTTATTACAAAGCAAAAGATTTACTGTGACTGTACTACTAGTTCCAGAAATTCATAGCGCCTCCCTAGTACACAGGGCATTGTAAATCACAGCCATGCCACACCAGAGGAGAGCTTCACATCCCTAGTCATAACAGGTTAATGGCTGCAGTCTGATTGGACGTTGCTGTGGAAATGGAGCTATCACTCTGACTAGATTTTAGTTTCTGAAGGCCCATTCCCCTCAAACAAAGGTGTCCAGTTTCTCAGTGTTCTAATGAGCCTCTTCCTTCAGGAAAAGCCAGGCCTTGGCTTGACAACGTAAAGACCTCTTTACTTGATCGGTTTCAAAGAATTAAAGGGAACAAAATGACTTCTCATTAGAACTTAGATCTTGTTATTCACAAAAGTAGTTGGCTCCACAAGATTCAGATAGCTTGATAAGGCCAAAGGCCTTGTTGTGTTCAGCATTCTTGTGGTACTGAGGTTGATGCTAAGCATTCCCATCAAGTATTATTGGAGGAAAGAGGCCTGACATGCATCCAGCACACAGCTTCTTCAATTAAAGCCGATCATGCCGCGCTTCTGGTCCGCAGCTTTGATGTCTGCATCAAAAAAACAAAAACAAAACAGAGTTCATTTTGTTGCAGTAAAAAAGAACTGTGGTCTGAGGAGCATTGAACATCCGTGTTCTTGTTGAAGAAACCGGGCCGTTTTGTTGTTGCAGCATTGACCTCTTTCAGTGTACGCAGACCCTGAATAGAACCAGGAAGTTCTATTCTGAGTTCTCTCTATCCGCTCTATTTCTGTGGTCTGCTCTCCCTGGCTGTGTGGTCCCTGGACCTGCTTTATGGGCTGACAGCAGTGGCTCTTACACAACCGGGGATCTGGAAATAATCCTTCTGTCTTAAAGAGCTCATTTAGTCTCGCGATGGAGTCTTTCAATGATGGCACACAGTATGTGTGTGAGTTTGTGTGTGATGGTGGACCGAATCCTGTGTTCCTACCTATAAACAAAGACTCAGAGGGAAGACTCTGCATTTACAAACACTAGCAGACACTGGGCTCATATCAAATGACAGATTGCAGCTCTGTGGTTAATATGGAAACCAGTCGCCCCCTACTGGTGTATACAAATACAAAGTTTGTCATTCAAAATTGTGCAACTGCCTAAAGACTTAAAATAAAGTGCGCGCGCTGCTGTAAACTTTGTCCGCTGAAAAGGAGAGTAATTGCTACATCTGTTGATGGGCTTATTGTTCCTCTTATTAAAAGGGAACATGACTCATCTGAGATGCTTTCTGTTTATATTTTAGCAGCAGAGATGTGTTGAGGTGCTCACGATATATCAAAGTAATGGCACTAAGGCATTTTTTCCTGCAGGACAAGCAATGCCAGCTTGTTGCCATGGTGTCAGCAAACGCTATGATAATAATAAACAGCAGACAATAAACCGACGATTTTGCTACCACAGAGTTAATCTACAGCTGCATTAAAATGACAGCATCCTCAGTGGGCTAGCTTTAATAACATCACAGCCTAACCACTACAGAGAGAGTCAAAGACGTCATGCTGTCAGCGTGGGAACACAACGACGGCCATGCCAGAAACTGCTGAGCAGCAAAGATACTTTTTTCCCAATTTGAGGCCTTGAGGCAGAAAATGGAGGAGTGGACACCGTCATCAATTTGAGCGAGAGCAGGAGGGTATGATGCATTAACCGTAGGGGAACACCCTGACTAATGCGGCATTTATAATACATGAAACCACCAAGTTACACATTTTTGCCAATTTGTGGCTTCCTTTGGTCATGTTGCGCTCTGCTTTCCTTATTCACAGAAGAAGTAGTATATAAACGGAATGAAAGAGCTGCTGAGATAATTTGGACAGACTCTATGCAAACCATTTCTCGCACACTGCTGCAACAGGAAACAGAAGAGGGTACTCGAAGAGAGAAATGTCAGTCAGTCCATGCTTTGGCAGGGAAATAGCAGCGTTCCCATAAATAAAGACCCGTGTGGGTGAAGTTTTTGTTTTGCAGGATACGACTATCATCCGAGTTTGCCTGTGATCTCCACGGTGACAAATTGACCGATCAAAAATATAGGCCGTGAATAAACAGAGTCATTCTTTCCTGCTCTAGTGAAGTCATGCTTACAGATAATATTTACATCCAAGCAGTGGAAAGGCTCATTCATCCCGCAACCTCTGGCTAGGTTCCTCTGGATGGGGAGGCACTGTGTTTACCAAACTCTGTGAGTGTCACTTGACTATACACACACACTCGAGCGATTTCTCTAACTTTCCTTGAGAATGGGAAACAGACCTTAAACTGGCATCGCCTTGCATCTGCAGCAGCACTGTCGTGTGTGTTTATGTGTGTGGGTACAGTAACACCAGGCTTTGTTTTGTCGAGTGTTGGTGGGGCCTGTGGACTCAGCAGGTGCTCTATTTACCGGCTCTTTGTGCCCTCTCTAACCCCCCCCCCCTCCCAGAGGGAACGGCCTCCGAGCCGCCATAAACTTTTGATGTGGCCCAGATCCACCACACATGTGGGACATGAGCTCACTTAACGAACGCAGACGCTTTGCAACAGCCGCAGTGTGGTACTGCAATTTGATATTGGTATTTTCAGTAGGACAGAGAGAGAAAGTAGGAAGAAGGGGAACAGAGTGAGAGTGGGAAAGGAAAAAAAAAGAACAAAATAAAAAAATATTGGCATCTAAACCTTCTCCTCTCCTCTTTTTTCTGAAGCTGCCAGTTCTAACCAGTCGGATGTTTTATCTCGGCCCACAGTGTGCCCGGACGGCTTTTACAGTCTTGACTGTGGCCAGATGTGCGAGTGCAGGAACGGTGCCCGTTGCCACCACATCACAGGAGCCTGCCTGTGCACCGCCGGCTGGGCAGGACCACACTGCATTCTGGGTAATGGAAGCCACATCATTAAAACAGGGTGTGAGGGAGGCCCTCACTGCAGCCCATCACGACATCCTCTCCTTAAACTCAGCTATGAAGTGTTTGTGAACAATTATCTCTATAATGAGACATTGCCAATGACTTTTTTAGGGATGGGTAAGGGTGGAGAAAGGAGGGAGCGCAAGAGTGCCCTCTGGCATACATGGTTTAATTGAAGTCTATTCTGGATAAATGCACCCACATGTATATAGCGATCAACATTAGGAAAGGGAGAGCTCAACTTGGAAGAGACTTTAGCAGCTAACCAGTGTTCTCAGGCTGAAGTTTCTTGAGGATTTCATGCCATTGTTTTAATGAAGCCAGTGAAATACCCACTAAAGTCCTTAGTCTGTCATTCTGCAGTCTTATTCAAGACTTTCCTCTCGCCCACAGCCATTTTGTGGTTCTAACTACCAGAACCAGAGTGAGCAGAAAGCCACGAGCATGACTTAATCATGCACCTCTGTCATTATTGCATTTTCCTCTTTCTTAAACCCCAAATGCCATCTTGGACTTTGATTATTACTGCGTTTACAATATGGGTGCTAAAAACCATAATGTCTCAAATGACCAATTAGCTCTCACGTCTGTTTTCTAGGAATGCAACTTGAATATTATTGAATGTGTGTGTGTGCCTGCATGTGTGTGGCAGAATGCCCAGAGGGTCAGTTTGGAGAGCAATGCAGTCAGACCTGTGAGTGTCAGAACGGAGGCCAGTGTAACCATGTGACTGGGAGATGCAGCTGCACAGCTGGGTGGACCGGAGATAGGTGCCAACTGCGTGAGTGGCTCATCAGTTAAACTGCTAATTACTGAGCATGATGACCGTAATGTCAAAGAAGTCTATTTTTCAAACCACTGTGCTGTGTTGTAGAACTTTTTGGCAGTGTAAATATCAGTCAGCAGACTCTGAAAACCGACGTTAGTCATGTTATCTATCTCGGGAATCTCTTGGCGCAGTTACTGCACTTGCAGAAATGAACTCATGATATAAGAAAGGCTAGAAAAATATAATAGAACGTTTGCAGTCAAAACTCAAATGCTTATACTATGTTGTGTGTATTCAGCCTGTCCTGCAGGACGATATGGAGGGCACTGTTCAAGTCAATGTCTGTGTCAAAATGGAGGGACTTGTAACAGGATCAGTGGCCGGTGCTCCTGCCCACTGGGATGGACTGGAGCAGCTTGTGAACTGGGTGAGTCTGACAGTACTACGGATTAAACTGTGTTTTTTACAACTTTTCAGCTGCCAGTTAATGCAAATATCTAATCAGCCAATCACATGGCAGTAACTCATTCCATTTAAGGATGTAGACATGGTGAAGACCACCTGCTAAAGTTCAAACTGAGCATCAGAATGGAGATGAAAGGTTTAAGCAGCGTTAAACGTGGTTGTGGGTGCCAGATGGGCTGGTTTGAGAATTTCAGAATCTCCTGATCTGCTGGGATTTTCCCACACAACCATCTCTATTGTTTACAGAGAAAGGCAAGAAAAAGAGACAATATCCAATGAGAGGCAGTTGTCTGGGAGAAAATGTCTTGCTGATTTTAAAGGTCAGAGGAGAAGGGCCAGACCACTTCAAGCTGACAGGAAGGCAACATTAACTCAAGTAACCACTCATTATAACCAAGGAAGGCAGGAGAGCATCTCTGAACAAACAACACATCAAACCTTGAAGCAGATGCACTCCAGTAATAATAATGGATTGCATTTATACAGCGCTTTTCGGGGCCCTCAAAGCACTTTACAATTCCACTATTCATTCACTCTCACACACTGGTGGAGGCAAGCTACAGTTGTAGCCACAGCTGCCCTGGAGCAGACTGACAGAAGCAAGGCTGCCAGGTCGCACCATCGGCCCCTCTGGTCATCACCAATAGGGTGTCTTGCCCAAGGACACAACGACCGAGACTGTCCGAGCCAGCTCGAACCGGCAACCTTCCGATTACAAGACGAACTGCCAACTCTTGAGCCACGATCGCCCAGTAGCAGAAGAGCACACCAGGTCTTCTGCTACTGGGCGCCAGGTGTGACAAGCTACAAAACAGTAAACTGAAGTTACAGTTCACTAAGGTTAACCAGAATTAGAAACTGAATATTTGAAAAACTATGATGGGCCTTGATTTCTGCTGCAACATTCAAATAGGACATTGTATCGCCTTGTATCAGCAGTTCAGGCTGGTGTTGTTGGGATACTTTATTGGTCCCTTCGTACCAACTGAGCATTGTTTAAACACCACAGCCTTCAATGCTTTCATTCCCTTTGTGACCAGTTTGTGTACTTTCTGATGTCTTCTTCCACAGCAGGAGAAAGTGCCATATCACAAAACTCCATCATCTCAAACTGGTTTCTTGAACATGACAGTGAGTTCACTGTACTCAAATGACCTCCCCAGTCACTGGATCTCAATCCAACAGAGTACCTTTGGGATGTGGAACGGGACATTGACATCATGGATGTGCAGCTGACAAATCTGCAGCAACTGTGTCATGTCAGTGTGGATCACAATCTCTGAGGAATGTTTCCAGCAACTTATTGAATCTATGTGGTGAAACAGGCAGTTCTGTAGGCAACCGGAAAGGCCAACTCACTGCTCAAAAGGTGTATGTAATAGGGGGATAGTGAATGCACATTGTAGGGAAGCTAAGAGAAACAAAACTTTTTTTCTTGATTAAATATTTTGTCTTTCTGTCCCTGTCTTCATAATTTGGTGCCTTGGAAAAGCCATGTTGTATTTGTGTGATAAATTATTACTTGAATGTAACTTTTCTCTTAACCTTCCTTTCCATCTGTCCCAGAGTGTGAAGAAGGACGTTATGGAAAGAACTGCACCGAGG
The DNA here is from genome assembly GCF_057382095.1 of Aulonocara sp. 'chitande type north' Nkhata Bay. NCBI lineage: Eukaryota > Metazoa > Chordata > Actinopteri > Cichliformes > Cichlidae > Aulonocara > Aulonocara sp. 'chitande type north' Nkhata Bay. The sequence continues at coordinate 13,420,016 of NC_141357.1, forward strand.
TCTGCCCCTGTATGAATGGAGGGAGATGCGACAGAGTGACAGGAAAATGTGTGTGTCTCCATGGTTGGACAGGAGACCTCTGCCAGTCAGGTGATTTCCTATACTTACAGCATAGTTGTTTTATCATAATCTAGTACCTGCTGATGCGGGTTTTTTTTTCAAAGACACATAAAATTGTAGCCTGTCTCTCAACATCATGAGAGACAGGCATGCCCCTGTGCTCCATTTGCTAACATTTGGATATCAGCAGCAGAAAGGTTTGTTTACTCCAGGAAAAGAAGCCGATAGCTTATAACATGGTATGTCAAAACAGTTTGTGCAGTTAGCCTTCCAAGCATATAAAAGGTAAACATCTTCTAAAAGTGCATCCTTGGCTGCGATGTTGCATGCTAACCGCAAGCGCTTGTGTTTTTTGTCTGAAGCCTGTTCTAAGGGATTCTTCGGGGAGGGTTGTGAGCAGAGGTGTGACTGTGCCCATAGTTCGAGTTGCCACCATGTGACAGGCCGCTGTGAGTGCGTGCCAGGCTGGAGAGGAGCCAGGTGTGACAAATGTGAGTGCGTACAGGACTGAGGAAATTGCGGCTGAATGAAACTGGCACTAAAGAACATAAGAGTGAAGTGACTGTGTGTGTGATGTGTGTATTGACTGACAGCCTGCCTCCCGGGGTTCTACGGTGCTTCCTGTGCCCAGCGGTGTCAGTGCCAGGCTGGAGTGTCCTGTCACCATGAGACGGGGAGCTGTGGCTGCCCAGCTGGACTCACAGGGGCTGGCTGCGAGAAAAGTAAGAAGGAAAACAAAACCTGTCTGAATGAATTCTAATCATGAGGTGATTAGTGGCTTGCTTGCTCAATTTTTAGATCTTAAATATCCACAGACTTTCACTAATGTCCTTTACCTGTAACAGGTAGTCAGGAGAGTATACCTACATGGCTTACATTTGAGGCCATTTAGCTACCTTGTTGATAAAAAGACTGTCGCCTTGAAACAAACCAATTGTGTGCTTGTGAGAATGTTTCATTATTCAAACCGTACCCTTAAGGAGTGTATATAAGCAGCGTCCCTCCTCAGCCCTTCACCGCGCCTTCTACTCACCCACCCTCCTCCCCTTCCTTACGGCCTCAGCTCCGTTCCTCTCCTCACACACTCCCCAGACATCTGATAAATGTTACACACCGGTTGCCAAGTAAAACAGAAGGCATTGTTTTTGTCTCCTCGGCGGCGGATAAGGGCTTTTGGAAGGCAGACATGCATAATGACAGCACCGTAATTGCCTCTTTAGTCTGGAGTCCTTTCTTATCTGTCCCCCACGCTGCCTGCTGCTGCCTGACTGAGTAGCTTAGTGCTGCGGTCTCACCCGAAAACATGCTCGGTTCACAGATTCATCTTGTTCCCTATGACTGATTGTCTGGGGACTTCATTCATTATTGTGATGAGCGCATATGTATGTATGCAGACAGGGTGTGTGAAAGAATGTCCCTCTGTGTTTGCCTGGGTTTGGGCACCAGGGAAAGTTGCTGCGAGTTTTGGTGTCATTAGCAGTCAATACTGAATGTCCCAGTATGTTCGCAGGATAATCTGAGGAAGGAAAGGGAAACGGCATGCGTCTTTGTTCCCACATACTATTGAATGTGTGCATAAAGGCCTTATCTGCTGCTGTATCACGAGCACTATGGATATCTGCACAATGTTTCTTTTCGGGTGTGCAATGCCCATCAGGGATAACAATGAAAAATTAAGACTGCATTTGAGGCTCATTCCTTTTCATTTTTATTTATTTTATTTATATCCAGAAATATGTATCTTCTTTTAACAAAGCTTTAATTAACACACACGTTTTAGGCTATAAATTAACAATAGGATTTTTGAAAGCTTACTAATTAACATGCTTTTAAACTGCACTGCAGCCCCAAACGTCTTTAGATATTACCAATGGTAGGTTCAGGTCAGAAGGCAAATACCCGACACAGCTACCTGTAAGCACCCCAGCACAAAGTTCATTTTAGGTCTTTTTACACTGATTCACAACCTGCTGCGCACTCTTCTTCAGGCAGCACTCATTCCTAAATCAGTATCAGTATTTCCATTGGTAAGAACACAGCCGACTCAACCCAGCTCAATCTCTGTGCTCCATTTGACGCTTGGAGAGCTTCAGACAAACAAAAAATCAGAATATATATTTACACACAAACATATATATATTATAAAGATATTAAATTATAAGCATAATACAATACCACTGTCTTTGATCCAGGCATGAGAGGTTAGTTGTTCAGCTGACCTGTGCATCGAAGATTTATCATTCACCTTTGAACAAAGAAGGTAAATGATCCCAAAAATTGCTTCTTACATTCTTCTGTTGTGCTAATGTGCGTGATGTGCTGCCGGTTTGATCATTTTAGCCTGCCCTGCTGGAGTGTTCGGACAAAACTGCACCAAGCTGTGCCAGTGTTCAGGAGACCAAGAGCAGTGCCATCCGGTGACGGGGAAATGTAGCTGCTTGCCCGGTTATTATGGGCCGCGATGTGGGCTAAGTAAGTATACTGTTAATCTTCTGTTGCAACCACTGGCTAATAAGACGCACCTGCTATTATCCATTTATTTATTTAGTTTTTAATAAAACAGGAAGTCTAATGAAATAACTATTGCTGCGGAGTACATATTTGGCTACACTTTAGATTTGCATGACTCAATGATATGTTTAATTTAAGCTAGTAATAGTTTTGTGTGTCTGGTTTTTCTGTAGGATGTAGAGCGGGGACTTTTGGGCCGAACTGCAAGTCCAGGTGCAGCTGCATCAATGGTGGTCGCTGTGACTTCAGGACTGGTTCCTGCTACTGTCCTCCTGGCTTCATAGGCAGCGACTGCAGCTCAAGTAAGTCAAGAAAGCTTGAATGTCCTTGTCCTCTAATAAAAGTCATATTTGCGAGTCATATTTCTGCCTACTTATACTTATAGCTTGATTAGAGTCACAGTCTTTCTTTTACCCTGTCACCTTCCCCTCACTCCCAACCAGTTGCGGCAGATGGCTGCCCTACCTGAGCCTTGTTCTACTGGGGGGGGGGGGGGGTTTCCTGCTACAAGGGAGTTTTTCCTTCCCACTGTCACCAAGTGACAAACCTTGATTTTCTCTGCATTATTGTAGGGTCTTTATCTTACAATATAAAATGCCTTGAGGTCAATGTTGTTTTGATTCAGTCCTATATAAATAAAATTGAATCTAACTGGATTGATTTAGAGACTTTTTTTGATACAACCATTCTTTATGTTGCGTTACAAAATTCTGGTCGACATCAACTGAAGTAATGCAGATGCCTGTAAAATTAATACATGCATAGTTTTTAATTTGTTCTTTCATATGGATGAAAGCATATCTATTCATGCAGGTTGTCCAAGTGGATACTATGGGAAAGACTGTGCTAAGATGTGCACGTGTGGGGAAGGAGGACAGTGTCACCCAGTAACCGGGAGGTGTATCTGTGGCCCTGGTAGGATGGGATTGTCCTGCGAGCAAGGTAACGTTAAACCGAGGATGTTTATTTGCAGTATATTAGTGCAAAATTATATATTTGCAGAATTTTAGATGCAAAGTGGCAAGAACAGTGCTGCACATCAGAGAATGATATTCAAAGAACTACAAGAGTAGTTTCAAGACTGACTCTAAACAGGATACATACTGGCACATTTAACATTTTGCAGCAGCTTTAAAGTGTCACCTCGCTGTTCAACTTTAAGCAGAACCATATCACACATATCAAACAGGCTTTATATTTAGACATTTTTCTTTTACAATCCTCTCGAGTTTACAGAGAGTCACCACTGAGACTGCCATGCATCATTAGGAACCACTGGCTCTAATGAGTTCTTTAGAAACAGGACACTTAACTAGAAATGAGAAACAACCACTAAAATGAGGGTGTAGTTTTCAACATTTTCCCTGTGTATTTAAGTTACAAATTCTCCATTTCCTCAGTGTAAGCGCTGCGATGATCACAGGGCTTTTATTCCCACTAAACAGAGGCAGAGCTGAGTTTTCTTAATCTCTCCTTTTATCAGCAATTCAGCTGGATTGCAAACAGGGAATTTCCAGCGCTGCCTGCACTAAATGTTCTCGTCTTCAGCCTCCTGCATGTACTTGGACATACCACCTCTTAAGTTCCTCTTGTTGAATGTTTACATAAACCTAAAGTGGCTCATTCTCTGTGTTCCGTGTCGCTGGATTTGGCAAGGAAGCAAATAAATAAACAGGGGAATCAAAGACGGCTTGCTTATTGTTTTCCCAATCTAAATTACCCAGAGAAACATGATTATTCTTTTATATCAGCGCCAAATTAGGCTACTTTGCCATCTCTTTAGAAACTGTTGCTTAAATAAACACGAGCGTGGTTAGTGCAGTCGCGTTTGTGTGTGTGTGCGCGCGCGCGTGTGTGAAAGAGACAAGGGAAAGCGCGAGCTGTGCACTGTGTGTGTTTTATGTTTGGTGCAACCACTAGTGCTTTTGCTGAACAGAAGAGTTCTAGTGTATTATGATGTTTCCTGAAAATTGTTTCTCCAGTGTGTCCCAGGGGGCGCTATGGCATGCAGTGCAGAAACGCTTGCAGCTGTCTGAACGGGGCTTTGTGTGACCCCAGTGATGGGTCCTGCAAGTGCGGCCTCGGCTGGACTGGACCCCGCTGTGAGACAGGTACTCCAGATATTCCACAATAAAAAAAATCCTAAACTCAGCAGAATTTGATTGTGGTCATTTCAAATTAAAAGCCAACAACAAACTTTATATTGCAGTAGTTTCCCCATTATTAGCTACATGATGGACTTCAGTCTGCATTTATGAAGAAGACATTTTCCCCAGTTTTAATGTTTTCAGTGTTTAATGTTTGATGCACACATTTTTTTACTTTTTTACTCCAATAATCATCACTCAGGCTTATATGTCACATTTCTTTCTAGTGTTATCAACCCATTGTGTGTGTCTGTGTGTGTAGCCTGTCCACAGGGAAAATATGGGCTTGATTGTGCACAAGACTGTCCATGCCTCAACAATGGGACCTGCGACCGCTTCACTGGCAGCTGCAGCTGTACTGCAGGATACTACGGCCACTCCTGTCAACACAGTATGCAAACCCTCACTCGAAATAAAGAAAAGAAAACTTGGTTATAAGGTTACTAGAAGTCCCGTTGACATTATGAAATGTAGATCTTTTTCAAACTCCCCTGGTCACATAGAAGACTGAATGAATCCAGATAAAACACCTTTTTAACCAACCTAAATCCTCTGTCTTGTGTTCCTCCCAGCGTGCCCATCTGGGTTTTTTGGAGTGAATTGCGCACACACCTGTGTTTGTAAGGTGCTGCAAGCATGCGATCCTGTGACAGGCAAATGTGTGTGTCCACCGGGCTACCATGGCTCACAGTGCCAAAGACGTAAGTATGTTACATGCAACTACATGGGAGTAAAGGTTAAACGAGTAACAAAGAGGGATATTTGTAATTCAGCATGTCTGCGAAGACTTAAAACACAGCAGTGCTCACAGTCACATGTTTGTGCTCATTGTTAAATGGCCACCTGGATAGCCAGCTGCGACTGTACATGGGGAGATATGAGCATGAATGAATGAGAGACTTCCAGCAAAATGTGAGTGTGTGGTGGCTGGCAGACAGGCTGTTAGGTAGGTGGGCAGGCAGGCTGGTTATTTGATGAGAGACGGGTGTTTCCCTACTGCTTAATGCATTCTTGTTACATCCTCATGCCCTCCTGCAAGCTCGTGGGGCTCTCAGCCCCAGTTTGAGTGCCTTAATGGCCACTTCAGTACCAGCAGGAGATAGGACTGAGCACTGAAGAGCAGCTAGAAGGTAGCCACATGCCTCAGACACCGACCTGGATCGATCAGGGTGTTTGTGTCTATCTGAGAAAATGTTTATGCACAGTTTCTTATAACTAAATGCTGTTGTTAGTACTGTATGTGAATCCATTCATTTCCATTAAATGTATATTTGCATGTGTGCTAAGAACTAAATTTCAATTTCCAAAATGTTTATTAAATGTGTTAATCGTCATCTCGTTCTAAAAGGGATTATGTTAAAAAAAAGGATATTTTTACGTATACACGTGTTATCAACTACTTACAGCAGGTTTCAGTGCACTCCCAGTCTATTCATGTCTAATGAAGCAGTTTCCGTGTAGTTAAAGAAGAACTTGAATGATCATTACTGCATTTTTCAAAGTATGCGTGTGAATGTTTCTGTTTTTTCTTCTCAGGATGTGAGGCTGGCAGCTTTGGACCGAACTGTGAAAGATCATGTGACTGTGCTGGCGAGGCCCCATGTGACCCATCGACAGGACGCTGTCTCTGTCCCCCAGGAAGAACGGGGCACAGATGTGAAAAAAGTAGATATTACTTTTATTAACATGATTCACTTAAATCCAAAATAGATATTAAAAAAAGATCACTTAGGGTGTCTTGCGTCAAGTCTTTCCTTTCTTTGAATTTCCTCATTTCTTTCACTGTGCCTTTTTTTTTTTCTCAGCCTGTGACGAAGACCGTTTTGGCCCTGAGTGCTCCCTGCTGTGTCGCTGTTCTGACAGGGCCCGCTGTGATAGGGTGAATGGACGTTGCCTGTGCCCGCTCACCTGGCTTGACCCTTCATGTAGTGAAGGTAAACACACGAAGAAAATAGATACTTGCACTATGAGACGCATAGTGCAAGTATCTAAAAGACTTGAGCAACCTCTAATTTTTGCATATGTGTGGAAGTAAATGGGAAATAGGTGGAGGAATTTATTGAAGTCTGCAAACATACATGGAAATACAGCATACAAGGCAAAATACAAGTAGTCTTCAGGAATAGTTCTTCAGGCTTCTTGAAGGACATTCAAAGCTCTTCTTTGGATGTCGTCTGCCTTTTGTTCTCTGTCAAGATGATCACGCACTGCTTCAATAATGATGAGGTTCAGGCTCTGGGGAGGCCAATCCATCAATGATTGTGTTGCACTGTGTGCTTTTACTGCATTATAAGTGTGTCTGGGATCATTGTCATATTGAAAAGCCATTGTCAATCAGATCATTTTCAGATGGTATTGAATGGTGGATCAAACTCTGATGTAATCTGATGATCATTACATCACTTTTAAAATGATTTGGTTTTAGACCTTCCACTTCTTCGTTTTGTCTTCCATTTGTCAAGTTTCCTCATTTTTTTTAGGATAGATTGCATAATATATATTGCATGATATATCTCATATCACGCTTTTATCTATGAAACTCATGGGAACCACCTTGGTGGTACAAAAATACTATGCTATGTCTGTCAAACTGTCTATTGCATTTTTTGTAGATTCAGTTAAATAAGAGGGAACAAAGCTGCAAGTAGCAAAGGGCCTGAAAATACAGTTCAAAATTAGTTCTCTGCTAAGTTGTCTGTTATATCGCAAAACAAAAAAAAAGAAAGAAAAAACATTCCTCTAAAATTGATCAGGCACAAGAATTGGAATTAAAAAAGACTGAAAAATTAGCCAATGAGTGAAAATGTTTTTGAAAGACCTTCAGAAAGCCTGGGGAACTATCAAGACTACTTAAAATCACAGTAAAGTACAATATAAAGAAATGAGGTGTGACTCAAGACTTTTGCACAGTATTGTAGACACAGACAACCATGTATCATTACATTAGAGGACTACAGATTATCTGCCTAACCTCTATCATCATTTAACCTTAAAGAGTGTCCTCCCCTTTCAAATTAACAATTCACATTGTGAGCACTGACTTTTTGTTGCCTTTTGGGAGACACCAACCCATAATGTGTCTCTGTAAATCCACTCAAGTCCCCACAACATGACTAATACCTGACCACACACATGCGCACACACTCGCACACACAGAAAACATAGACACCCAGGGTCAAGGGCTGTAAAGCTGAACCAGCTTTAGTGAAATACTGTGTCATGAAGTGTGAGAGGCTGAGCCCCATCACTCTGTGTGTCACCCTGTCTCTCTCAATAGCTGCTCCCGTCTCCTGACAGTTATTTTAATCTGCACCCAGCATGAAGCCAGTCTTGAAGCTGTCTTCATTTTACCTCCTCAAAGCCAAGCGCACGGGGAGACTACGTAGCAGTAACTTCTCCTCCAAAATCCCCAGAACATTTGCTTTTGATTTGCAAATAGTGCTGATGTCTTCTTGCCTCTTTTTTTTTCTTTTCAGCACCGCTCCACCAAACCCCGGGAGTGCTGAACTTCTCTGTGTCCCAACGAAAGAGAAGAACAGGCAGCCACAAACCACATAACCCAAGCAGAGGTACAAACATCTGACTGGGTGTTCAAACACAGGACTTGGCTCAGTGAAGCATTACTCAGATCATCTCGGTAAAGGTAATGCTGGTGTTAATATGTTCGCTCAAACTTGTAGTCGGCTGTCAGAAACTGGCACTCAATCACCAAATCCCAAGCTCGGGGGCGATCAACTAGTGGACCTGGCATGTGAGAGGCCTTCAAAGGAGCATGAACTCAAACGTACCCAGTCAATCTAAAATTAAAAGTTCAGAGTTACACAAGCTCCTTAGCAATACGCGCGCACACACACACACACACACACACACACACACACACACACACACACACACACACACACACACACCTGAATTACATTTGTCACTGACACGAGATTCTTTTCATCCACTGCCACTTTTTTTATGTGGGTGTCCATAAAAGGCTTAATGTTTAGTGTAAAAGAATGCCAAGCATATATCTATGTAAAAATAAAAATGTATGAAACAGATTTAGAAATACCGGGGCAGCTTGTTTACTTATTTTAAAACACAAAAGATGAACACACACAGAAAAAGTCAACGCGAGACACAAAAATATGGTCCAAAAGTGAAAAAATAGAATATTTTATGTGCACCAAAGTGGCCTATTAAATGCTGGAAAGAGTCTCACAGTGGTGCTTGCACTTTTCAGATACATTTTTTGCATTTTAATGTTAACGCTTTTCCCTCTGAAAAGAATGAAGATCAGATAACCAGTTCATTTGTGAAGAAGCTGGCTCTGGGACACAATAATGGCCCAATATTCGTCTCAACTCACTTTAAGGTTAAGTTTGGCTTGACCAAATTTCATTTCCCTGCAATTCAAACACTCAATTTATTAGCGCTGACCACAGGTTTTCCTGGTGCAGTGCTGGTCGCGAGTCATTACATTTAAACTTCTTTCAGATTTGTGTTCGCCAAGTGAGCTGCTGACACAGAGGTGGGCAATTTTACAAAAAACCCCCCAAAAAACAACAACAAAAGAAAATGTTACTGCACTTTTCTCTGGACTTACAGTAGTAGAAACTCATTTCACCCTTTCACTACTGCACTACTTTTACAAGACATTTTATCTCGATTGGTGTTCGTCTGTTTTTATTTTTTGTAAAAAACTGTATTTGTATTATATCTCAGGTCGGTGCCAGTTGTATCACTCGTAACCCTACTGTGCTCATTTCCTGGCATATCAGTGGTGCTACATTGTTTAAAAGAGAAGATACATTTGATTTATCAGCCAGTTAGTATGTTTCATTTTGTCATCTGTGACGGTGCCGTGAACCAAATAAATAACAACAAACACATCTGTGGACATTTCCTTTAACTAACCATCTATTTTTTTTGTAATGTGTGCTATGAACGCAGCGTTGCATGGTATTGATTTTTGTGATCCCTAAGTTGTGTGGGCTGGGGGTTTGGGGGTGGGAGGGCACTAAGGTATGGGTGGAGGTTTCAGCTGTCATTGAGAGCTATGGGATCATGTGGCTCTTAGTGTGTTTGTGTGTGTCAGTGTGCAAATTTGAGCAAGGCAACTACCAGACATCTCTCATCATCAGCCTGGGCAGGGTCAAGCATTAAGGCCATGCCTGCCTTCCTGATAGTAAACGGTGGGTTACCTGAGCTGAGTGTTAAGGTGTGTGTGTGTGTGTGTGTGTGTGTGTGTCAGCATCAGAGAGCAAGTGCACTCTCCCTGAGGCATTTTTCATGTCCACTGGAGCGTTTTCTCTCCCGTTGGCCAACGGCGGCTGTGGTCCGGCACTGGCGGGCAGGTGCCTGGACCATGCATGCACCCTATATCCAGGATGTCCTGGGTTGAGTGATAGGTGAGTGAGCTCAGTACCAGGGGACTCTCCCCCCACCCCACCCTAAACACTCACTCTCCAGTGAGGCTGATGGATGGCGGCGCGCTCCTGCTCGCCCCATGTTGTGACAAGCAGCAGATGTTCTCCAATAATGTTTATCGGCTGGGCCTTCATCTTCAGATGACACACACCTGTTTCCAGTCAAACACGCCCAGAGAGGCCATCCATCCACCGAGCTCTGGGTGGCCGCTGCACCACCGTATCAGCCTCTCCACAGCAGCACGCTGGGCGAGCAGCACCGTAAATGAGGGACTGGCATGGCAAAATATCTAATCTAAATGGCTACAAACAAGAGATGCTTACCACGCTGTTGTGCAGAGGCTTGGCTCTTCTAGGACTGATATTGCATTGATACAGTATGTTTCAGCGTCCTTGTTTTTTTGTTTTGGTTTTCTTTTGCATGATTTGAGATATGAAAAGCTTTTTGAGAGTGCCAGAATTTCAAAGGACACTTTTGTTCCATTGCAAGTAAATGAATAAAGCATGGCCTTTGTGCAGAAAGACTTTATGAGCGAACACAAAATGCCCCGCTGTTGCACGCATGCTGGCTTATCAGGGAGCGAGAAAAAGAGAGGGCTGGAGGAAACTGTCGATGAAATAGTCCGTAAAAGGTAAGATCGCATCACGGGTACTTTTTCGCTGTAATTAAGCATACGCCACTCTTTGCAAGAGAGATTCTATCACTTTGCTGCCATAGCTTCACGTCCCAGAGATAATTTCTGCCCCTCTGCGTTGAACCAGATCTCCCAGAAGGCCACAGTGTTTTGAACTCCAGCTGACAAAGCTGTCTGCTCAGATAAAAGAGTGAAGGGGAAATCATTTCAACACGTCCTGCACCATTTGTTTGGTTGCTGCCTGAAAAAATAAATCTTAAATGTCGGGGATGTAAAAAAGATTTGTATCAAGAAACTCTCCCACACTCTGGGGGCGCGTGGTGTAAAGAGCGTATCTTTGGTTTAGATATGTCGGCTTGTTTGACTACAAGCCTGAAGAAAGGATGACTCTTTTTTTTTTTTTTTTTTTTGTCTTTCAGCAGAGTTTATGTTATCACTTGCTCTAACTAGACACTCACTATATTTGAAGTTTATTTAATTAACTGGGAGAGTTTTTAAACCCAAATTTTGCAGGTAGGTGCACATTGCTACTTCCACCACTGGGGGGAGCTCAGCACAGAAAAGAACTTTGACAGAACTCTAATTCAAGTGAGTGCACATAAATGAATGGATCATGCTGTATGCTAATTAATGTCAGCATATATTGTCAATTTTGTGCTACAAACATTTTATGTTTAAGTGACTCCAGAAGTACCAAAACCAAAATATGCATGCCCAGTCCTTCAACAATGGAGCCGATAGCCTCTAATCTAATCCATGAGCAAGAGAGGAGATGATTTCAATAGCAGGCCTCAAGTGGTTCTGCCACCACGCCTATCCTGATTAGACTCGTCATATTAAAACCATGTGCACGGCTGGGCTGCTTTGTCTCGGTCTGTTCCTCGGGACTCTACTGAGTGTCCATCAATAACACTAATGGCCCGTAGCCTCCAGGGAGAAAAACGAACAGCGTAATGAAACCACAACCTTAAACTCTGCTGCTTTCCAAGAGAGAAGAAGAAGAACAAGTAGTGAGGAATTGGTTTGGTTGTCCTGTACACACATGGGACATAGACAGAGGACGCGCTACTGTAACTGTAAACACAACAGAAAGTTGATGAGGTGGTTTGCGGTGTCTCCCCACTCAAACACACACACAAGCACACACTCAGAAACACACTTTGGCCAGCTGTTAGCTTTAGTGTCCCTCCATACCAGCCCCTCATTCCTCCCTGAAGGATACACTCCCACACCCCTCCGTGTCTCCTTCTCTGCAATGTTTCCCTTGGTGTCTGAGTCAGCATGGGTGCCAAGTCAATCAATGTGAGAGCTGCCAGCTGTGATGGTCTCTCTCTCTCGCTCTCTCTCTCTGAGGGTGTGATGTATGTTCCAGCAAGCGGAGCAGGGCAACTGCACACCACACGGGGCTGACTGCATGGACGGGTGGAAAAGGAAAGGAAAAAAGGGTTGAGGGTGAGGAGCGAAAGAAGGAGGGGAAGATAGGAGGGGGTAAAAAGAGGACGGTGGCTGAACAGGAGCTGTAATGAGGCCTGATGGATTCTGAGGCTGTGCCAGATGCCCCATTAGCTGAGTGGCTCTGAGCCCCACGAAGCACTGCCCACAGAGTGCCCACCAGACTACACACACACTGTAGTGGCACAGCACCTTAAGGGCCTAAACCCTGCGAAACAGAAACACACACACTTCTCACATTTAACTAAAACTGATTGCAGTGACTAATGTACACTCTTCTGTCTCACTTCCTTAGCTGTTTAAACACACACTTACACACACATTCATCCAGGGCCTTGCCAGCCACACACGGATACACACTGAGCCCTTTATGAGAAGGTGTGGGTTAATGACGGCAGCGGCTCGTCCCAGTGTGTTGATTAAGTGTGAGTGGACACATGGGTGACACTGGCATGTTCCAATCAACACTGATCAAACCAGTGCACACGCCAGTGCCAAACACACCCTTGTGTCACTCCGCTGCCCACGAACAATGGAACTATACACTGTGCTGTCCATTCATAATATTTTGGTGCTCTTTCCAGAGCCAGTGCCTTTGGACTTTTGTCTAGGGGAACTTTTTATGTAGGTGATGTAATTACATGGGCAATTTGAATAGCAGCGGGGGCAACACCTCTGAGGTTCTGGTGGCTTAATGCTGCAGCAAAGTTAGTTGCCAGATGCAGTCAAGGTGTAACTGTTGTTTAGCAGTTTCCTCTATTGCACCTGCAGACGTGTGCATCATTGCCTTTCTGAACTCATGCAAATTGATTGGAATTATCTCTGAACTTGATGCATATATATTTTTAATTCACTTAGTAAGTCTCTTAGTAACTAATTAGTAAGCCTCTTAAGACATTGCTTTTTTTTATGCGATATCTGCCATTTCAGCAGCATATATAACACCAGGGTGATGTGAAGGGGGCACACAAAAGCTGTTTTAAGAAAGGATACCAGTGACTATGAACAATGTAAAAGAAATGTTTTGTAAGTGTAAGCAGACAGAATTCAAATCCTGCTCTGAAGTTCCCCGTGAGCTCCAGAGAGCTTTATAGTTTTATTCAGGTCATTATTTTGGCTTTGAGGCCAACAACTTGACTGCTTTGGTTGACTTTCACTAACCTTATGGTGGTGGTTTTGGCAGAAGTGAGTAAAAAGCTGTAAATATTCATATTTTCTGACTCAGTCAGTTTTTCAGTTTCCAAATGATTCAAAGTTTCTTTTTTTTAAATTGGATCAGCAGATACAAATGTGTTCTGGTTGCTGACAAACTTCCGTTGTCAGATAAGCTTGAATGAGTCCCCAATAGTGCAGATGGCACAACCCATACTCAAGACCAATATCATGTCACTTCATTATGTTCCTAGCTTGCAAGATCACTACCGCTGACCTCATCAAAGCTGGACGACCCATACTGACCTCATCAATGCAGCGTGACCCACTATGACCTCGTCAAAGTTGGGCACCCCACAGAGCCCAGAGGGCTGACGATGGGCCTTAGAAAAACAACCCATCCATTAGGGTGCCAAGAGCACTGTAAATGTAGAGTGTCAGCGCCAGCCATCTTCACTGTCATGCCCAATTCTCCAACCCCCCACTTGAGCTACTCGCTGGACAATGGGGCCACTAAACCTCCAACCCTCCCAGCCACAATGTCCGCCCACGTTGGCTGGCAGCAAGCAGTGACGGGGGCAGGGGGGTGCCGGATGGGGAGGCCTGCTGCAGGATGGGACTCTTATTGAGTGTTTGAGCGATGAGCCAGGTCATCACATCTACCCACCTCATCCATCATGCCCCACAAACGGACACAAATAGAGAGGACACATTCCTGCCTCCGCTCCCACTACCACATTCAAGCCCTCTCCAGCCTTTTCTCTGCATCTCCGTCACTTTGTGAGCCAAGGCCTCAAAAAAAAATAAAGAGGACCAGAGTTCAGACTCTCCCTCGCTCTTGGAGGCCATGGGAGCGCCAGAAGAAAGCGCCAGGTGGTGTTCTGACTCTTGTCTCTTAGTATAAATTTTGACGTGGGTCAAAATGATGGGCAGCCAGAAGGACTGTATGGAGCGAGGAGGCGCGAGGGAGATGGACGGACAAAGAGCGAGTAAAATTATTTTCTGGAGTAATAAAGAGAGAAACGAAAACATGTCAATCCACATTGTAGTCCTTTATTTCTTAGTTGTTCCTCCCACAGTATTGAATTGAAATGCATAACAGTTACATTGTAGAAAGCATTAAAACAAAGTACCTCAACTTGCTGATTACTTTTTAAAGTCGATTATAAACAAAAACAACGACAAAAAACAAATAAACAAACCAAAAAAAAAAAAAGAAAAATCTGGTCCCTCAAAACGGGAAAATAAATGAAATTAATCTGTTATTTATCATAAGTTTGGCACAAGGGATTAACATGAACCGAACATCACACAAGCTTGCAGACAACCGTAGAAAATGTCAGATACAGATCTTATCAGACCAATCATGCGCTTATGAAGAAATTATACCTGGCTTTTTTATTATTAATTCCTTATACTGTTTTTCTTTTTTTTCTTTTCTTTTCTTTTTTTTTTTTTTTTTTTTTTTACATTTGAATCAATAAATTGTCATAGAAAAAACCCCTAAGTAATATCTATTCATCAACTGATTTCATTAGTAGAATAAGGAGTGAATTGTATGTTTTAATACTATCCGGCCCTCAAATGTAATCTACAAACCCCATTGAACTGTGGGATTGGCCCGGCTGGGAATCTCCCCCTTGCCCGGGCTAAGAGCAGTGCTATTCAGTAAACAAACTACAGTTTGCCAAGAAATAAATACAATTCTCAAAATACAACAGCAAATAACAACAACAACACCAACAGAAACCAAAATGAAAAACAAAATCGTGATTGTCTAAAAATGAAAGACACACAAGCATGGAGTAGCTAACAACTAGCATTCGGGCTATTTAGTGGTATTGTTGGTGGACTAGGATGGATTCAAGGGCTTTGAAAAAGACTTATGTCCTCGACAGAACAACAGTTAACTTCAGCACTGGATACTTATTTCAGTAAATTAAACAAAACAAAGCAAAAAAATCGTCGTGTTTTCTTCTCTTCCACTAAACAGACAATCTATTTATATCCTTTCACAGACATCGCAGGTGGGCAGGATGGAGTGCAGTGGACAACAGTTGTCAGACACTTGTGTACAGTGCTATGATTGTGCAGACACACACAGCTATGAAAGATGCAGATGGGAGACTGGCCTGATTTTAGTTGAGCAATCGCTATCTTATGTTTGTACTTCAGTTCAGTTCAGTGATATTAAAGCACCGCCAGTGCTATCCTTACATGGAACGATTTTCATCTGAACCGAGGTTGCTCGCCCGACCTTTTAATGTTTTATCATCATGTATTCATGGGAAACACCTGTTGATCTCTCCGGGGGTTCAAAGGGAATTCTCGTTCTGGTTCTTATGCTTTACACACTGTGAAACATGCTAGGCTGAAACCAGCTGTCTTAGACGCCACCAGCGTTACTCTCGGTGTAAAATGTTCTTCTTGCTTTGTATGTGCCGGCCAGAAAATTCAGTCGAGTGACGACAAATCAGCATATCCACTTCCCACAACTTTCAGCTGCCTTTGCTGTGCAAAACATAGAAATTCAGAAGAATAAATACGGCTATTATTACTTTAGCATTATTATTTTCACCACATCCTGGTTGGTGTCAATGTAACAAATCAATTTTAGGGTCTCAGAGGGACATTTTTGCTCTCTATCTGCTGGAGGAATATTTTTTTTGGGGGGGGGCTTGGGTTGGGATGGATTTTGCATGGGCAGTTGCCGTGTTTTGGGGGTAAGGCGCCTCACTCAGCAGTCGGGTGGGCTGTGGTTCCTGCTCAGCAGTCACTCTGTGGACAATCAGGGATTCCTGCAAAATAGCCCCTGCAGTGGACTGCCAGTGCCATAGGCGGATCAGGGTCGGGTTGAGAGCTGAAAAGGTAGGTGCAAAGAGGTGTCATCATACATGGCTGAGGGATTGGATGGCACTGGATTCAGCGGCAGCCCGTGCCAGACTGTGCCACATGGTGGCTGGGGTGTGGGTAGCTGGGTGAAGAGTGTCCTTTTCAGCCAGGGACAGCATCATGGCATAAGCCTGAAGGAGTAAGGGGTGGATTACAATTTACTATGTTATTTACATAAAAAACATTAAGTACACTGCAGATAATCGTGTATATGGATTGCCTGTATCTAAGCGTACGCGCGCGCGCGTGTGTGTGTGTGTGTGTGTGTGTGTGTGTGTGTGCGCGCATCTTTATCTACCTGAGACTTTGATTTCCTAAAGAGCGGCTGTTTGACTGCCTCAGTCAGAGATGGGGAACCAAATGAGCCGTCCTCCTCATCCCCATCCCCATCTCCGTCACTCAGTTCGCTCTCGTCCAGCTTGCGCATTTCAGTAAAGCGATGGATGTGATCCAAGGCTGAGTAGCTGCTCTGCTCCTCCTCGTCTTTATACCTGAAAGTCATGGCAAACATCAGTTAAAAGCTGCCAGGATACTTTTGACTTCAAAGCATCGTATTTAAAGTGATGCATTTTGTTTTGGAGCTGCAACCTTGTGTCAAATTACCTCCTTGGAGAAGTTTTACAGCTGAGATTCAAGTCATTTGGCTCACTCAAGTCCATTTCGTCTTGTATGATGGGATCATCGAGGTCGCTTTGGAGCACCTTGCTTTCTGATTTTTCAGGGGTGTTGCTAGGCTCCTCCCCTTCTTCTTCATCCACACCTAACTCTTCCGCTTCCTCATCTTCCAGGTCATGTGACCTATGGCTGGCCATCAGTGGCTTTTCTTCTTCAAATGGACCGCCATTTAGCCTGCAGATCAGGAACATTAGTTCATGAGGCTTGTTCAACGCAGTAGACATTTAAGGTTGAAGAAATGAAACATCCACCCTGTTGGCTGAATTATGTTATTCATATACTCATTCTGTTTTTGAGAAAATATGCAGTGTGATTAAGGAATTCTTCCAGTGTTTGTAGATGAACTGATGTGAGGCAGAACAGGGCAGCTGGAATTGAGCAGAGCCGGAATCCCATTTGTCATCAAGGCTTTGAGGCCCCTTTGGGCACAGCAGCACTGGGTTGATCATTGCAGCACTTAAATGGAGTGCTCTGCCTCTCTCCTTGTTTATTTTCCCTACTATCTCGTATTCATCTAATAGGCAAAATATTTAGCTGACAGCCCCATTTGGTGGGAGAGTTATGAGAGCGCTGCCAACCAGCCCATTCCTCTATCCCTGTGGAGAGGGAAAAGGCCAGCTATCCAAACTGCCTGAGTCTTAATCTGTCCCTCTGTTTCAGTGCCACAGGAAACCGCCATTTGGTAAATCATCTGGAACCACATTAAGACTGATTCACTAATTACACTCTGGGACATCTTTCGTCAGCTCCCAAATATGCCATTTCTTGCACAAAGGATTCAGAGAAGGGGACTGAAAATTGAACGGGGGAGAAGGAGATTCATAGGAAACACAACACATCAAGCACAACACCACATAATTATAGAATGCTTATAAACAGCATAGCCGCACTGGATTTAAAAGGGATACGTTTGAGAGGGGGAGAGAGGTAATTACACCGTATTCGATTTTAGCACAAAAAGGATTTGCGTCGTTTTGTCTCAGATTTCAGGAACTGATAATGTTGTACCGTCAGCAGTGTTCTCGTCAGAGTGGAGAGTTCAGGTGGTATTCAGGGCTGCAAGGAAGAACTAGCTCCAAAAGAGGGAGTGAGAACTCTGTGATTAAGAAAACAGATTCGCTAATTACGCTTTCAAACGTGGTAATTTGCTGGGGATAAAGTATCTATCAGAAGCAGTCAGCAGTGCAGCACTTTAAAAGGAAACACAAGCCGACCCTTTGACCCCACCCCCTCTACCCTCTTCCTGTAGGCAGACATGTTGGTTCCAGATGTGGTCCTCTAACTGCTGCACTACCCCTCCTGCCTCCCGTCCCTCTGACACTCTACCGCTCGGCCCTGCTCTCACAGGCCTTCTGCTCAATCACGAGCTAGTCTGCGAGATCTCTATCGGGCCTCCAGTGATCAAACCAACATGGGGCGCGTGAAAACAAACTCAGGGACCAGAGTAGACCTCGCAACTGTTATCCGATCTGATCACAGCTACAAGAATTTGTTTGCATAAAGCCCAGATGAAGTTGCATGTATATTGATATCTTTTCCTACATGTGGTCAAGAGGCAATTGATTTAAAGAGCTTGCTCACTTTTCCAAATCTTAAATGTCATCGCAGATAAGAGTTCTTTACTCCAGACCCCCCAAAATGATGCGATTGTTATTAACAAAGCCTGGCTGGAAGGTATGAAATTGGATGTCTAAAAATGGTGGATAGTGGTCGACACATTATTGTATATATATTTTGTGTGTGTGTGTAAATCCCACACAGTTAATACATATTCAATCTAATGTAGATTTACCAGTATCCTTTCAAAAGATCACCCTTCATCTGTTTTTTCCCTATCTTTTAATTATTTATTTTTGAATCAGCTCGGGCCCTCCAGGCCAAGAAACAACCATCTCCTTGTAGAAGTAGAAATAGGAGGAAAGACGGGCACGTATCACCACATAAAGCTGCTCTCACCCTTCCTCTGAGGGGTCCGGTGATGTCTGGTTCTGGCTTGTGTTGCTGATAAAATTTCTTATTTCGTTGAAATAAGAGTCCTCTTTGTCATCCAGTATGGCGCTGCTGCTGTCCAGTTCAGACTGTGGGGACGACATTGCAGTTCCTATAGAAAGAAAATACATTCCAGTCATCATGTGTTTGAACTTGATGCCTCCAAACTGTTTTAAGGATGAAAGTATGCCGTAAAAGACATGTTTTGTTTGTCAGTCTGTCAGTGTGACATCTGTATCTGTATCTACATTACATCACTGAGGAAAATATGAATCGTGCTTTAGAAGGATGGGGGTTTGATCCCTGGCTGTATTCATGGGCAAGTTACTGAACCCCAAGTCGCACTTTGTATAGAAAAAGAAAGTGCTTGTATGAATGGATATGGATTCTTCACTCTATTTGTCATTTTTTGAGACCTTAAGACAGTTTAAAATAAATTTATGTGACATCTGAGTATACTTGGCCCCACTGAATGCTAGTAATGATACAAAAGCCGAAAGCTTAAGACGCTATGGTTTTATTATATAAACTGTGGAGAAAGAATTTTTCTACAAAGTATTATTAGTCCATAGTGTTTGTGTTTTGTGTTGAGTGGGGGGAATATATTATTTAATGCCGAAAAAAGGAAAGCTTGACAGATAATTGATTTGCATTTGATGGATTGCTCATTGTGTCTGATTAAGTGGCGACCTCCTCTTAGGCCCGCTGCCGTCGGCTCCTGGCCAGGTGTCACTGCTCGTTCTGCTGATTCAGAGTCAGAGTGATGCAACCTCTCAACCCATAAGCTGTGAGCTGTGCTGCTGATGAAAGCAGCTCATTCAAAAATATTTTGTGCTGTTGTTGCAGAGGTCGATGACAGATTTATATAATTTAATTTCTCAGCCTCTGAGATTCTCTCGATCAGGAGTATATTTTGTTTTATGCTATGCAGTGGAATGATTGATGAATCTAAGGAGTCAGCAAATGCTGCTCTCATTTTCTCTGATAATACGGAAAGAAAAAAAAAGAAAAAGTAGCTTGATTATTGTATCTTATTACAATATATATATATATATATATATATATATATATATATATATATATATATATATATATATATATATATATGTCCACGGTCTACAAAACTTGCTACACACCTGACAGATTGCCGTTCTCGTGCTTTTTGAGGTGGCGATCCAGGTTTGTCTGCTGACCGAAGCAGCGGTCGCACAGGTGGCACTTAAACGGCTTCTCCTTGTTGTGGATGTTGCGAATGTGACGCTGTAGGTTGGAGGAGATGCTGAAGGAGCGGTCACAGTACTTACACCTGCAGAAAGAAAGTAAATGCCTTTCGTTTAGCTCAGTAATTAAATGAAGAAAACATCAAAACGCACATGCCGCTGGTCATAAATACAACTGTACTGCATAATGAATCAGGAACCTGCGGTTTGTTATGTGGGGAAACATAATGGGATACATAATGTAGGACACCACACACACACACACACACACACACACACACACACACACACACACACACACACACACACACACACACACACACACATGCTCATACAGACAGTCCCAGCAGTCCCACAGTCCCAGACATGATGGAGGAGCTTGTTTAAGGTGAAACAGCTCTGCCTCTTATCTCCAGCCAGCGCAATAAAATTGCATTCTTCTCTCACAAAATAAGCACGCAACAGATTTGGTTTGAGCCCTGCAAAAATTAGGAGCTCCTGCCAAGTTTCTTCATGCAAAATTATACGAGAAGATTACATCTTTTCTTCTTGTGGAATTAGCTCGCTCGATTGGCTGTCCCTCAGGAACCCTCCCCCCCGGTTATCTCCACAAAAAATTACAATAAAAGGCGGTGATCTTTAATGGCATGCCAGCATGTAGAGTGCAGGCTATCAGGCTGGGGCAGTAGAGGCCTGCATCTGTCTTTCTCTCTCCCCTGTGGTCAGCAGGCCCCTTCCGAACTTTGGGCCAAAATTCCTCTACCTTAGTAACTACAAAGCCAAGCACCGAGGCATCCAAATGTAGTAAGTCTTCAGAATTAATTTTTGCATGGGTACTGGACCACTGTTGTATTGTAACTAGTACTTCAGATGCACCTGGAAAAATCTGCTGGGCTGATAGGAGCAGAAAGGGGAGCCTTTAAACAAAGCTTCCAAAATGGAAAAAAAATAATCACTAAGAGCTAAAATTACTATTTTTTTAACCACGATTTCTGGAATAAGATGGGAATAACTGTTTAGATGGGATGTAAGCCTCTATTTGGAGTAGCCAAAGTTGTTGTAGATCACTCTGTGACCACAGCTGCCGGGTGTGGACATCTGCCTGTGCTCCTCAACAACCCAAATCCCCCCAAACCTCCCCTTTCACCCAGGCGATGGACGCCATTTTTCATCAGGCAAATTGTTTAGCAGTAGTATAATTATTCCAGGCCTTTAATGGCATAAG
This sequence comes from Aulonocara sp. 'chitande type north' Nkhata Bay, assembly GCF_057382095.1. Classification (NCBI taxonomy): domain Eukaryota; kingdom Metazoa; phylum Chordata; class Actinopteri; order Cichliformes; family Cichlidae; genus Aulonocara; species Aulonocara sp. 'chitande type north' Nkhata Bay. The sequence continues at coordinate 13,441,391 of NC_141357.1, forward strand.
AAAACACACATAAACTCTGTTCTAACTGTAGACAAGAAATCCCTGGGAAAACATCCACATGCTGTTAACAAACGAGTTGTGCTGTCTGTATGTGTGGCTCAGAGTACACTGTGTGAAAGTGTGTGCCCTGCTTTCACTCATATGTGTGAGGGGAGAAAAGCAGCTCTTTTTCATGGGGTGTTAATCGGCTATGGTGCAAATCGGATTTTTGACTGGACAATTATGTGCCTGCAGACTTTTAGAGCTAAGTAAGGATAGGTTGAGGGATACAATCGCAAAGTAAAAAAACACGAGGAGCCTGTAAAAAATGCTCTTACCTATACGGTTGCTCTCCTGTGTGAGTCCTCAGGTGGCGTGTCAGGTTGGCAGAGCGAGGGAATATTTTTCCACAGTATCTATAAAGGAGTACATAACATTTTGCAATTTTTAAGTGCTTCCAAAAAAAGAACAGGAATTCTTACTGCAATGTGTTCTCACTAAAACACAACCATATAAAAACAAAAAACTACCCACAAAACGCACACCAGTCTCAGACAAGATTTACAAGAAAATATTCTGAGAAAGGAAAAAGAAAGAAAAACTGCAGAGACTACTAAAAACTATTAAAAAAATAATTTATGACTGACTTAAAAGTGAAAAATACAAGCCAAACTAGGGGCTTTAGTTACCTGCATGTGTAGCGCTCCTTTCCCTTGCGCAGTAGCGTGTCGGGAAGCGCCGAGGGCGGAGCTCTGAAGTCAAACATGGAGGGAACCGAGCGCAGCAGGTCACCAGGCTCTGGCTTCAAGGAGCCAAACGTTTCCAGCTTCTCTGCCATGTTCTCGATTGCAGTCATCTGAAGAGATAGGAAAAAGGAAGGACAGAGTGAGGGGCCATGTCAGCTAAGAAGAAATGAAATCTGACTTTTCATAAACAAGATTTTGAGACAACACATTCAGCGTGTTTTGGTTTCTGATTGCCAGATGCAATAAAAATGCAAAAACTGACAATACCTAAGAAGCACAGAAATCCCACATTCTTTACATTAAGCACATAAGCCAAAGAGTTATGGATTTTTCTTAATAGAGAACCTACTTTCTATATAGATTCGCTCACATCGTTTGAGTAATGAGTCTTGTTTACAGGCAAAAAACAGTTGAAAAGTCAAACAAGTGCCGAAGGAGAATTCTCATTATGACGCTCATGAATAATTCATACATCACAAGGTCAAATTCCTGTATGTGCATGACAAGAACACTGGAAACTGATTCATAACTTTGCCGAAAAATGAAAACCAGTTCGCTTCCATTCATGGTTAGTGGCGAGCAGGTGTGCAGCTGTGAATGTTAAATTAAGCCATTGCTTGTTCTGTTCCAAACATGCATGTACAGTAGGCAGATAAACACACACGCACACGCACATAGGAGGACTGCAGCCAATCTGCTAATGAAGCTGAACCTTTACTTTCATCGGATACTCTCCGGGGAGATATCCGTGTGTGTATGTGCGCTCATGTATGTATATGAATGAGAAACTATGAGCTGCATGGTGGTCGTAGTTGATTAACTACCTTCAGTGTGTGTAAAAAACGGAAAATATATTTGTGTGAGAGAGTGAGGAATGTTCCTGTAATGTATTTGTGTGTGTGCAAAATGTGTGTGCTTACAGGCATGTCCGTTGCATGTGATTGCACATGCTTAGTGTGTATCTGTCTGTGTGTGCGTGTTTGTGTGTGTGTGTGGCAGAGGAGTGATTCATGTCCACTGCCGGGCTGTAAACCATTCTGTGCACAATGCGGGCAGACAGCACATTCGTCAATATGAAAGATGTTGACATTACTGATCAAGGGCCAGACACGGGTAATAATGATATCGCTGTGCTGAGAGGGGCGGGATGGGGGAGGAGCGGGGGGCTGGAGGGGGAGTGAAGGGAGAACTAGAGGGAGGAGGAGAGGGAGGGGCAGGGGTCTCAGTAGGCCGCAGGGCTTGACAGGCCATCTCACACACACACACACACACACACACACACACACACACACACACCCTTACAAAGTTTTCTTTTTTTTAGCAGACTCACACATTTGCATTATTTTGCCTGTATTGAATTTTCAGCCTGTTTCTCTTTCTTATTTCAATAAGGCAACAAATCAATGGTGATTCGGGTCCTCCACCAGAGCCCTGCTCCGACTTTGACATTCCATCTCCTGCTTTCACCCCCTGTCACTCTCAGGCTTCACGCCAAGATCGAGGAGACTGAGGGAAAAGAAACAGAGCACGAGAATTGGAGAAGAAGCATGATGAAGGACTAGATGATAGAGGAGGGGGGGTGGGGAGGGGGAATGGAAGAAAGAGAGACAAAGAGGGAGGAAAAAAAGCGTGCAAACAAGAAAGTAAGAAAAGGCAAAACAGAGTCCGGAGAGAGAAGGACTGATGGCTGATGGATGGCGGTGGAGTCGGGTGTTGGGTGTGGCTGATTAGGAGTGACGGCCGAGTGTAAAGTTCCTGCCGCAGCCGTCGGCGTTCCCACTGAGGGAGGATGTGGAGTGTCAGGTCTGTTTGATTATGAATATGCCAGTGCTACACGCCATGAATCAAAGGCAAAAGAGAGACCAAGTGGGAGAGAAGAGAGAAAGAGAAGGCGAGGAAGTGAGAAAAGAAGGGGGGGACGGGCTGAAAGATAGGCAAGAGGGAGGTGAAATGCTTTCATATTTCTTTTGAATGTATTTCATTGGGCTCTTTTCAGAAACTGGAATGAATGCTCAGTTTGTCTGCACTGCTCAATGAGAAGCCATAACTCCTGGGAACATTAGGGCCCCTAAAGCTGTCGGCAGTATCGAACCTGTTCGATAAGACATTTTTAGAGCTGAAAGCTACTCCATCTTGGCTCCATCTACTGGGGAATTCTGATCCCACCTCAGTCTACTCATGCGGCTGCTCTCTGTTAAGACTCGTCTCTTTTTATATGAAAAAATATACATGGCGGGGTATATTTTCTTTGCATACTGACTACTTGACATGATAAAAAAAAAAAACTCATCACAACTGTTCTTTAAATCCGTTGCTGCAATTTAAAAAAATTTTCACTAAATGCTCCAAAAAGGAGATTTTCCTTGCCAAATAACTTGTGTGTGGGGACACGGCAAATGACTCACACGTCCAGTCCAATAGACAAGTGACCATCAGTCAGCTCCATGTTACACTTCAAACACTGAAATGATTTTATGGATGTCGAGTCAGGCTCACTTGGAAATATTGCGTGCGAAATGTTCGACATTTTGATCTACCCGCATGTACATTCAACCACACACACACACATACAGACACACACCCCTACTAAAACCCCCCTATCCCTCCCTCTGGGCAGTGTGTATGCATCTGTAAACTTGCTTGTTTCTGTAGCACCACTCTGGGACCAGCAGTTGATTGGCTATCTTCAGATGTCAGTGATGCTGTTAGGGCCCTAATTAGCGAGATGCATTCTCATTTGTTGATCTTTATCGGGAACCAGATGTTTAGAGGGAGGAACTAACCTCCCGCTCCCCCCGCCAGTGTCCCAAAGAGACTGTTACCCTCTTGGTGATGTAAAGCAGCACCCCTAAAGACCACTCACCACCCCACGTTCCACTCATCCCCCCTCCCCCCATGCCCATTTGCAAGAGGTCTGCTTCATTCTCCAAATAAGCAAACATATATTCAGGGCTGGTGCATGGAAAGGGTGTAGCTCAGTTGGAAATCCCCACTGAAACACTTTCATGTTAGAAGTAAAGATACATCAAGATCGAAAGATGTAAACAAATCAAAAAGGCTTGGATACACATACCATAGTATGTTAAACATTATAAACACTGATATGAAATTTATTTTTATTGTCTCTGAGCAGTCGAGTCAGTGTGTGAGTGTGACAGGCCAAAGCCATGCGAATGCTGGGTGATGTCAGTTGGAAACTGTTTCGCAGCTCGTGCATTAATTGTGGGATAGGGTTTGTTTGCTTGACGTACGGACACATGGCAAAACTGTATCTTTGAGAGGAACTTACCCAAGTTCTCTGATCTGGCAAATGAAACTGAGGGGCGGAAGAGAAGGAAAAGAGAAAGCAGTCAGAACCAGAAAGTGGCGCATGAATCAACAGCTTTTGATTGGACACACATGGGTACAGAAGGGATGATGGGCCTTGGTGCAATTAACTTTGAATGAGCAATGAGCTGCCTATCTACGGAGTTATGGCGCTGGAATTATATGAGGCTCTTATAGTTTCCAACACTTCCTGGTGTTCAATAAGCTCATTATAGAAGGCTACAAATTCAATTCCAGTATGTAATCTAAGCCAGTATTGGCTAGCAGTAAAATTTCCTGCCAGGAAATAAAAAGCTGAATCACTAAAGGTTGAAAGAACTTCCAGCCCCCTCAGCTTTGCAAGCTCTCTTTTAATATATTGCTCAAGAGTGACTCAGGTGACTGAAAACAAACCTCCTCAAAAGTACGTGGAACAGCCCATCGCCTGGTCTGGCTGAGACCTACCCTGGTCTGGTATTTGCGGGAATGATTTGTGTGTCCAGACATCATAAAGTCATAAAGATGGTCTAAGCACTCAGTTAGTGTTTCTACTGATAGGACACCTCATTAAGGCATGTGGGACGGCCATGTGGCTGCTGCAGGCTGGACCCATGCAGCAGTCTGGACAGGGGACATAAATCAGACAAATGAAACAGCCTGTAAAAACCAGGCCTGAAACAGCCAGAAAAGAGAGAAAAAAAATCATGTGCCTGAGAAAGTGGTGTTTTCACTTTCCAGCAGACCGTTCTCACCCGCGGGGGAAGATTGAACAAATGAACGTCAATGCAACATGTCATCGACATGCATACACACAGACCCGTGTGCACGCATGGACACATACCCGTTAAATGGAGCCTCACGCTGGAAATACTGGCACAGAAAACCCAGGGGCAGAAACCGTTGCTTTAAGAGCATATCATTTTTTTTATATTGTAATCAAAGACATATTATAGGAAGATGTGTCACAAAGTGGCCTTTCTTTCCGAAACACATCTGTTTCGGGGAGCCAGCAGCGGGCTTAACAGGCAGTAGCTTGGGTAAAACTAGAGTCACATGCTAATCCTCATTAATCCAGTCTGGTCAGTCTGTGATAACCATTAAGGACAAAAGCTCTTTGTAGAAAGAATCATAATATGCACTGGTTGGTTAAATTACATGTTGCTGTCACTGCTGTGTACATAGGAGGCCAAGAGTGGACTTGTAAGCTTGAATTGTGCCATTGTTTGATGGCAAGACCCATGACAGCTGTGATGAAACTCGTACCCTTATAAATTAGGGCAGTATAGGCATCTAAATCATCAACTTAAATAACTAAAAGAGTAAAGAGCTGCTGAACTCGTAAGAATGCAATATTTAATCCTTTATGTTGTACCCGGTATGCATCCTTTCCCAAATTTCCCCAATTCCTATGAAAGCCATAGTTTAAACCTACCTGTGGATGGAAAAGGAAGCCCGGAGCGGGTCGCATGTACTTGTCTTTCAGAGTCTCAAACGGATCGCTCATTCTCCTCTTCTCAACCCTGCTAATAGTAGATTTCTATTAGCTCTTAGTGGTTATCAGTGAGATTATATTCAGTTTTACAAAATAACTGACAAACTTTGCAAATCTGTATGCACATTTGCAGCATATAGAAGTAATTACATTTTTTAAATACTGTTATTTAACCAAATAAAGGCTTAGAGAGTTACTGGTAATAACAATACCTATAGATGGGGTCCATGAAGAAAGGGGTGGGCCTAGCATGTTGTAAGGAAGTGTCTGCTTTTGGGATCTCCACCACTCCTTTCTCCTCTTCGTAATTTGGATTCTTTTTCGTCTCCTCCTCTCTTGGATTACGCCCACGGCCCCTGGCCCCAAGGCTCAAATCTAGTGGCTGATCCTGACCCATAGATTGGGCCATTTCTGGTTTGGAAGATGCAAAGGATGCTAACTTTTCCTCCTTTCGCTTGGTGGTGAGGTCAAATGGGGACTCGGATGAAGACTTCCCTTGGGCCTTCTTGCAGTCATCTGCAGGTGATTGTGGCTCCCCCTTCAGGCCTGCAGTTCTGAGGTCTCTGTCTGGGAAGGGGTAAACCGGAGGGGAGAACGCTGGGAAGAAAGGCAGTGGAAACATAGAAGGATAGGGAAGAGACCCAACCTTCTTGTCCTGTAGGCCAGCTAGCCCAGTGGAGCCAAAATACTTCTCGGCAATTGAGGCAATGGCCTTAATAGAGTCATTCACAGCTCCTGTTACAGCTGTGTGTTCGTCCAGCGGGGACGGGATGAGGGAAGGGCCTGGAAAGTCTTTAGCAGCGCTGCTGCCCATCAGGCCGGGGCTTTGAGGGCCTCCTTCACTGGCCTTCCTCTTTGGACCTTTTCCGTTTTCTCGAGCAGCCCCCCTCTCCCTCTCACTGTCCATGTCGCTTTCGAGCTCGGAGCCTGACGTGCTCTCTAGATCACTTCCACTGGGTGTGCTGACATCATCCAGGTCGCTGCTTTCAGACTGGTCACTCTGCTTGTTCTTTTGCTTGGTATAGGATGAGCCCTGGCTGTCTGACACTGGCATTTGACTTCCAGGTGAACCGCCGTCTTTGCGGAGAGCTTTGAGAAGTTCTTGAGACTCCTGAGCACCAGGGCTTGGAGGCAGCAAAGGACTCTTGCTCAGCTCTACTCCAGGTCCAGCAACAGGTGCGTGGGATGGCTGTCTGACAGGAGAAGTTGTGGCAGGAATGAGTGGCGGCCGGTGATAAAGTCCAGAGGGGAACAGGCCAGGGAAGCTGAAAGGAAATGCTGGGGCAGCAGGGAACGTAAGTCCGCTGTGATGTCGGCTAGCCCCAAAATAATCAGCAAGTCCTGCACTGCTGTGACCCATTGCAAGAGCTGATTTGTCCAAGCCGGGGGCCCCAGGGAGTGGCATACCCTGGGCAAACAGCCCTCCTGCTGTGAAGTGGTTCTTCCCTTCACAGAAGCGCCGGTGCTTGTTGAGGGAAGAGGTGGTGCTGAACATTTGCCCACAGTCCTTACATTTGATCTGTGTGCGGCAGTCAGCGTGCATGCGTTTGTGGCGGCAAAGGTTAGAGAACTGGGTGTAGGACTTGTGGCAGACTTCACCTGTAGGGAAACAGAGACAAGCATAGATTGCATCAGCCTCTGACATGAACTGAACCCCCACCCCTCCACCCCTCCCAACTCCTCATGCACATACACACCAAAATTACATAATTTAATATGACATTTCTATGCTTCAGGCCGGCTGAAGCAAAGGCAGAGGAAATGCAGCATGAGTGATACACTTGTGTTCCCATCAATACTCTGACAATGTTCCAGCAGAACAGAAAAGAAGAGGTGTGTCCAGATCCTGGAATTGTCAGAGAATCTATTTGGTTGATGGTGTGAGTCACTCGCTGCCACTCATCAGCTGCACATCAAACCAAATTCCCAGGCATCTCCAGCCCCATTGTCCTTCCAGGGACGCTCCCAGGGAGTCCATAAACAATCACACAGAGACACACATGTGTACATGCAGTCACATTCACAAAATATCCACACACACCGCAACGAAATTGTAATCACACACACAGACACACACAGGCATAAAGCTACACACACACACAAACGCACACACATTCTCAGCCTCATTCAGTACAATGGCTCTATTTTAAGTTTGAGAAGGAAGTGGAGTTGAATGAATCCTATCCTGCAGTCCGGTTCCCAGGGACAGGTCTCACGTCCTCTGCTGCTTCCCCCCCACCCCCCCACCCCCCCTCTCTCTGGGCCTCTCTAGTCACCCCCTCAGCCCCCTCACCTTGTCCCCATAGTTGGCTCTGTCATCCTGCGCTTACTGACCTTCCCACAGTCAACAGCCACACTCTCTATGCCTGCCTGTCAGTCAGTCTGTCTCCGGAGACGTACAATGACAACACCCAACAAAAAATCCACCATCTGATGGTATCTGTTGGTCAGTATTAATCTGTCAGCTATTTCTATTGTAAATGGATGATTTAATAGTGGGAATAGTAACCCATCATATGCTATTTTGGTTGTGCTTTTCAGTTTTGTGTCTCTGAACTTCTGTCATGCAGAAGATGTCCCTCTTTGTCACACCCCTCCCACACTATGGATTTTGTGGATTGCAGCTTGTGTTCACCCTACACTTTTAGGAAAGCAGTAAGAAGGATTTCTGGATGATTGATTTAGCTCATATTGTTATTAGATCTTCTAAACGAGGATAAGGAAGTGGTTAGGCTCACACTGTGGTTTCACTTCTGCATACTTTGGATGCTTTCCAGCCTCAAGGTGCACAAGAGGCAATTCAAGGAGATGGAGAGGGAGAACAGGAAAAAAAAGCATTTTGGAAGCACATTTGAATAAACATCCCAGAGGAACTCCAAATGGGAAAGTTCAAGCCAGGAGTGAATGTAATCCTATATTTAAAAAAAAGAAAAAAAAAAAGGTGAATTTTCAGGAACCAGAAAAATAAATTAAAATAAGGGTATTTGTGGCTAAGCTTTTTTGGACACAGCCAGGCTAATGAAGAAGAAGAAGAAGAAGAAGCAGCAGCAGAGGAAGGAGAAGGAGAAGAAAAAAAATTCCCTGAGCCCAGACCTTTCAGTCAATTTAACCAATGAAGCTGACGTCTAGCACTGTGACATGAAACAGCAGTTTCTCAGTTTCTCTAAGCGTTACCTAATCATCACCATGGGTGTGTTAGGCCATTTTAAACTGTTTAAAAGAACACTAAAGAATTTGTATTTTAAATTTGCTTGAAATTTTAAATTTTAGCCAAAAAAAGAAGGAACAAGAGCTATTAATGATCTCTCCTTGTGACTATATTTTTTTTAAATACAAGTACGCCCACATAGCCTGAGCAGACTGGAAGAAAAAAGCCCTTTGACTCAGTTTAGTTCTTGTGACATTTACATCCTGAGAACATACGCATCACACTCACACTGTGGGGCAGGATTCACCACATGTGCGTATTCTTCAGCGCTTAATAAACTGAAAAACAAAATATTATAAACATGCTCCTGTGAAAAGTGCAGCAGATAAATAATGTTCACTTGAGTGTGGGAATTAACAACCCAGCACCTCTGGGTGCTTCCCGTTCATACAAAAGCTTGTATGCACGCATCCTTGACACACTGCGTGCACTAAATCACGAATACTAGTATGCACACACAAGCACATGCATACAGACCCTACAAGAGCACTCACACAAAAAGGCACTTCGCATATGATTTCTCCCAGGCAGCCATCATGTTGGAGGCTGCTTTGTCTCTCTCTCTTTTTTTAGACAGCTATTAGTTGTTTTTAAACCTGCATAGTTTCTGCTGATTATAGCAAATGGACTCCAATTCAGAGGAAGCGCAGGGAAGAGGGGCTGTACATGTGGTTGCTATTTGTGAGGAATGGTGCGTGTTCTGGAGGCAAAAGACGAGATAGGGAAATCTGAAGTCTTCACTGGAGATGCCGTCACTCCTGCTTAAGTATATGGATATTTATTTATATGTGTTTGTCTGTGTGTTTTCATGACAAAAGAAAAAGATAGTATGTATTTAATGTGCACAGATTTGTATGAGCCCACTTAAAAAAACAAAAAAACAATAAAAAATAAAACAGGGGAAAGAGGAAAGGGGCAGAGGGTGGAGGTCATAATGCTTCAGGGGATATGGAGATCAGATCTCTTGTGTGAGGTGGTGAAAGTGTGAAAGGTCAAAGGTTTTTGGATCCTGCAGGAGTTAGCGAGGACCCCAAAAAATAAGAAAAAAGAAAGTATGTGCTCAAGAAATAAAGAAACCAAGACACGAGACAAAAAAGCCTGCAAGATGTATGTCAACAAAACATTAGATTAAATCACAGTTACAAGCAAAATCAAGGTTAGACAAAGATTCAACGATTCAAACTGAATTACATGCTCGTTAAAATGCTGTTATTATTATGTCAGCAGTGTGCGAGGCTTGGTGCAGAAAACAGACTGCATGGGCCTTTCTAAAGAAACGTCTTTGCTTCGCTGCAGTATATTATCACGTGTAAACCCTGTAGAACATTACAAGATTAGTTCTGGAGAAAAAGACCTGCAGAAGGATGAAGTGATTTTCCCCTCCCCCAAAAAACACATTAGAAGGCAAGCCAAAGCATGTCATTACTGTTATTCTTATAATGTACTGAGTAGACTTACATAGGTAGGGTCTTAGTGACTTACACATGAAGGGCTTGACACTGCTGTGGATGTGCTTATGCTGTTTGAGGCCTGAAGACGTTGCAAACGTCTTGCCACACTCAGAACAGGCATGAGCACGCGCCCCGACGTGCTGCGAGCGAATGTGCCTTTGGAGGTTACTGGGGTCTGTGAACACCTGCTGGGGGGAGGAACCACACAGACACACGGGAGGGTTACTATCTGCTTCTAAAAAAATGTGCAGAGGGGACACATGTGCACAAATATCTGCATCCCAAATCATGAAATATTCCCTTCAACAGTCATCACTTTACCTTTGAGCAGTTTTCACATTCGTAGTGCTTGCCACTGTCGTGCGACATCTGATGTCGGATCAGGTTCGATTTCCAGTTGAAGGCCTTGGGACACTGGTCACACTTATATTCTCTCTCCTCACTGTGGGACAAGCTGTGGGCCTCCAGGCTGCAGAAAAGAAAAAAGAAAAAAAGACAATGAGATTGGAAGGATTTGTCTTGAATCACATGTTTGTTTGTCAGCACTTGCTCGAATAAATTATGGGATGAAATGTGTCCATCCAGTTACCTCTGAACATCAGGGAAGACCTGGTCACACTCTTTACATTCGTGTAGTCCTTGGGACATGTGGAGGGGTCGCAAGTCTTGAGGTTCTTGGGCTTTCAGGTCATTGTCGCCTCCTAGATTACATAAGAAGTTATACAAGCAGCTCAAAAAAAGCTTCATTCACTCGAAAGTGGAAGGTTTTAAAGTCGTCCTCATGGCTAAAGCGTAGATCAGATTCACCTTTTCCACAGAGCACTACTCTATGATCTCATTTTCAGTTGCTCCGATGAGAGACAAAGCACTTAGATCATTAGTGTCTTGGTCCCAGTTCAGCAACACATGTTTCTCGACACTCTGTACAACTCTATTTTTATGGTGGTAGAAAAAAAGTAATAATAATGAAAATTCAAACCTGGGTTCAGGAAGGAGGAGGGGGGCATCCCACACGGCTTCTTCTGGTGGTCCAGCAGCTGGTTTCGGGACTCAAAGTGCTGGTCACAATCCTCACAGCGGTACTGCCTCTCCTCTGCGTAGTGCAAGGTGTCGGGGCGGGAGGGGGGGGAATTAACATAGAAAAAAAAACATTTGTGAGATATGTTTACAGCAGAGAGAGAAAAAAACCAAAATATTTGTGTCTGTGCATGCGTGAGGTGCCGACCATGAATATCAGGAGCCATCGTATCACATGAATACTCTTCAGCCTTCATGAAAAGTAGCAGCTCCTGGCCAGGAAAAATCTCTCTGGTGACTTTGTAGAATATCTGTAAGACACAAAATATTTTTATGACTTAAGCAGAAGTTTTCAAATCAACCCTTGAATCAAAAGAGCCCCGCAGATACGTATCAAAGAATTTGCTTCAGTCCTTTGTTTTATAGTAAAAATGTTGCGTCAGTCACTTTGTGTTAACTTGTCTCTTCTAGGTTGCCGATAACAGCACGAGGCAAGCGTTGCAGAGGTCACGTGAGGTAGCTGTACTGTACAGGCATGAGCATACACACATGATTGTCATAACACCACCGCACACGCAGAAGAGACGTATACATGAAAATACACACGGTCATTAAGTTGTAATTACTCATCCTGTAAGGCATCCATCTTCATGAATACAAAAAGAAAACACAAACAACTGCTGAATAAATATACTCGTCTGTAAATACTCTACACAGTAATGCTTGTAGTGGGCAGGAAGTGGGAACGACTATGTGGAGAGAAAGCTAATTAAACAAACAGCCAGCATAACGAACTATTATAAAATCAGCATTGTGTTGATTGACCATTTTCCCAATAGGAGAAACTTCCAGCTGTGTGATCAGTTTGTGTTATTTAATGCACCTATACTGACTTACGTGTACAGCATTTGTACATAAATAGTTTTGCTACGGCTAAATATGGGACCGTGCACTTTGAGTGGGGCAAGTCATATTTAAGAATCAGATGAGAGTCCCTGGGACTGTGGTGCTTCCCCTGGACACACAATAGGCTTTCTTTGTGAAACAATCACACATGGAGTTATATTTGGCACGCTTTGGACGTTTAACATATTACCTTCCTTTGCTGTGTCAACATGACAATGATGATAGAGGAATTTATTAGAAATGCGACAGGGGGGTGGAGAGAGTTGCTTCTGGGAAGGCGCAGGTCACGATACGCCGCTTATGAAGGGAATTCCTGACTGGGGGAACACAAGAGCCGCCGTGGCTCCTGAGAGAGTTAAGATAAACATCTCGGTCACAATAAAGATCATGAGGTATGCTTCAGACTATAATTATTTGTGTCATTGTTCTTACTTCTGGCAACTGATATAATACTAAATGTGACACTACTGAGTCGCTGGAGTACAGGGAGCTTAAGTAAGTCGGCCGGACCAAGGCAGAGCTCTTGTGTGTCAATAACCTAGGAGTGATTGATGCATCGTAACTCATGTAGTTCTGTGGTAGCATTAAAGTATGACTTAAATTCAGGCATTAAATGAATATGACCTGCCAAGAAAATCAGTGGGAGGGCAACAGGGCCTGGAAGTCTGACTCCCATTACAGGGCTGAACCGGAGTCATTACAGTTATCCAGACCAGGGGAGACATATTACATAATAACCACCAAATGGAATCCATTTTTATGATTTATTTATTTTTTAGTATTTGAGAATTTTTTTTGATTTGCCTTCATTTAACAAGGAAGGCCAGTAGTTAAAGTTAAAAGTTGGGGAATGTTTTTCCTGCTATGTTGAAGGAAGCAGATCTAGTATGAATAAAGAGAAGTGAACTGTGAGGGTCCCAAAACTATAATCTCTGTCATACCCTACTCTGCCCTCTGTACCAGAGATGCATGTGCATGAATCTGGATCGTTTTTTTGTAGATCGCACATGGGCGCACAGACAAAGGGGCTCTCAAAGGGCCTCAAAGGACACAAAAATATTGTGATTCAGAAACAATCAGACATCGGCGCAAACAGACTCGAGGGACTGTAGGGGTTCCGCTCTGAGAGACTGATACTGAGACTGAGCAGGAAGGCTCTTTGGAAAGTCACCAGAGCGCCGTTTAAGTTAGCCAGACCAGCGAAACACCCCTCTCTGTCAGTGTAAATACATTTAGCTGAATGCATAATCCCTGACATGTCTCAATATAAGAAAAAGAAGTGGGATTCTAAAGAACATCTCAGTTTTCGACATGATAAAGGTATAAAAAACATTCCATAGCAGATATAGTCGATACTGGGAAAACCAGGAACTTCTCTCTTGTCTTTCAATTATTTATCTATAACCTATTTATTTGCTGTAGTATGAATGGCAACCGAGGAGGTCTTTATCAATAGAATCAGAGCTGTAAATCAATTGAAAATACAATTAAAAGTTCAAATTCTGTGCCCTCCTTCACATTTTCCAAAGCTTTCCAATTGGAGTGATTCTGGCTCTTGGGCCTTATGTTTGGCACTTTAAGGCTGACGATGTTAAATTAGTTTGACATCCCTGGACGATAGCCTTAGAACATAAAAATTAACGGACACTGTTGAATTTCTTCACATTTGTTCATAAAAAATACAAAAAAAAAAAGTCCACAAAGAACGGCAGCAAACAGCAGACAACAGCCATACCGAAGTCTCTGTCAGCAAGAAGCACTCCTGGCTCTGAATCTGACCTCTGACCTCTCTCGATTAGACCCACTCTGTACTCTTTACACAAGAACGTGTATTCTTGGAGCAGCGTAAGCACACTCAAGAGGGTGATTACGAACAGGAGGGGGATTTCTCCCCAGCGGCTCCACCCCTTCCCTGAGGGTCGCCACAGATAAACAGTGAAAACACACACACGTAAACAAAGAGGCAGCGAGTCACTGTGTGTCCCAAACAGGACACACCGTCTTTGACTCTTGGGGTCATCCTTAGCATGTCATGGCCACACACATGCACACACACAAACATTTCTTTTTCCAGCAGTCAAACAGTGGCTTAAGATAATGCTAGAGATAAGATAGTCAGGGTGTTTGAGTTCACACCGAAAACCCTAAAAAGTGTTGAGATTCTAGTTCATGTTTTATCCAAAAACACCCCGATCTTCTCTTAAACATTTTATTTTATATCAATACAAAGAGCTCCGCATGTTTTTTTTTTAAAGGATATGTTGCCTTTTTTGTCTGTATGCGTTAGTTTATTAGGTCACTGCTTATCTTCCTCTCTCTGTCATACACTCTCCCTGTCAAAGGTTAAAACCACACGAGGATCAGAGGCTATAATTGGATAAGTTATTACCTTGACACCATTAGTCATTAGCAGAGTAAACACAGTCACATTTTCTGTGTCCACACCCTGTTGGCGGATTCCTCTCGCCCTCTTGCACACAGACCGCATTCAACAGGTATGTTAACCTACGCTGTCCCGTCCCAGTAAACTCTCAGTCCGGCTGTTTGTTTTAGTACAAAAACAAAAAAATCCCTTAAAGTCTCAGGCTACTTTAACACGGGGCCACACTAAATTAAAGAAGCAACATCGGATACGAGCATTCGGTTCAAACATTTCCCCAACGCTGTTTATTTTTAAGCAAAGAAGGGAAAAAAAAGTGCAAAGGATAATTACAATATAGAAGATCGACCACAACATTGTGCTTAGTCAGCAGTTGCATAACAGCAACATGTCCACATGTGTTGTGGCCTCTCCAGCGGGGTCATGCTACATGTACAGTATGTTTGGCAGTTACCATCGCTTGGCTTCTAAATGAAACCATTTCGTGACTTAGATAGCAATAAAGAGTATGAGCACACAATGTGCAGCTGCTTCCAGCAATTTGGATGAACATGCTGGCTTCCTTACATGCAAAGGAAGCAAAGCAAAAGCAAAAATTGTTTTGGTACCTCTTTAGTGGCATAGCATCAATGTCAGGTAAAAAAAAGTTACATCTGTGAATTAAAAAAAGGCTGTAAATCTTCTAAAGTTGTCATATGAAGCATTAAATCGTGTGGAATTGCACGATCTGATCTCTTCTTTTTAGCTGAATGTGGTCCAATACCTTTATCTCACTGAGCTGCAATCACCTCCAGTGTATTTACATAGTGAATGGCCGTCAGTGTTTTGCTAATATGCCCCAAAGCCACTCCATCCCACTCAATACTGAGTGAGAATCAATAGAGCGAATGAGATTAACGCTCATATCCCTCTGCACTGTCTTATAAAAGGCTCTTCGGGCCTCGTTGGATGATGTTAATTACACTTTTAATCAATTTTCCCTTCAATTGACTCAGTAGAGTCAGGAGCACAGCGGAGGGTTTGTAAGCGCTAATTCCCCTGATTATATTAACAACAAAACGTGCTGGTCGTGGATGGATCTGTGGAAGCGGCGCTAAGGCTGCATCGTCTCTGCGTGTGCGTTAGCGTGCGAGCGAGGATGTCTTGCGCACTGGGGTAGGAATTTTCAAACATCAAAAAACTATATAACCGGCCAACTTTAAAGAGTTTCACATTCATTTAGAAATAAAATGAGAACCTGCATGTATGATACTTGGCTCTCTTAATACAGCTCTTCTTATTTCTAAATAAATTCAAACCTGTGAGCTGAAGCATGCTGGATTAATTACAGATTTCAGTGTGACTCACAGACTGTGACACCTGCCATCGCCTTCCCTCTCCGCTCTTTCCTGTTGCTTTCCACTCTGACGTGTCAAATATATAAAGTAGTAAAGCAGAAAGGTCACCCAAATAAAGGCTGTCCTTGTTCATTTCTTTTAGAATGCTCAAAGTCCAGCTAATATTATTATTAAAGAACAACTTTAGCTTTTTAAATTTCAACAGCTGAACACACAGTGCGCAATATCTTTAAACTTAAAAATATTCAATGTATTCCTTTGCAGGTCCTCTATTACTTCCTGCACAGTCCGCTCAAGTTTTCCATGCAAAGGGGTAAAAATAAAGACGTTTATCCTGATGGAGGATGGCAGATGAGTAACAAATGAATTGAGAGAGAAAAAGAGAAGAGAAAGGGGAAGTGGACTTGCGAACAGTTCCTCTAGTAAGAAATAAACAGACGTTGTTCTCTCTCTCTGCTCCCTCATTCATTCCTCTCTCGCTCCCACGTTCTCCTGAGATTGCTCATAAAGTTTTATGATAACCAGAACTGGGTCAGAAATAAGAAGACGGAGGCCAGTTTTACTCACGCTGGCAGGGCTAAATTGAGGCTTGAAAAGAACCAGGCCCAAATAACGACCAACACGCCTGGAAATTGCTGTCGCTGTATGACACTGCCTTAAAATCAGGCCGTACAACAAATCATCTCTGTTGAGCGCATGGCAAGGGACGATTTGTTTAAACTTGGTTTTGAAGGACGACTTTACAGAACAAGAAATGTATGAGCCCGGGGCAGCTTAGTCAGGCTCTTCTGTGGAAATCTGGTGATGCTACACGTTATGTGGCGACTGTGTAATGTGTGGTTTCAGGCTGCGTTTGGAGTCAGCACTTCTCTGTGGCAGTAAAAACCTGTTGGAATCAGGTACTGTGTGTTTTAGCGTTTCCAGCTCAGAATGAGGAGCGCGGGGAGTCATCTGAACCGCAGTGAACAATTCACAGTCCTTGCAGAGTGTGCGTGTGGGTACACACACACAAAACACACACACACAAAAAACACACTATCGTACATGCATACATGTAGGAAACACAGGCACTTACAGGTGTGGGCACACACTTCAGAGACACAATAAAACACTTGACACACTCACAGCAAGTCAATGAACATAAACGTCTGTGCACACAGGGACACAAAAAAAGCCCTCATGAGCACCAGCACCAGCACACACACAGACACACACACTCGCACACAGTCAGTACCAAAAACTGACAGCAGCTTTGACCACCCTATTCAGTCTATTCATTTTACAGATACAGACAGGCATTGTGAGACGCTACACTGTGTTTTCAAAAACACCGATGTTGGCCGGAAGGCTTAAAGACAGCACATTGTGCTGTGTTGTGACAGTGTGTAATACTTAACAATCACCTCATCATAGCCATGTCCGTGACCTGTCGGTGCCTTACACAGCCACCCAAGCAGAACCACAGTGTTGACAGCGAGTCACACCTCGTGCAGAGGGCAGCTCAGGAAAGCTCTCCTCTGCTTGTTTGTCTCTCTGTGTCTTTTTAAAAAAGAGTGGCTAAGTACTTCTGGAAGCCTTCTCCTTCTATCCCTCTAAGAGAAGTGATACACCTTTCTCTCGTCCTTGTGAGGAAGAGAACAGAACAAAAACATACATGTCTGACAGAAGAACAGGCCAGATCTTTCTTGGAAGATGTCGATCACCTTTTTTTTCTTTTTTTTTTCAGGGAAAAGGCAAACTCGGTGCATCTTTTCCACTGTGAGAAATTTCTGCATCTAATTACCACTAATTGCGAGTGCTGTATTTAGAGCATGTTACCAAGCACTATAATGGAGATTCTGCAGAAATTTCAATGGGCGACGTTAAGCAGAAAATTTAAATGGACCACCAGTGAGAAGTGATGACAAACACGCCAGCTAGATTATGGTTTTTATTCGGGTCATGCGATGGTATGCTGCGCACACGCGTCAAATAAAGTTTAGCCTCTTGTGTTCCTGTCCCAATGTGTGTATGTGTGTGTGTGTTTCTGTGTGGGAGGAGCCCCCGCCATGGCTTTGCTGAGCTGAACAGGCCCCCATGTATACAGCACGCACCTCTGCACAGCCAGGTGAGCAGCAAAAGGATGGTGACATTCCTGGCATATCTAGGAGTTTATATCGCAAGCGTGACTAGGAAGTGTGTGGAACTATCATCTTGGCGGGCCGCCTCTGATCCTGCCCTGTGGTCCTCGGACGGCAGAAGCCAGTGCACAATTACAGAAGGAAAACACACGCAGATAGCGAGGAGTCTCTATGGTGCAACGTCACATAAGACCTGTGCGTGTGTGAGTAAACTAAAGGCAGGGTGGGCCAGCGGCTCTCGGGGCTATCTGACTTAGATCACAATAACACCTTTTAACACAGCAGCACGCAGACGGGACAGCCGTCGGAAAATACAGGGAAGCCTTCTGGCTTTAGAAAAAGGCTGAGTGCATTTTAAATGCTTGATTCATCCTGCCAGACATTTAAAAGACACATCAGCATTTGGGAGTTCAAAATCGAGTCATGCAGATGTTTTCTCCCTCTCT